>NC_138055.1:20775669-21227328 GCF_964194185.1 Rhinolophus hipposideros | reverse complement strand
CCCAAAGCAACAGATGTCTAAAATTTGTTGAGAGATTTTTGTGGAAACCATTTTGCAGTTAAAACCCTGCTCACCTTTTAGATTCAGAAGTGACATATATTTATTAAAAAGCTATGACAAATGCCCCAAAATGAGTCTTCATTTTGAAGAGATTTGCATTTTAATTAAAACATGGGTTAAGATATATATATATTCCCTAAAAATCACACATATAGTCAAGAATATTATAATAACTATGGATGGTATCAGACAGGTACTAGGTTTATTGGAGTGGTCACTTCATAGGGCATATAAATGTGTTGTACACCTAACACTAACATAATATTGTACGTCAACTGTAATTGAAAAATAAATGAAAAAAGAAAAGGTAGACTATCTTCTCCCTTACGGTAATTGAAATTTGTTTTTGGCATAAGAGAAAATTACAAAGTGTCATTTTTAAAAATAAAATAATATAAAATAAAACAAATGGAACAAAGGTGTTCAATTTGGGAGGCTGTACATTTATTCTAGCAATGATGTTACTGCACAAGACATTTTTGAAGCTTCTCTTTTGAATCTGCCTCAGAGCTCGGACAGGTATAAGTACATGTTTTCTAAGAACAAATTTGAGTTTTGAAAACAACCCAAGTTGTTATTTGAAGTAAAATTTGGTGAAAAAGCTAATAGGAATACAACATAATCATGTAATATGATAATGAGATAGATTAATTTTTCTCTCCAGGATGTTAATGATCTCTTTTTTCCCTATTTCTTTTTTTTTCTCTCTCTCACTCATGTCACTACCTTTTCAAAATTTATCAGTGACTTTTGGCTTCTCACATAAAAATGTTCAAACCCATTGGTCTGGAAGTCAAGGCTCTTTGCAGTCTCACTGGGATTTGTTATTTGTTCTCCCTTTCAGCCCAATAAGCTGATCTCTTGAATGTTTTCTCTTTATCTTCTATTATATTTTGTCTTTTTGTTTTCTTTCCACGAGAATTCATGGAAATGTCCAAACTGCTAATTTCTCTTTATCTGGAATTTTGTGAGAATAAGGTGTGAGGATTAATGAAATGTAGTTATTAATATGATGATATATTTAATTTTGTACTCGGATTTAAAAGAAGTGGACAATTGTGAGGCACCCAACAAATTATATTGATCATTACAGTTTAGTCAAAAGAGGAAGCATAGTCTTTAGAGTTAGACTAACTAGATTTTAATCCTAGTTCTATTGTTTATTAACTTGGTGTCTTTAAGCAATTCATTTACTATTTAAGCATCCATTTTCTCACCTGTGAAATATAAATAAGGACATTCATTTCATAACTTTATTGTGAGGGTTAGAAGAAGTCATGAAAAGATTTTTTAATGACTAATCTTAGAGAAAGACTTCTATAAGCATGATAAAATCCAGAGGCCATAAAAAATGGACATTTTGACTGCATAAAATAGCATGTTTGCATGGCAAAATAATACAATACCCAAAGCTAAGCATGGGTAAACTGGAAAAAAACGTTTGCAACATTTATGAGCGAAAAAAGAATTATTTTTATTCTCTCATATATCAGTGAGGAAAAAGACCAATCCAATAAAAAATATATGGACAAAGGACATAAAAATAGTCCATTGCAAAGGAAATAAAAATGACTTCTAAATATATAAAAATGTTCAGTCTCACCTGTGATAAAATAAATGCAAAATAAAACTCAGCAATATGCCATTTTTCACCTAACCAACCGGCAAATGATGTGGGAAAGTAGGCACTCCATACATTGTTAAGGAGACTGTAAGCAGGTACAACTTCTCTGAAAGGCAATTTGGCAACAGCCATAAAAATTTCACCACATACTTTTTTGAGTAATTCTTCTAGGAATGTATGTACCTGTGCTGACTGATATGGTAGCCAATGACCAAATATGGTTACTGAGCCCTTGAAATGTGATTCATCTTAATTGAGATATACTTTAAGTATAAAATGCACACTGGATTTGAAAGACTACAAGTACAAAATATGTAAAATATGTCATTATTAATTTTTTATGCTGATTTACATGTTGAAGTGATAATATCTGGGACATATAAGTTAAATATAATACATTTTAAAAATTAATTTCACTTGTTTCTTTTACTTTTTTAATTTGGCTGCTAGGACATTTAAAATTACATGTTTTTCACATTACATTACTATTGGGCAATGCTAGCATATATAGTTCTACTTGTATATATGGGAAATTATGTATCTATAAAGAATATGCCAAACACCATTAATATTCACTGACAGAGGCTTTGCTAAATAAAACATGATACATCCACAGAGTGGAATATCATGTGACCAGAAAAAAGAATGAGACCAATATGTATGAAGATAGGGAACTGTCTGATATATATTAAGTGAAAAAAAAGGAAGCACAGAAGAGTTGTATAGTAAGCTAATATTTGTGTTCAGTGTATATTGAATAGATTTTGGATGAATTATTTAAAGTACTTATACACAGAATATTCTTAGATGTATGCATGAGAAATTACTTTTAGTTATTGTCCTAGAGAGAAGAAATTGCAGTTCAGAATCAGAGGTGAGGAAGATTTACTTTTAACTCTACCTATTTGTACTGATTGAATGTTTTTACTGTATGTATTCCTTACCTATTCAGAAAAAAAGAAAATGTATTTACAGGTTTGAAGAAAACAGTCTCCAAAAAGAATTTTCCAAAATCAGTTACAAGAGCATAATAAGTCATGTTTTTTTTTAAAAAGTGGAGGTGGGGGACAGATGTATGTAAACCACAGTGTCCAACACATAGTAGGCTCCTAGGAGATATCCATTCCCTTTCCTTCCCTACACTTTGTCGAATAGCACAGATGTTATAGCAGAATCTTTCCACAGTTCAGGGACGCCTTAAGTTACCTTTATGTATGGCTCTAGATGTTGTCAAGTGTAAAGGGGATTAGGCTCTACTGATCCTATGGCATGCCCTGGAAGTTAGTTATTTGCCCCCAATAAATCCCCAAATGTTCATGCTTACTTTGATATCTCTCTCATCAAAATGGAAGGCAGCTTGTATAATGTATAACTTCACAGTCAGTATAATATTGTAGGCTGTCTGCAGATTTTATTACTATATGAAGGACCAAAACAAATTTTTTCGGTTATTACATCCTCTGCTCTAAAATCTTCACTCTCCTTGTCGGCCTCTTGATTCTTCATCAGTTAAAACACTACTTTATTTCTGTACCAGAAATTCTATGCACTATACTAACCCCTTTGTCTATTTCAGTCACCTCTTCTCACTTTCATGAAGTTTGTAGATTGATTGCTTCTCACAGGGTATGTCTGGCTTTCCAGCCCTTTGTCTAAAACACTAGAGCCACCCTTCAGAAAATTCACAGTATTCAATCGATTGCATTTGCTCATAAAGTATCTTGTGAGGTTTTTTTTTTAACAAAAGTCTCCTGATTCTGACTCCTTATTTCCATCGCCATTGCCTCTGCCTGAGTCCAGCCCTCTTCATCTTGTCTGGAATATGTCAATTAGCTCTTAAATAGTCGGCATGCTTTCAGACACCCTACTGGCAATGCATATTCCACTTTACTGCTAAGTTCTAAAAAGAGATTCTGAAAAACAGATTCATGTGTTCATTCATCCATTCATCCAACATATTTTAAGTATCTCCTTTGTGTCAGGCATCTTGCTAGGAACTGGAGACACAAAGACATACTTTTCCTATGCAGACTCTATACTCCTGAGCTTTGAGTCTGGTGCCAATGAGTAGACGGAAGATTTACAGTCCATGGGGGTGGGCACAGGGTGCTCTGGCAGCACCTAGCAGGAAGGGGCAGTTCTCAGTCCCTGCCAACTGGTCACATTGGAGGGAGGCAGAGGGGCATGTTCTGAGCAGAAGCAGCAGCAAGGGCATAGGATAAACAGGGTGCTGCGTGGCATATCTGGTCAGTAAGGTGGCAAGGAAAGAGCTGGGACATCAGCATGAGATGGTGGTGAAGGGCCTAGAGGGGCATGCAAAGGAGTTTGGACTTTATTCTAAGAGTCTAGGTTTTAAGCAGAGCAGTCATGGGATCAGATTTGCATTTTATGAAAAGCACTGAGGTAGGAGTTTGGAGGGTAGTTAGAGGGATAAGCGACTGGAGACAGGAGAGCAAATTAGGAGGAGACTATTTCAACAATTCAGTCAAGAGTCAAGGGTGATCTAAATAACAGCAGTAGGGATGGGGAGAAGTGGACAGATTTGAAAGATATCAATAAAACAGACCAGGTTTAGTGACTACCGATTTAGATGTTTGTGAAAAGGAGGGAAAGACGAGAGGAAAGTCAGAATTGACTTGCCAATGTCTGATTTGAGCCCTTGGGAGCTAAGAGCTGTGGAAGAGGGAATGGTTTTGCAGAGAGCTGGTTTTGTGATCTAGAAAAGATGGTAGCAGTTGAGTATAGGGGTCTGCAGTCAGGTGAGATATTTAGACTGGAGATATTCATTCTTTATCCACTTGCTTATTCAACAGATAGGTATTGAGGGCCTACTATATGTCAAGCACTGTTTTAAGCCCTGGAAATATAATGGCAAAACAAACAAACAAATACCAACCCAAAACAGGACACATTTCCTATTCTTGTGGCACTCACATTCCAGGAAAGAGACTAACCAAACAAAACAACAAGTAAATAAATTGTGGTAAATTTATGGTAAAATGTCAGCCGGTTACACGTATATGCTTCAAAGACAAATAAATTAGATTGAGAAGACAGAGTGATGAGATATGGGGGATATTTTAGATAAGTTAATCCAGATGAAAGCATCTTTGAAGAGGTGATATTTGAGCACAAACCTGATTTCAGTTCCAGAGGGAGCCATGGGAAAGTTCAAGGAAGAGTGTGCAAGAAAAAGCATGTGGGGCAGCAGGGTCCCAAAGGGTAGTGGTGTTGTAGAGAAGGCCTGGAAGAGAGAAGGGATGCAAATGTCCACGTAATAGGACCTCTACCTGAAAACCTTAAGTCCTTAAGTATATATCATCTTGCTTCCTTATCCCCTTAGACTGTATTAATTCCTTCTTCCATCATGACTCCCCAGCACTTGATAAATGTTAGAGCACTTCTTACTTTTTATTGCTAGTATTTGTTACCTTGGTATAGCCTTTTGTTCATCTTGGTGATTGAAATACCCAGCACAGTTTGCTGGGAACTTAGAGGGCCCACAAATGTGTGTTGACAGAAAAATAATGACAAACCATGTGACCTTTTGGTATGTCTCTGAAAACTGCTAGAACACATATTGTCTGGTTACTCCATCCTTTCTAAATGTTGATACCTTAAAATATGAATGGTTCAATATTGCATTTAATTTTTTTCTTTCTTTTTAAGTTTAATTTAGTTACAAAAATCAGACATATTAGATTAAGTTAAAGAGAAGTACTCGTATTCATAATGACAAGGCTTAAGTTAAAAGTAGTCCCTATCCATCACTGACTACAGCCCCGGAGGCAACCCTTTCAACTTTTTTTTGCTGTTTTTGGTATTCACCTCCATCTCTCTGAATAATAAGCTAATTCATTATTATTTTTTTTAATTTTAGGTTTTACCTGTTGACTTTACACCATAGAAGATGAGGAATCAGTTCTCACAGCCCTCTCCTCCGCCCCAACACAGAAGCACACTTCCCATATCCCTAACAACCCAACATAGGGTATCATAATTTTTGTCAAATTAATATTCCATGATCAGTTTTTTATGACAATGTAAATATTATCCATAGCAGAGTTATGTGATATATTATGGTTTCTATTTCCATTTTTCCTTTCTTGCACAACTTTTTGTTTCCATGTTAGTTTTCTGTATTGTTTGTTTGTGTGGTTGTTTTTCTAGTTTTCTATATATTCAATCATGAATGAAGTCCATAACCTCCTCTCCCCCAGTTCTGTAAACCTCTTCTTGATATAATTAAACATGACAGGTGTGTGTGTGTGTGTGTGTGTGTGTGTGTGTGTGTGTGTGTGTGTGTGTGTATTTTTGACAATAGCCTTCCTGGAGCCTTTGACCTACTGTCTGAACTGGTTGCTCTTTAGGCCCAGTGCCAGCTGCTATCCTGGGATTTTCCTTCACCAACATCCTGGGGAGTCCCCTTACCTTTCTTATGCTGCAGGCTGGGTGTTTGTCTCGTTCATTTTAGTCCTTTGGTTTGGGGGAACATCCCCTTAAGCAGCTTCCTGAAAGGTTGCATGGGAGGTAAATTTGCTGAGACTTTACATATCTGAACATGTTTTTATTCCTTCGTGATACTTGGATGATAATACGACTAGACAATTTTAGGTTAAAATAATTTCCACTCAGAAATATGATTGTATTTTTCCATTGTCTTGTAAATTCTAGTGGTACTCTTAAGAACATAGAGGCCATTCTGATTCCTGAAACTTTAGTAACATCTTTTTCCTTTTTCACTTTTGAGAATATTAAAAATCTCTCTCAAGCCAGTGTTTTGAAATTTGACAATTAAGTATTTTGGTATGTCATTTAAAAAAATAATTAATTTTAGTTTTGTCTTATAGTTAAGGATATTACTTCATTAATGATCAGGAACCCTTGGTCCCTGAGATTTTTTTAAAAAAAATTATTGAGATATAATATACCCACAATAAACTGTATAATTTAAAATATACCCTTTTACGAACTTTGACAGAGGTATTGAAACCATCACAACAGTCAAGATGAAGAGCATTTCTAGCTCTTCATCAATTGTGTCATTGACTCCTTATTTTTGATTTCTCCCTCCACTTAGGAAAGTACCACACTGCTTTCTGTCACCATGGATTGGTATGCATTAAATCTAGATTGATATTCGGTGTAGGTCCTCTGACTTTGTCTTTAAAAAAAATATATTTTGGCTAGGTCATTTGCATTCCAATGTAAATTTCTGAATTAGCCTTTCAGTTTGCCCACACACGTAATATACCTGCTGGAATTTTGTGGAGGTTAAGTTGAATAAATAGATGGGAAAAAATTAACATTCTAGCAATATTGTTTTTCATCTCATTAAAATGATATAACTATTTGTTTAGTTCTTTAACATCTCTCAGCAATATCTTATAGTTTTCAATGTATAATTATTGCATACTGTATTAAATTTATCTGTAAGTAATTCATGCTTCTGGATTCTATTGGAAATGGAATTGTAGTTTTTATTTCATTTTCCAATTGTTTATTGCTGATGTAGAGAAATACTAGTCTATTTTTGTATATTGATTTAGGAGAGGTTTTGCTAAATTCACTTACTGGTTGTAGGAGGATTTTTCCATATTCCTTGTGATTTTCCAGTATACATCATATTTTTGGCAAATAGAGTTTTACTTCTTCTTTTCTATTCTGTATGTTATCTATCTATTATTATTTATTTATTTATTTATTTATTCTTGTGTTTGTTTGTCTTATCGGACTGGCTAGGGCCTACAGAAGAATGTTAAATACGTAGTAGTAGTGAGACAGGACATCCTTGTCTTACTCTAGATCTTAGGAGGAAAGCACTCAGTCTTTCATCATTAAATATAATGCTATCTGTGGGCTTTTCATAGATGTTCTTGAACCAGTTGAGGATGTTTCTTCCTTCTTATTCTTAGTTTGCTGAGAGTTGTTAATTACAAATAAATGCTGAATTTTTCAAATGCTTTTGTTTCATCTATTGACATAATTATATGGGCTATTTATCTTTATTTTGTTAATATGGTGAATTATGTTAAGAGATTTTTTAATGTTAAACCAACCTCGTATTTCTGGAATAAACCTTACTTGGTCATGATATTTAATCCGTTCCATATGTTACTAGATTCAATTTACATATATATAATTTTTGTATCTATGTGGAGGGCTATGTGTCTATAGTTATTTCTTTTAATGTCTTTGTCTGGTTTTTGAATCAGAGAAATACTGTCCTTAAAAAAGTGAGTTTAGAAAATACCCCTCCCTCTTCTGATTTTGGAAAAATTTCATATTGTATTGGTATAATTTCTTTCTCATGTGTGTGATAGAGTTCAACAGTAGAGCCATTTGATCTTGGGGTTTTCTTTGTTATAAATTCAAATTTTGTAGTATATGTAGAACTACTCACATTATCTATTTCTTTTTATCTCAGTTACAATATATGTCTTCAAAATATTTGTTCATGTTGTTACCAGATTTATTAGCATAAAGTTGTTTATATTCTTCCCTTTTTATCTTTTGAAATATCGTTGGTTCTGTACTGATGGCCTGTCTTTCTATTCTCATGCTGATACTTCTTGTTTTTCTTCTTGATATTTGTAGCTAGAGGTTTATGAATTTTATTAATCGTTTCAAAGAATACTGTCCATTTGTTTTCAATTTCATTGTTCTGCACTCTAATCTTTACTTGTGTTTAATTTGCTCCTTTTTCTCTAAGTTCCTTATGAGAGAGTGTAGATCATTGATTTTGGATCTTTCATTTTTTTGGTAATATAGACATTTAAACCTATATATTTCTGTCAAAGCACTGTATTAGCTGAATTCCATAAATTTTTTATGTTGCATTTTATTTATTCAGTTTAGATATTTTCTAATTTATGTGTGATTTGATTTCTTCTTTGACCTACGTGTTGTTTTGAAGTAAGGTTTTTTAATTTTCAGCTATTTGGGGCTTTTCTAGATGCTTTATTGTTTTCTATTTCTATTTAATTCTATTGTGATCAGATAACATACTTTTAAGATTTATTCTTTTAAACCTATTGAGACTTGCGACAAGATAGTTCCAGAACCATGTAAGGTTTGGTGAGGCTGTGGCACCAACAGGGAAGGAGGAGTGAGGTTAACGTTTGGGTCTTTACGCAGTGTTTTGGCTCTTGACTATATAGCATAATGATTTACAGCACAGTCTTTGTAGTCTTATGGATCTGGGTTTAACTCCAGTCCACACCATTTCTTAACTGTATGACCTTAGGCAAGTTACTTAACCTGTTTCTTCATATGTAAAGTGGAGACTTAGAATAATATATACGAGGTTGAACAATTAAGTTCGCGAACTCATCCTAGAAAAAGTGCTACATACATCATTGCTGAATATCACTATGGTCACCATCGAAGTACACCCCTTGAGAAACTATGCACTGACGCCAGCGCCTAGTCCACCCTTCAAAGCAAGTTTGGAACTCTTTTTTCTGGAATGCCCATCAGAGCAGTCATTGTATTACCCTTGGTGTCCTAAATGTTGTCAAAATGTCTTCCTTTCAACATTTCCTTTATCTTTGGGTAAAGAAAGAAAGAGGTCATTGGGGGCCAGATCAGGTGAGTAGGGAGAGTGTTCCAATACAGTTATTTGTTTACTGGCTAAAAACTTCCTCACAGACAACGCCATGTGAATTGTCGTGATGCAAGAGCCATGAATTGTTGGCGAAAAGTTCAGGTCGTCTACGTTTTTCACTCAGCTTTTTCAGCACTTCCAAATAGTAAACTTGGTTAACTGTTTGTCCAGTTGGTACAAATTCATAATAAATAATCCCTCTGATATCGAAAAAGGTTGCAACAAGTTCACAATCTTAATTGTCAGACTTCGAATGTGCTTTGTGCTTTTAGAAAGATGAAATTATATATATAGCGTATATATAGTATGCATATACACATTATATATATCATACCTATACACACATATAGTACTTAGTAAAGTATGTGTTCAATGAATAATATCTATTGTTATATTTGCTCTTACATAATATATAATATGTATATATAATATATATTATTATGTCATATGTTGCTTCATATATTCTAATTTTCCTGCTGGCTTCAAAGTTTTAGAGATTTAGTTAACTGTCTTTTCTTTTCCCCATTTGCCCTGATTGTCCCTGTCCTCACTCCCTTACTCTATTTTGTCATTTCTCAATTTTTGGCTCTCATTGCTGTCAAAATTTAATAACCTCAAGAACTGCAAATTATACAATTAAGGTAGTTGCTGCTTGCTATCTTTCTCCTTTTGAGACTCACCATCAATCTTTGTAACTTGGCTAGGACTCCCATTTCCACTCTAAAAAACTGCACTTGTTAAAGAGTTTTTTTCAGTTATTTGCAATATGGGTACAAATAACTGGGGCTTATACACCTCGCTTAGAAAGACACTCCAGATGTACTTGGATGACAGAATAATAACACTGTTTGCAGAAGAAATGCCCTATATTTATTGTAAGTATTCTCAGCAAAAATTGTCAGTAGAGCTTATGAGAGGTCCTGGCAGAAGGGGCATTTGAAAACTCAGTCCGGCTCTTTCTGCACTCTGAGCAGCATCCCCTTCAGAATTACCAACCAGATGATGTTTAATGTTCCTGACTCAGCAGCGTGATGTGGAAAAAATATCGTGAGTTTAAAGTCAGGTAACTCAGATGCTTACACTTTGGGTTATCTCTTAGAATTTCTGAACATGTTTCCTGATTTGTAAACTGTGGTGTTAACCTGCTCTCCACGGTTTCCTCTCCAGGAAGGCGTATCCTATACCACATCCACGTTCATTTCCCTTATTTGGGACTTTCATACATCATATACCTTTCCTTTGAAGCAATTGTCACAATTTCACTTTTCACTGAAGTATGTAATTATTTATTAATATCCACCTCCTATACTGGACCATAAGAGATTACTGTACCCCTGTGCTCCTAGGGCTGAACCCATCACCTTTCACTGAGTCAAGCACAGTGCCTGGCACAGAGTAGGCAATCAGGGAACAAATGAACGACAAAGGTGTAGCAGCTCGTGGCCGTCGCGCTGTCGGTGGGGCGTGGAGGAAGCCGCCCCGGCCCGCAATTCCCGCCCTTGCACAGGGATAACATCCCCAGCAGCGGCCCAATACTGGCTCAGGATCGGCCCCTGCACCAGGCCCTACCCCGCCAGCGCCTGCCAGCGCCTGGGGCTGAGCCACGCCAGGTGACGCCATTTGGGGGTGGGACTTCCGGCCGTCGAAGTTTAACAGTCCGGGCGGGAGCCGGAAGCACAGCGCCGGAGCGGGCCGTGCCTTGGCCCCCGGTGTTCCGCGGCTGAGAGGTGAGGTTCCGGGGGGCCTGGGGTCAGCAGGCGGTCGTCCACCGTGTCCTTGCACGTTCCTGAACGCCGTCCGCCCTCCGGCCACTGCAGGGGGCGGGTCGGAGGTCCCGGGACTCCCCACGCCTGGGCTGGTCCTGCGCTCCGGACGGTTGCCGGGCAGGGGCGCGGCGGAGCGTTTGGCGCGGAAGTTCCCGGGAGCCGCGGGCCGGGGTCGCGCACCTCTCTGCCGGCGACGGCCTCCTGCCTGGCCTGAGAGGTGGCCGGGGTCGCCGGGGTAGGTTGGTGGTGGCTCTGGGGGTGGTGTGCTGCCTCTGAAAAGTTTACAGCTTCTTCGCAGTCTGCCTCCCCTTTGGTCCACGTCTCAGATACGACTCGTTTAATGCTCGTGTAAGAGGCGCTCGAAGGCATTTTACACGGTATCCCCCGTGGAGCACGTCTCCTGCGAGTAAAGTGCGTTGTTGGTGAATGAACTCCGGGGGACTTTTACTTGTGTAAACTAAGTGTTGCTCCGGAGTTGCCTCCCGTACCTGCGACCCGCGCGCTGGGGCGGGCGGTCTCGTACCGCCCGGGGTCCTGGCAGCGCCCTTGCGGTGGGACCCCCTCGGAGAGGCCGATGGGACGCCCCTTCCTTCACTGTGCTCGGGGCTCAGAGGACGGGCGTCGGGGGGCACGCGCTCCCCTTCTCCTCTCCACTCTCAGAGAAGGAGCCGCATTCAACGACCTGGCCAAAGTCACTGTCACCTAACTCGGGGGCGCGGAGTTTGAACCCACTTTTTTCGGAGCCTTGGCTTAAGTGACCTTCCCACCGCTCCACAGCCCTCACCAGGAATGGTGTAAAAGTACAGTGAACACGTCCTTCACTTCCGTGTGCTGGGTGTCGAGGTCGCCTTTCCAGCCGTTTATTGCTCCTTGAGTAGGGAAGCCGAAGTGCCCGTTACCACGTGGTAAGGCCTCCGCTCCAAACACTGTCGTAATTGCAACAGGTGACTGCCACCACTTTTAGTGGCACTGTATTATCTGATGGATGAAGCATAGTGAATCACATAACTGACTTTTCTAGTTAACAAGTGTTGGCCTTTTTATAAACGTTAAAAAGGTTTGTTTTTTTTTTGTCTCTTGAGAATCAAAGGGCCCTACAATTTATTGTCCCTCTAACTTGTCCTTTGAAATAGGGTATACTGGACATAAATGCGATGTTTTATTGATGACTTGGGAACCTGTCTGTGACGTTACACGCTGTGCTATACTCTTGCACTGCCCACGCCAGGAAGGCGAGAATGTATTTCTATTCCCCTTCCACCCATGTATTTTTGAGCATTTTTTCTGATCTGTCGTGCATTACTATTTGCTATTCTTTAAAGTATCTGCCTAGAGTAGTTTCCGTGCTTTCTTGTCTCCTAGATTGCCTTAGTTGGTGAAATCACTTTGCCAGAATTATGTGTTTGAACTATATATTGTAAATAACCAACATGGATGAGGGTGTTATAGACCAAGAATTGGTATAGGGACTTGGTGACATCTCCTTTGACTGTATTTTTAAATTTTGGAGTTATTTGAAAAAAATTGGAGTGACTACAGGAGGGTTCCGGTTTATCATACATGTTTAAAAAGATGAGGAGCTTACCTATCCAACACTTATTTGTGAGCACCTACTGTGTGCCAGAAATGTTTCAAGACTGGTAGTAAACAGGACAAAATCCCTGTTCTCAGGATTTTGTGGTGAGTACACCCTGGAACAAGTGGATAAATGCCACTTGTTTGAGATTAGATGCTTCATTTTCACTTTTTTTTTTTTTTTGCCTATCCTTAATTATTTTTAAAATATATTGTCTTAAACTATTTATAGGTGCAGTCATGCAGGAAAACCTCAGATTTGCTTCGTCAGGAGATGATATTAAAATATGGGATGCTTCATCTATGACATTGGTGGATAAATTCAACCCACACACTTCACCACATGGAATCAGCTCAATGTGTTGGAGCAGCAATAGTATCCTTTTTTTTTTTTTTTTTAAATAACCACTTTTTGTTAGGTTAAACAACCAGTATCAATGGAACTTTTGCATGCCACCCATAATGAGAAGTATATTTTGCATACCTGTGAAAGATAAAAAGAAACAGAAGTTTAACAATCAGTATATCATGTGAATGCACACTGATACTCATTGTTGATGTCATTTTTAAAAATTTTAGTTGCAGACCACTACATTGAAAAACACTGATATATATTTGTGTAAATAAATTACTGGCTCCAGACCATAGAATTAGTTTTCTTATCAAAAGTTTGTTATTGAATCAGATAAAATAAGGTAGGTAATGATAAGAAAAATTCTGAAAGGTTTTGCAATGAATTTTTGCATCTGCATTCAGATATGTGTTGATCTGGTTTAGACATTAAAGACAGAACTCAAAGGCAGAAGCAAAGTTTGGGGGAGGAGATAAAAATTAAAATTGTCCAACCATCGCATCTTATGTACTTTTTTATTTCTCTTCCTTTCTATGGTGAAAATAGTCTCATTTTCCAAGCATTATTGATACTGAATTTTTCTAAGCTTTTTATGTTTCTGATTCACACCCTCCCTGTCTTACTAAGCTCCCATATGTGGATAAAATAAATGAGGCAGTGAAGCTTGTAAATAAGGATTTCTCAGCCTCCCATTATTGTCATTTTGGCCCAGATAATTTTTTGTTATAGGGACTGTCCTGTGCATTATAAGATGTTTAGGAGTCTTTTTGGCCTCTCTTTACCAGAGGTCAGTAGCCCCCAGTTGAGAACCACTGCTATAAACAAATCACTCATCACTTTTTATATGACTATGTTCTGTATACTTGGTATGCTAGAAAT
Organism: Rhinolophus hipposideros; assembly: GCF_964194185.1. Taxonomy (NCBI): domain Eukaryota; kingdom Metazoa; phylum Chordata; class Mammalia; order Chiroptera; family Rhinolophidae; genus Rhinolophus; species Rhinolophus hipposideros. The sequence goes on along the minus strand of NC_138055.1, from coordinate 21,213,466 downwards.
TATCATTCTTTTTGTAGAACTGCTATACTATTGTTTAAACAACGAATTAGATTTAATGTTTCTGATGTTATCAGTACCAAATAATACTCTGCCTCCTGATGAACGTAAAAATATTAAAGCTTTAAAATGTGACTGATTCATAAACAAAAACATTAGAGGTTTTCATGCCTAACCTAATTGTTCTTGCAAATATGTAACAAAAATGATGAATTTTCTTATTGAATTAAATTTACGTCTTCATCATTCCTTGATTTGGTATTATAGTAGCAAAATAAACTACTTTGGTGTTCTATTAATCAAACTCAAGGTGAAGTGACTAAATTTTTTAAGGATTTTCCAGATACGTAGTAGGGGAAAATTAAAGAGAGTGACAAATATGTGAGGTAGCGTCTTTCTATTATTGAATTTTTATTGTTTAGAGTTTAATTTTCTGTTACAGTATAAGAGAAAAATAGCAATTCTTAATAAGTATGTTATTTTTGGTGTTTTTTTTTTTTTATTCCAAGGAGTTTTATTAAGAGTTGGCATTTACTGATAAACCACTTAATGATCTCTCAACAAAACTGGTGTGTCTATGAGGAAGTATCGTATGACTTTTGAAATTTGGTCTTATTTTTGTATAGTTTTCGTATACAGTGGATGTGCACTGGAAGCCTTATTCTTATATAATTCTTGTATAATCTTATTCCTAATGAGGCTTTGATCCCTTCCATGGAGGTTAGTTACTGAAGAAGGACTTACCAGAGGCTAGGGCCCACGTGGCACAGATTCCAAGGATGGGGTTAATAGTGAGGTGCCAGGGAGATTCATTTTCGGGTGGTTTTGTTTTGGATCCTCGAGGTAGTGTTCTTCGCTTTCTCATGACTTCTAAAACGGCATGAGAAATAAAAAGGAGTTACTATTTTACCCTCTCATATTCTTTCAGTTTTTTCTTTTCAATATTCTCAGAAGTAGCAGTGGACAGAAGAAGCTAAGGAAAGACATGGTTTATTTTTCTCAATGCTGGAATATCTAGGTGGAAATGATTTTGTTTGAATTGTGTATAATAATAAAATCACAATCCACGGTTCACAAAATATGTGAGCTTTGCAAGTCATCAAAAAGGAGTGCAGTTAGAACTGTTTATTAAAAGGCATTGATTTGAACTTCTGATAATTTGTTAGGACTTTCAAAATCAGACTCTTGTTTTTGGTTGCATTATTGTATTTAATCATGTTAATTTTAAAATACCTAAATTAAATTGTTTTGTGTTTACTGATCCATTTATAATTTGTAAAATAAGGTAAATATAATTTTAAATTAAATTTCAAAATAATTAAATAATTTGAAATTACTAAGTTTAATTTAAAATAAAACTTCCGTAGCATAAATAGTTGCTATTTAACCACATTTGTTTATATTTGCTATATTTACTGTAATATTCTTAGTACATTTGAGATTGAAACATTCTATTACAAAAATTCTAGTTCTGAGAAAATACCAAATTTCATTTGTTTAGTGGACAAATAGGAGGCTAATGTGGATATTTGCTTCCTAGCTTAAGTGAGTACTGAGCACCGTGTTAATAACTATCTTGAATAGCATTTACAGATAAAAAGGGTGATTCGTATTTGCTGATGTTGCTTTTATCATGTTCTCATTCTTAAAGGATAAAATTAGACCTCCTGGCCTACTCTTTGAAAATGGAGTAGTATTTCACATGGGTTAAATAGCTTTCAAGTGATAGCAAAGCCAGAAAGGATAGTTCTTCCCTGTGGTGGTAGTCAAAAGAATTAGTCTTGTAATTAGTAACCTGAGCCATTTGTGACAGCTAATGCTTAAGCTATGTTCATTTGTTTTTCTTTGTAGGTTAGTGTGCTTGCTTTGATCATCACAATTCTTATATTAATTAATCTAGTGCTAGAGATGCTCATGGATTGTTTTATGCTCCATAACTTTTCATTTAGACAACTTTCTAGTGACAGCGTCTTCCAGTGGTGACAAAATTGTTGTTTCAAGTTGCAAATGTAAACCTGTACCACTTTTAGAGCTTGGTGAAGGGGTAAGTAATTTTTCTTTTTTTTAAAGCTTTAAAAAAACCACACAGTTCTTCTTGGGTGGTAACTGCTTATCTTTTATGGTGATTGCAAATAAATATAAAGGTCTTTAAAAGCATTTTTAACCTCAGCTCAAAATAATACACTAACAGTTACAGATGAGACAGGTACAAAACATCATTAGGTAAAATAATACTGGATCTTAGAGGAGCAGTCAAGGACTTAGATTTTGTCAACTAGGCACTTGCTTTTTCCATTTTCCATGTCTGGGAGGGTCCCTGGTTTTGCTGCTGTTTTTAGGATCAAGTCCCACCTAGGTCACTAGGTTCATTTGACTGTGGAGCCCTAATGATGTAGCCACGCCCTCACACTGGGCTCAGGACCTTCAGCTCAAGACTACTGTCTGATGGTAGCTTGCCGCTTTTGCCTTTGTTTACATGGTACTGAGGAGCCTGCCGGAGCCTCCAAGCTCTTCTGGAACCAGATGGCTTTGTCAAAAGTGGCTTTGGTCCAAGAGCATTTAAATGAAGCTCTCGCTGCATATTTTCTTATTCTTTTGTTTTATAAATTAATCCCTCTGATTTAGGATAATCCTGGCTTCCTCATTTCCAATCACACAGACTCTTTGAAAGCTATTGCTTTTTAAAATAAGGTCTGATTAAAAAGGTACAACTAGTTGGTACCTTGTTCTTTTTTTAAGTTTCAAAGTTTTCATAGCAGACCCTAAATCATTATGAATTGTCTTAATTTTACACACTGGAATAGGTAAAGTAGACCAATTAGAAAGAACACAGCAGGAAATGGAATATTAGCTCATCTACCTATAAAGGTATCTGGTAGGATTTATTCAAACATCCAGCTCACCTACTTTGGAGGCTGGGCCAGAGAGAATGTCTGCTAAGGATAGAAATGGAGTTTGAGATACTCTGGTTATTCAAGTCCAATTAAGTAAAATTGCAGCAGAGAGCGTTCCTGGTCAATCAGTCAAAGTGTGTTCTTCCAGGGCAGGCTAAATATCTTAGTCATCTTTCGAGAGTTAAATCTCGGCAAAGGTGTCAACAAATGTTGTCAATAAATCAAAATCAAAAAAAGTGTCAACAAATCAAAATCAAAACCATTTTGATTTCCACTTCCATCACAATATATATTGTGCTACTTTTATGCATTATGCTTTAGAACCAGTTTGGAACCTTTTTTGTTTTTTTTTTGTTTTGTTTTGTTTTTGTGTTTTTTTTGTTGTTGTTGTTATTAAAATATGAAAATAACATGATATTCACAAATGTGACACAATTTATTCTAAGGATTTTGTGAATATTGCACATCTGTTGCTATAGTTCTCTTTCCCACAGTTAAGAAATCACATCAGAATGCAGGTGGATGGAAGTGAGGTCATTATGGTTATGATTTGAATCTGCTTTAATTATAGAAATATTTTGCAAACGTTGGTTCTGTAGCCTTGATTGGTAATTTCTTATAACATTAATGTGTCGATAACCTTTGTTTTGTAAGATCTAAGTACTATTACTCAAGTGCTATTTGACATATTAGACCTTTCCTACATGGGAAAATAAGATTCTGGATTACTTTAACATTATTTTTAGAGTAGAACTTCAAGTTCGTATTTATTTTCTTTGATTATATATTGTATTTCTTTAAAGAAGGCAGATTGGAATTAACAGTATGATAGTGGATATGATAGGCTACTATATAACCTAGAAATTTGACCAGCTTTATTTTTTAGATTTTAAAAACTGTACCCATTGCTTGTGTCTTGGGGTACAGTATTCTTGTAAAAACCATATAATTTCTATTAATTATTTAAGTTCATTAGCTACGTTAATAATATATTAACATAAAAAAGGTCTTTAATCATCGGGGTAAGCCAGCTATAAATATTAGCTTTTGTTCTGAGCCCTTAAGAATAATTTGAGTTGTTTTTGACAATTAGAATCCTAAGACACTGATCTTTGATTGACACTATTCTTGTCTGTTTTCATTAAACATTATTTTTATAGCTCTTAACAAACTTTCCTGATTTGCAGTGATAACCAGATCTTATTACTCTGTTCCAACCAAAGTCAGTTCCTAGTATGGTGCCTAGAAGAGAATTATACCAACTATACTGAAACATTGCTGCAATGTGCTCCTGATATTTTTATGTGTTAGTAATTTTGACTCTTGGTCAGAGTTTGAGAGTGTAAGAAACCTTGGGGTGGGGGGCCATCTCCAGCCTTTTAAGAATCCGGTGCTCTCTTGAGCAGAGGATGTTTATGAGATGCGTGGACTCTCAAGTTAGGAATGGTGGATCTAGTCCTCATCTCTCATTTCTCAGATCAAGAAATGTAGGCTCAGAAAGGTGAGATGATTTACTTAAACCTATAAAGATTGCTTTTTAACTTTTTAACTAAGCCATAAAAATGTTTCCTTTGGAATTCATTTCTCTATTTTTTTTCCCATGGCATTCAACTGAAAGTGAGAACAATTACTGTAACTACATAGTGTACCCGAAAGTTGAATGGAAAAAAAACATGTAATGTTGTGTTCTGCTGTGTAGCATAGTTATGGATTGACACCACCAGAGAGGTGACACAGATAATAATCGTTGTGAGAAAAACTTGATAACCTCTGTATTTTTAGTCATTAATTTTATAAGTATTTATTGAGCATGGATGTGGTCTTTGCTCTAATGAAATTAATAGCCTGGTGGAAGACAGACAATAAACTAGTAAACTGAATGAATACCCAGATAGTCATAAGTTATGCAGAGAACTAAAATAAAATATTGAGATAGCAAGTTATATTAGGTGGCCAAGGGAAGTCTCCTGAGTCAGGAGGTGGCATGTAAGTTGCTGTCCGTTGCCCAGAAGAAGCCATTCAGCCAGGCTTCAGGAGATTTAACTTTCCAGGCAAAAATAGCTGCCTTGAAGCCTTAAGGCAAATACAGAGTTGTTCTGTTGAGGGAACGGAAGAAGGTCATTGTGGCTGTAGAATTAGTGGGTGAGGAGGAAACTGGTGAGAGGTGAGGTAGGACGGGGCCAGATGAATAGGGCTTTGAAAGCCAGGTTAATGAGTTCAGAATTTATTCTGGGGCTGATTAGAAGCCATTGAAGATTTGTAGATGGGAGAGACGTGATCTGATTTACATTTTTTAAAGGTGACCTTACTTAGAGCATAGAATGTAGGCAAGTAGGAGTGGCAGCAGGACAACCCGTTGGGAGGCTGCTACTGTGGTTTGGGAGGCAGGGTTAGATTAGGGTGTCCCGTAGGAATAGCGATAAAGGGGGGCCCATGTGGGATTTATTTTAGTGTTGGAGTTTAGAGAATTTATGATAGATTGTGGGGAAGGTGAATGAGGAATTGGGTAATTTTGGACTTTTACCTTGAGAAACTGAATGCATGGTGTCTTTACAGACATGGGGAATAGTGTAGAGTCAAATTGTGATGACCTGATACTTGAGACTTGGGCTCCTTAGGGGGGAGATTTGCTGTGAGGCTTTGGGCAAGTCTCTTGTCCTCTTTATAAAGCTCTCCCCATCTGTACAACGAGGAGCTTGGACATCCTTAAAGTTCCCTCTACCTTTAGTGTTTTCTGAGCTATTGGTTGGTTCTAATTTAAGACACGTGGAAGTGCACGAGTGGGTGTTATTAAGGAGAGATGATAAGGGCAAGTAAGCCCAGAGAGGAGGCCAAGATTTGCTGAGTTTCCTAGGGTCCCTCTGCCGCCTCTGTTCTGTGGAAGAGATCTGAATCTAGTTGATTTCCTTGAAACTTTTTTGAACTCATTACCAGCTCTTGGATCCATGTGGAAGATGATGAGATGTGAATCTTTAGTATAAATAGCATGTGTATAGCATTTAATTCAACAAATACTAAGTGTTACTAAGTGTAGGAGGAGACTTGAAAGTCATGTCTGGGTCTATTAAATTAAGGTAACTTTTATTTTTCTTTAATAGCAAAAGCAGACATGTGTCAGTTTGAATTCCACATCTATGTATTTGGTAAGCGGAGGTCTAAATAACACTGTTAATATTTGGGATTTAAAATCAAAAAGAGTTCATCGATCTCTTAAGGTAAGCAACTTTTTTTCTTTTAATCTTTACAGAAATCAGTATCTTTCAGTGTTTAGTTACCAAACTTTTCTTTTAATTTTGAGCATTTATGATAAAAAAATGCTTCGGTACCAAAGTACATAACTAATTGTAATAGTGGGAAATCTAATCTTTCACCTTTGGATCCCTTCTCTGCAGTGCTCTTTCTGGTAACAACACAACTTCTGGCATTTGGTAGGTTCTTATTCAATGTTTACTGAGTGACTTATTTCCACAGAAATAAGAAAGACACTGTGAGGACAGAGCCCCAGAAAGCAGTTTCCAGGCTGTCGGCCTCACATAGAAAGGTGCTGGCTTGGATAGTAAATGGCCATCAACTGTGATCACATGGCCATCAGCTGTGGCTAGTTGGCCGTCAGCTGTAACCCGTAAGCCATTGGCCACTAATATAACTGCTATGGCTACGCTAGCAGAAAGAAATGGGGGCTAGCAAGAGCGGATTGCAGAGAGGCGGATGCCGCCGGGGAGAATATAGTGATATGACTCCCCTACTTATGGCTCCGTGGGTGTTCCTGTTTGGCCTCACCATGTCCTGCGTTCTTATGTGGGGAGAGGGAGTGGAGACCCCACCTGTCACCCTGCACGACAGACACTTGCCTCTTTACGAGTACAAAGTCATAGAAATTATATTAGACCTCATGTTCTTAATTTCCCAGGTGGGAACAATGTCTACTCTTTGGTGTTTTTCTTTTTATCAGGAATTTTTTTCCTCAGGAAAGCAATTGTTTCTTTGATTTAGAAAAGGAATACAATGTAAAGATACCGCCAAACATGCGTGAAACAAGTTTTTCAACCATTTGAAAAAGTTGTCATATAAGTAGAATATTATAGTTACTATTCTTCATAATATGTTAATGTAATTATTAAATATAAAGGTTACTTTGTTTACATTAAGATCTGACAGCAAACTGTTAAAAACTGTACCCCTAATCCTGATCACTTTTTTGTGTTCCTGCTAGATTGCTCTAATTCGATGTTGGAAAACATAGTCCTTGTGAACTCATTTTATTTAAAACCAAACAAGTTTTATTTCCACAAAGTGGATTCCCCTTTGGATTTGAGAGCCTAATAGAGGGAGGCTTTGGAATTTGACCGGCAATTGAATCCTGGCTCTATCACTTACCGGTTACAGGAGCTTGCTCAGGTTTCTTAACCTTTCTGTGCCTCATTTAGTTAACTCATCTATAAAATGGGAAAAAATGACCTTGCCTCCAGGATTGTTATAAGGATTAATAAAAATAATAATAACATATAAAGCTCCCAGCATTAGTAGGTATTCAGCAATTAGAAGCAGCTGCTATCATCTCTCAAGCATACCTTGCTCATTCTGGCTTTGGGGCTTTTGTTTTTCGCTGTCTTCCATTTTGTAGTATCTGGTTCCTTTCCCCTTCACCTAACTTATCTCTTATCCTTTCTTTAATGTTGAACTCAAGCTTTATGTCTTTATAAAGCTTCCTCTATCAACTCAGTTTACAGGGATGCCTCTTGCTCTTTCCTCTCCACACTTTGCCTCTGCCATTCACTTAACATTTGTTCTGCCTTTTTCATGTTAATTTAAATGTCCTGTCTTTCAGTTGAGCGGTAATACTCTCAAGGACAGGGACTCTCATGATAGTCAACTTGCAATAAATGTTATTTGTTAACGGAAGTGAATTCTGTAGGGTAGACATAATGCCATTTAGAAAATTACCATTCCTTTCTGTCTTTTGTTTCAGTCTGATCATTATTATGGTTATGAAAAATAAATCTCTGTTCCCTGAGAAGGCTTCGTGTTAATCAGATAGCTTCCTGCTTGAGTAGTTTTTTTTTAGGTTATTTGAGGAAAATGTTAAAGCAAATATTAGATTGACAAATAATATTTATAAAACATGAATTCTACAGAAATGTAGTTTGAATGTTATATGGCACTGTACTTTCATTTTTTTTCTTACAGGATCATAAAGATGAAGTAACTTGTGTAACATATAATTGGAATGATTGCTACATTGCTTCTGGATCTCTCAGTGGTGAAATTATTTTGCACAGTGTAACCACTAATTTATCTAGTACTCCATTTGGTCATGGTAGTAACCAGGTACAGTATGGGTTTATTCAAAATAAAGTTGATAAGATAGGTGTTGAATTGTTGTATGTAAGACGGTGAATTTTAAGTTTTTTAAATTAAGTGTTTTAAATTTGCGTTTAGCTTGCTTGAAAAACTTACATCTAGCTACTTTTTAATGGTAGTGTTTAAAAATCTTAAAATAACAAGCTAATTCGTGCTTGATTAAGGTGCTTAAGTTCAATTAGACCATTGAATATCGCATCTGCTCTTAGAATATAACTATGTATAACAAAATACAATAGTGTTAATAGGTTAAGCCCAAAACATGGATATTAATCTTTCTATGACATTACAGTTATAAAGTGTTGCATAGCTCCAAATGTGTCAGCTACAAGAAAGGTTCATAAATATTCTGGTGGACATGGGGTAATTGAGTGTGTTTAGGCACAGGTTAAATTGAGTTTTGTTTTTTGGGTGTTTAAGTACATAATAATTAATGTATCAAAGCTTATTCATGTATTTCAGGGTAGTGTAGAAGTATTTAGGGAAATTTTTTACAAAGTAAAATTAGTCAATTTTTTTCTTTTCTTTATAAAAACATTAGTCTATAAAATTCTTGAAAGAATAAATTTAGTTTCTCAAGAAACCTAATTCTTGGCTGACTTGCCATGAAATTCCTTCACAGAAATTTTCAATGAGGTGCAACTTCTTTAATCCTTCCTTTTTATTAAAATCATTTTGGCCATGATTACTATTAGATAAAAGACAGGAGCTCCTCACTTTTGAAAAGCAATTTTTAAAATCATTATTTGAATAGTATATATTTAGTGTTTAAGGAAAATTTAATGGATATTAGAAATTCAGAAAAAAGTCTTCCCAAGTTTTGTATGTATTGGGAATAACAGAGATATACATATAAACTATAATACAGGTGATATAAAACAATCTTATGGTGGTTCAAAACAGTGAGAAAAAACTATCTGATTGGGAATAAAATAGGGAAAATTGGAGGGTAGAAGATTTCAGCTCTGTCTAAGCCTTAATTGGTTTTTTGTTTTGTTTTTACTACACTATAAACTGTCCTCTTTGGCAGTTACTTGATTTTAACTTATATCAGGGTTAACTCTTTACATGCCTACACTATAATTGGAATCATATCTTATTTTCTTTGTCCTTAGCCATCCAACTTTGTGCCTTACATGGAAAGATATTCTCAATAAATATGTGAGTGGATGAATACATTTAGAGACAATAAAGATTTTTAACAGGCTAATGTAGAACTTTGCGACGGATATTTTTATGTGGAGGAAATCGCATGAGCAAAAACAAGGAGTAGGAAGGCGCTTGGGCTTTATACAGGGCCAGTGTGAGAAAAGACGGGAAAGATACATGTGAACATAGTGTTGATATGGGACTTGGAATGCCAGACCAAAGATTTGCCTTTTATTTTGGAAGGTGTTGAGGGAAATAATGAAAGTTTTTGATTAGTTGAATGTCAGAATCAGAATACTTGAACTGAAAAAAAGCCATTGGAAGTAATCTCACTGTCTGCATTATAGACTAGGCTAACTGATTGGCCACCAGGAACATCTTAATATTGTCATACATGCAGAAAGTAATATTTTGTTTTTGTGATTTTTTTTTTTTGGTTATTTGTATTTTCATAATAAAGACATAAAGCCTAAGCTCATAGACATTGGAACTAGTGTGAAAAAAATTTACCTAGTGTTTCAGTTTCTTGCTTTGTAAGGAAATAGACTAATTTTCTTTCCCTTTTTTCCGGCGGGGGCGTGTATATTAGACGCATGACAAATTTAGATTTATACATTTCTGGTTGACTTTTCAGTAACACAAAAATTAGGTCAGATACTACCATGTATATTCTTACATTTCAGTTTTTTATTGTATCTTGTTGGAGAGTTTTCTTATTAAAACCAAGCATGAAGGAATAATCCTAAAAACATTAGGTTTGCTTATTGCTCTTGGCCTTATTATGTGTAAAATATTTAAATTTTTTAATTGGTAAAGTGCATATATCTTAAGTGTACAGCTGGATGAATTCTCATATATCTTATATACACTTATATATCTTATATACACCTGCGTAGCCATTACCAAAATCAAGATAGAGAACATTTCTGGCACACCAGAGGACTCCCTCTTAACCCTTTCCAGTCACTACCTAGTATTCCTTCAAAGAATTTATGTATCTGGTTTCTTTTAGTCTTCATTTATGTTTGCTTTGTTGCGTGGAATAGTAGTGGTTCATACTGTTTCATTATTGCATAGTATGCCGTTATACGGATGTGACACTATCCGTTCTATTGTTGATGGACATGGGAGTTGTTTCTAGTTTTTAGCTATTACAATAAAGCTACTATGAATATTCTTGTAAAAGTCTTGTTGTGAACATATGTTTTTATTTCTCTTTGAGTAAATACATGGGAAATGAATTGATGTGTCTAGGTAGGCATGGAATTTTACTTTATTCAAAATTGCCCCAAGTTTTCCTAAAGTGCTTGTGCCATTTTACACTACTACAGCAATGTGTGTGAGATACAGTTGCTCCACATTTTTGCTAATACCCCATATTTTCTATCTTACTCATTTTAGCCACTTTGATGGTTATATAGTGGTATCTCATTGTGGTTTTAATTTGCATTTCTCTATTTTGAACAGATTGAGTACATTTTCATACACCTTCTTTTGTGAAGTTACTGTTCAAGTCTGTTCCTCCTTTTTGTATTGCGTTATTGGTGTTGTTCTGGTTGATTTATATAGTTTAATTATATATTCCAGAGTCATATTTTGGGTGTACATGTTACATATACTTTTAGCCTATAGCTTGCCTTTCGCCTGTCTTAATGCTTTCTTTTTAGTAAACAGAGGTTCTTAAATTTGATGAATCCTAGTCTATTATATCACTTTTTTAAATGGATGCTGCTTTTTATGTCCTCTTGAAGAACCTTGCTTGCCCCAAGGTCTTAAAAATAGTGTCCTTTTGTTTTCTTTAAATAAAGATTTGTTGTTTTACCTGTCTCATTTATGTCCATAATAATCCATTTCAAATTAATTTTTGCATATGGTGTGAGATAGGATTCAACTTTCCATACAGGTATTTGCTTAGGCCAGCATTAATTGTTGCAATGACCATTCTGTTGCCAGTGGGGTGATTGCAGGTGGTGAGTGAGGGTTTGGAAAGCATTCCAGGTAGAGGTTCAGAAGAATCCTTACTACCTACATCCTTATGTATTGTGTTTCCAGCACTGTGATTATTGCTTCACATTACATTTTTTTATTTAATCTTTGCTGCTTGCTTGTGAGATGCATGTTAGTTTCATTTTACTAGTGAGAAAACAGATTCCAGGACTTTCAGATCATAAGACTCTTAGTTGACTGTTTTGAAGAGCAACTCTTTAAGAGTGGCAGCACTGTTTCCTTTTGGATCTCTTGCTAGCTCAGGAGCAGCTGAATATAGAAGGATTTGAGGATCTAAAGCTTCTGGAAACTGCAGTATTCTTTTGTCACTTTGTGCACTTTAGTATTTGTGCCAAAATACTAACCTCTTCTTCACTTTAAACAAATTTTTTTGAAAAATTCTACATGATGGATAGGTTGCTATATTGCTGATTTTCAAAGGGTTTTCATTGATTATTGAAAAATTAATAACATAGTCAAACTGAATTTAAATTTTCTTCTACTTTAGGAAAACAGTAATGCTAAAAGCACATCTCTGTGCAAGGTCAGATAAAGCAGAACCTGAGATTTTCATGTGCCTGCTGCCTCCTGCCAGGCAGTCGGCATCTCTGCAGGATCTTTTGGTCTCGTCTTACATTGCAAGTCCCACATTTACAGCTGTGTGACCGTGGACAAGTTATTTAACTTGCAAGTCTCCTTTTCCTTATCTGTCAAGTGAGAATAAGAATATACTTTCCACAGGGTGGTTGTTTTTTTTTTCTTCCTAAGGACTAAACTAGATGCCAAGTACATTGTTTAACGTAGTTCCTAATATTTGGTAAGAGATTAGTGAACTTTAGTGTGAGCTTTGAATGAATGAATATATTAATGCATTAAAATAGCTTTTGTGATTTACTGCCCCAAACTGGCTTGCGCATCTTGGTTTAATGCATTTCCTCTGAACCCCTGCTAATTTACCAGTTGTAACTTGACCTCAGTAATAATATTTTGTGTTTTAGGACTAGTGCTTAGAATAAGGAGAGCATTAAAGAAGGTGAAGAAATTGAATTGGGGTGTGTTATTTTTTTCCCTTTCCTTGGAACAAATGTTTATATACTTTTGTATGCTGTATTTTCCTCTATACCATTGAAAGAGTGTATGGGCTAGGAAATACTAGTTGGCCCCTGTGGATGTAAGAATGCAGTCTCAGTTTCTTCATGAAGAAAGTCAGTTTTCATAGCTCTGCATGCTTCTGTTTCCCTTTTTCAGGCAGTGTGATTGAAATCTTTGGAGTGATTTTATTTTTTTAATTAGTTTTTTTCTGCAGTGATTTCACTCTGGTTTGTTTTATCTAATGTGGACCAAAAGCATAGAATTGCTAATTGAGCATTCATTAACAATTTTTAAAATATTTCTCAAAATTCATTTAACATTTCAAATATATAAAATATTCATTTCTTAAATTTACACAGTGTTCGTAAAAATTTCAAGTCTGTCAAAAAACTGACATACTTTAATTCAAATACACTGTTACCCAGCCCAATTTCTATGTTGATCAGTTTTACTACAGATAGGGTCTGGGTTATTGAGAAAAATAGGTAGGGCGCATTTAATGATTAAATGAAAATTTTCTGTTTTTGTTTCTATGAACAGTCAAGAATCTGAAATCTTTAAAAGTTATCAAATTGATTTCTTAGCAAAAGTGATAAAATCAAGGAATCTCACTGAGTCTGCATTATACTGAATTTGATATTGGAAATGAGATTGCCTGAATATATTTAGAATCTTACTTTGAAGTATATGAGTTGAATTGAAGCTATTAGTTTTATGTAAATCTCAGTGTCTTTCTGCAGGGGAAAAAGAGCCTTTCTGCTCCTGCCCAACTGCCAGGGCTGACAGACTTCTTAGATTATAATTGCATGTCGCTATTTGGCAAGTTCAGCAGCTTAGGCTCACAAATAGGTTAACCTCTGTTGCCTTTCTCAAAAGCAGTTAAAAAGTACATGTATTTTATCGATTCCTTAGATTTAAAAATGATGTTTAAATATAATAGGCTTTCTGTGAGATTTTAAATATAACGTATTTCAGTGTATATTAAATAAGCTTGTCTTCAGTGAAATTTTTTATATTTTAGGTACTGATTTTGTAAGTATTAATAAGCCTGTTTGAGTACAGAGATCTGGTAAATGTAAATATTAATTGTATTTTAAAAAGAATTATTTTGTCACGAATGAGTTTAGTTCTGATTCGGTTAACTTGGTGACTGGTTATGTTTGTACCTGAATTTCAGCACTCAAAAAGTTTGACTACAGAGCTTTATTTCTAGAATAGTGGTCTCCTTTATGTTATATAGGAGCATTGGTATACAATGTATGCATGAAAATACGGCCTTGATTCTCTTGATGTATTTCCTTAAGATTTGTGTATACTTGGCTAGTCTATATATTATGTTCTAAAGCAGTTTTATGGTTGACATGTTGGCATAAAATAAACTTCTATATATTTTACTTCTTAAAGGCTAATTTTCCCCCCTCATTTTTCTCTTGCAAATTTTCTTTAATGGAAAATTACTTGAAGAATGTTTTCTTGCAGTGTTTCTATGTATGGCTCTGCCTTCCTTCCATGGTAGTAATCATGTTGTTGGTTCAGTCTTGTTTTCTGCCTTTTGCTCATTAGTGTTCTATCCCACATAGTCTCATATTACTAGTCTTTATAACCATAATTTTTAATGGCTGAGTAATATTCCATTGTTGAAATGCCACAGCTTATCGAAACATTTCTGTATTTAAGTTATTTTCTAAGTTTTTTTAATCACAGTGAACACCATATGTTAATATTGTTTCCATAAGCATGTATGTATGTTCTTCTTTTGGCTATTTCTTTAAGATTACAAATTTTCAGTGTAACTCAGTAGCAGCCTCACTTTTTTTTTTTCCCTTGAGGATCTTTAGTGTGTTACTCTATCATTTTTTATCTCAAATGTCTGATGATAATGTCAGTATTTTTTTTTCCGTATAAGACAGTTCTTTTTTCTTTAGATGACCAAAGGATTTTTATTCTTTAAAGTCCAATGATTTTATTGGACAGTGTCTTGATGTTGCGCATTGTGTGTTGCTTTTCAGATGGTGTGCTCATTTTATGTAGCTCAAATCTTCTTTCAGGAAAGTTTCTTGAATTATAGTTTCTAGTATTTCTTCTTTTCCTTATTTTTGTTTTTTCCTCTTTTTTAGCTTCTTTAGTAATTTATTACTTTCAAATAATTTTTAACTTTTTCCTTATTTTTGATTTTTAAAAATTCTTTCCTTTTTACCTGTTTTTAAGATAATTGTCTGTTGTGTTTATTCATTCTCGTGTTTCTTTTAAATTAGCCTTCATTTTTGAAGACATTTTTAAAATTTCTAATTCTTTTCCAAGTTCTAACATCTCATTTCTGAGTTTCCTAATTCTGATTAATGTTGTTTTTTAAATGTCTTATATCATTTTATTGTCTTTTTGGTCATCTGTTGTGAATGTCTTCTCGTTCTCTCTGTTCTCAAGATAACTTTGTATGGGATTTATCAGTGAAGTTAGTTTCCCTGAACGTCTAGACAGAGATGGGATTCAGGGTATCTTTTTTAACTTACAGAGCTCCTTCTTATTTTCAGGGTTTTTTTTCTCTCTTTTTTTTTAATGGCAACTTGTTTTCTAAGATTGCGTGGCTCTGTTCCACTCCTCTGCTTGTATGTGAACTTTTGCTTTCCTGCAGCTCTGTTGACTGTCCTGTTCAGGTTTGCTTTCACTCCTAGTAGTGTCTCCTTAGTGTTGTGCTCTGACGTGGGAGGGAGGCACCTTAGCTGGTCAGTTTGGGAGTTCACTGGGGCTAAACTGCGCTAGCCTTTCAGACTTTTCTGCAGACGTTTTGTACAGATCCACTAATGCAGTGGATATTCCTGGTTTCAGCTGTTGTCTAATTGGCCACTGTGCTTTCCTGTGAATACCCATTGGCTGTTTGGGGCTTTGCCTGTTTTCAGATCTGTCTTAGACTCCCTGTATTTTCCTCTGCTTCTTCCTTAAAAGCACTAAATACAATGAAGGATTTGTGGCTCTTGATTGTGTGACCTACTAGTGTGTATTTTGGGGCTCATGGAGATAGATACCCGATTGTCTCTTTGTGTTGCAAATGTTATTTATGGGATTTTAGTTTTGCTGTTTGGTTTGTTATCTGTAAAACACATACACTCACACTCATACACTTATAATTACTGTGCTGGGGATCCCCAAGACCAGGTTTGATGATTCACTAGGAGGACTCATAGGACTCAGCATGATTTATTACAATGAAAGGGTACAAAGCAAAATGAGCAAAGAGGAAAAGACGCATGGGGTAAAGTCCTGAGGAAACCAGGCACAAGCTTCCAAACGAGTCTTCTCTCAGTGGAGAAGATGTACTTGTTTTCCCCAGCATCAAATTGTGACAGCATGTGTGAAAAGTTATCTACCCTGGAAGCTCATTAGAGACTCATTGCCGAGGGTTTTTATTGGAGGCTGCTTACCTAAGCACCCTCGCCTAGCATGTACTAAAATTTCAAATTTCCAGAAGGAAAGCAGGTGTTGAGCTGTGGTTCAGTCATGAACCATATATTTGCACAAATAGATTAGACATAGTGAAACGATCTTATCTATTAGAGTAGTGGGAACCCTCCCAAAATCCAGGTTCCCAGACGTCAGACAAGGGCAAACCTTGAAAGCAGGATTTGCTAAGGTTAGGCAGTCTCAGGCCAGCTTAAGTCTTTTCTGCACACATAAATACACACACATACTCAAAAGGGGGAATTCAGGGAGCTTAAAAAACTCTGTGATCACCATGACCACGGTCTTTGCAGAGTCCTCCAATTAAAAGGATTTTAAGCAATGCAGAGATATGTTCAGATTTCCAGTTTTGAAGAGGTTCATGCTGTAATAGTGTGAAGGATGGATGGTAAGCCTTTGATAATGGAAGTAGGCAATAGCTCGGGTGACAGTTGATTAGTGCTTGAAATCAGACACTGAGAATCAAGAAGAAAGAAGGGATGGAGTTGAAGGGATACTGTGTGTGTGTGTGTGTGTGTGTGTGTGTGTGTGTGTGTGTGTATACATGCATATATAGTGTATACATATACATGTATATGTATATATATATTAGAGACTGAAGCTATAAGAAAATGTGAATGAATTATCTCTGCAAAGGGAAGGTTTTTCTAAGTATAAGAACAAAGTCATAAGTCATTGAGAACAAGTTTTATAAATTTATGTACATAAAAATTTAAAATTTGACAAAAAGCAAGACTTGAAAACAATAAAAAAGTTGAAAGGAAATGGGGAAAATATTTATACCTCTGAGCATATTAATATCCTAATTAAGATCAATTGCAAGTTAGTACTTAAAAAATCTTAATAGACTAGTAGAAAATAAGCAAAATAGATTAATGGGCAATTCAAAAAACAAGAAAGACAAATGGTCACATAGCAGTTTTCAACCCTGAACGTTTTAAGCATGAACAACAATGAAATACAAATTCTTTCATAAATTAGCAGTTTTTAAAAATGTTGGTAGGGTACTTGGAAATTGGAAATAACCTAAACATTAAATTATTTAGATAAATTGATATACATTCATATGTTATTCAGCTATTAAAGTCATGTAATAGAAAAAAATGACATGGCTACCTTTATACTAATAAAGTATGATCTCAAATTTTCTGTTGATACTTTATTGAATACACACAAACATACATACACATACAAAAATAATTAAAACAATATTCCCCAAAGTGTTAACTAGTTTTTCTGTAGGTGGTGCGATTATGGATAGTTTTTCTTTTTTTTTTTTCAGTCTTCCAAATACTGCAGGGAGGAGCAAACTATGATCCATGGGTTAGCTGTTATTTTTGTAAATAAAGTTTTTTTGAAACACAGCCATGCTTATTTATGTATTGCTTATGACTGCTTTTGCAGTACAGCAGTGTAAAATGTTTACTATCTGTTCTTTTAAGAAAAAGTTTGCCAACCCCTGATGTGATAGTGAGTGATACATATTTTATATTTAGAAACAATCTCTCTCCTTCACAAGCACACACATTTTTACATAATAATAATGTAAGAAAAAATAGCATTGTTGCTTATAATGCTGGGATTTTTAGTAAGCTTCTTGGCGATCTTTTTTTTTCTTAGAAATAGCTTGAATGTGGAAAAGATAGGGACTTAATAAGTGCCTTTGATAGTAAAATAAATTAATACTTATTTTAAATAGAATTTCCATAGATCAATACTTTGTTTATCCAGGATTGCTGAATATTCTGTTAGTGATGGTCTAAAGAAATGATGATTTAGTAGATAGAAAGTTCAGAAACGAATATCTGTTTTCAAGGAGATAAAGGGGAGGCATTTAAAAGAATCAGTGTGGCTATTTAAGGATCTTTTTAAAAATATGTGTAAAAGATGATTGAATGGGCATATAAACCGCAATGAATGTGGGGGTCATGAACCTGTGAGGATAGTAGCGATTGGTACTATGTACCTGGGTCTGTGCAGAAATTCTGTTTAATCTTCAAAATAATCTGGACAGGCAAACTAGTATTTTCTGTTTTGTAGGTGAAAACACTGAGGCTTGGAGTTTAAGTAATTTACCCAAGTGACATGGAGTTTAGTGCAGCCTCCACTTGAATCCAGGTTTATCTGACAGGAAGATTTATGGTTATCTTTCATCTTTTTTTTTTTTAATGGATTGCCAGTAAGTTCACAGATTTTGAAACAGTGTATCAAATTTAGATTTTGACTTAATCAAGAAATGGATTTTTAACTATTTATCAGGTTTTACTACGTAAAAATAGTCAACTCCCTGTTTTCTGCTATGTTCAAGTAGATTCTGGATGACCATATTTTAAGGATGTAGCAAATTCTGGCTTTGACTAAGATAGAAGTTCATGAACTTTGAGAACCTCTGAGATGTATGATTTTATGGTGTTAGCTGTGTGCTTTGCATTTAATTTGAATTTACGTTATGTGAAGGACCATAACTATGTAAACTTTTACAATGCTGCAGAAATCTTTAAAAAATTGGAAATTTGCCTTGTTGATATGACTCTGTAAACATAATTCATTAAGGAGTTCTGTGTCTTTTATATAGTTATGGTCCATCTAGTTTATTTTTTCTTGAGTGTCGACTAGAGGAAAGATTTATCTATTCCAGTTGATATACTGTCCCTCAACAAAGATGGAAAATATATACCAACACTTTCTCTTTGTACTTTAGCCATATAAAAATAAGAAGCCAAATTTAATGAATGGCCATAGCAATTGTCTTAACCTATGTGTCTGGTAACAAGTACTCCTTTTGTTTCCTTAGAATTTGTTTTTGTTATTCCTAAATTTTTTTTTAATTTTATTAAATTTATCAGAGTGACATTGGTTAATAAAAATTATATAGATTTCAAATATACAATTCATCATCTGTATATTGCATTGTGTGTTTGGGTGTGTCACCACCCAAAGCCAAATCTCCTGTCCCCATATATTTGACTCCCTTTACCTTTGTCTGCCTTCCCCCCAGTCCTCCTTTCCCTTTGGTAACTGTTGTCTGTGTCTATAAGTTTTTGTTACTTTGTTGTCTTGTTCTTTTGTAGCTTTCTCTTTTATATTCTGCATGAGGAGTGAAATCAATGGCTCTTGACTTTTTCCGTCTGATTTTCTTCACTTAGCATGATATTCTCAAGATCCATCCGTGTTGTTGCAAATGGCAGTATTTCATCTTTTCTTATGGCTGAGTAGTATTGCATTGTATGTATGTACCACATCTTTATACAGTAATCCACCAAGGGACATTCCGGTTGTTTCCATGTCTTGGCCACCGTGAATAATGCTGCAGTGAACATAGGGGTACATATATCTTTATGAATAAATATTTTCAAATTTTGGGGGTAGATACCCAGAGGAGGGATTGCTGGGTCATATGATAATTCTCATCTTAATTTTTTGAGGAACCTCCATACTGTTTTTCATAGGGGCTGTACCAGTTTACATTCCCACCAGCAGTGTATGAGGGTCCCTTTTCTCTACAACCTCTCCAAAACCTGTGATTATTGTCTTGTTGATAACAGCCATTCTAACAGGTATGAAAACAAAGTATAAGGTATGAGGTGGTATCTCATTGTAGTTTTGATTTGCATGTCCCTCATAGATAGTGAAGTTGAGCATCTTTTCATACATCTGTTGGCTGTTTGTATGTCTTCTTGGGAGAAGTGTCTGTTCAGGTCTTCTGCCCATTTTTTAAATTGGATTGTTTGGTTTTTGTTGTTGTTGAGTTGAATGAGTTCTTTAGATATTTTGGATATTAGCCCTTTATCGGAGGTGTTGTTTCCAAATACATTCTCCCATTTGGTTGGTTGCTTCTGTTTTATTGATGGTTTCTTTTGCTGTGCAGAAGCTTTTTAGTTTGATATAGTTCCATTTATTTTTGCTTTTACTTCCCTTGCCTTTGAGGTCAAATTCATAAAATCCTCTCTTAAGACCAAAATCCATAAATTTAGTACTTAGGTTTTCTTCTATGTATTTTATTGTTTCAGTTCTTGTATTTAAGTCTTTAATCCATTTTGAATTAACTTTTGTGTATGGTGACAGATAGTCTAGCTTTATTCTTTTGCATGCGGATCTCCAATTTTCCCAGCACCATTTATTGAAGAGGCTTTCTTTTTCTCCGTTGTATGTTTTTGGCTCATTGGTTGAAAATTATTTGCCCATATGCATGTAGGTTTATTTCTGGGCTCAATGTTTTTCATTGGTCTGTGTGTCTATTTTTCAGCCAGTACCATGGTGTTTTGTTTATTGCTTTGTAGTATAATTTGAAGTAAGGGAGTTTGATACCTCCAGCTTTGTTCTTTTTTCTCAGGATTGCTTTGGCTATTTGGTGTCTTTTGTTGTTCCATACATATCTGATGATTTTTATTCTATTTCTATGAAAAATGCCATTGGGATTTTGATGGGGATTGCATTAAAACTGTATACTGCATTGGGTAAAATGGCCGTTTTAACTATGTTGATTCTTCTAATCCATGAACACGGAATTGCTTTCCATTTCTTTGTGTCTTCTTCAATTTCTTTTAATAATGTCCTGTAGTTTTCAGTGTATAGGTCCTTCACATCCTTTTTAAAGTTTATTCTTAGGTATTTTATTCTTTTTGTTGCAGGTACAAAAGGAATTGTTTTTGTTTTTTCATTTTTCTGAAATTTCATTTTTAGCACATAGGAACACAGTGGATTTTTGTACATTGATTTTGTATCCTGCTACTTTACTGTATTTGCTTATTGTTTCTATCAGTTTTTGATGGAGTCTTTAGGGTTTTCTATGTAAAGAATCGTTGTCTGCAAAAAATGACAATTTGACTTCTTTACTCCCAATTTGGATACATTTTATTTCTTTGTTGTTCCTGATTGCTCTGGCCGTCTTATATTGTATAACAGTGGTGAGAGGGGGCATCCTTGTCTTGTTCCTGATTTGGAGGAAAAACTTGCAGTTTTTCTCCATTGAATGGATTAGCTGAGGGATTATCATATATGGCCTTTATTATGTTGACGTACTTTCCTTCTATACCCATTTTTTTGAGTGTTTTAATCATAAATGGATGTTACAGCTTTTCAAATGCTTTCTCCGCATCTATTGATATGATCATTTGATTTTTATCCTTTATTTTGTTTATGGTGTATCACATTGATCAATTTCCATATGTTGAACCATCCTTGTGCCCCTGGGATGAACCCCACTTGATCCTGATGTATTGTCTTTTTAATGTACTGTTATAATTGATTTGCTAGTATTTTGTTTAAGATTTCTGCATATATTCATCAGAGGTACTGGTCTGTATTTTCCCTTTTTTGTGTTATCCTTGCCCGGTTTTGGTAATAGGACAATGTTGGCCTCATAGAATGAATTAGGAAGTATTGCCTCTTCAATTTTTTGGAAGAATTTGAGAAGGATAGGTATGAAATCTTTGAATATTTGGTAGAATTTACAAGCGAAGCCACCTCTAAATATTTTTTGTTGTTGAGGGCTAATACATATTATTTTGAAACATCTTAGACATAAGAAGAATATGAATTTTTAATACCTAAAAGCCAGTGTTTTTTAATCCTTTTGAAATATGAGAGATTAAACTACATAAACAAACAAAAAACCTCAGATGTGACTTTTGTTCTGTGCCAGTTTTATCTGGGACCAAATATAAAGTCAATACCCACCTACTAGAACCTGATTCGTTGCTTGACTCAAGACTATAACTTAACTGTTTGAAGGCGTCTTAGAGTCAGTTTCCCACTCTTGTAGATTCTACTTAATTTCCATATATTGCTTTTCCTTCATAGGGAAACGTGCTTAAATATAAAGTACTTAATTCTTAGCACAATAAATGGCATTATGAATGCAAGTTTGAAAGCAATATTTTAGTAAAAGTCGATAAAACTCAACCAGTTTTAACTAACAACTTGTTTACTCAAACAGGATTTTTGTTTATTCTGGTTCAGCTAGACCAGAAGCTAGAAAGAGAGAATGTCTCCAGTGCTTTAGAGAAAAGCGAGCATTGACCTCAGGCTGATGCTTTTGAAAGAAATGGATATATTCATCGCAGTCTAGAGTATTGATAATTTCTCCTTTGTGGTTTAGTTCTATTTTAATACACTTCAGGTGTTGAATTGCCAGTGTATCAGACGCTCAGATTCAAACAAATATATCCAAATATCTGAAATATATATAAAATACAAATATTGCTTATTCTCTGCCAGTATTCCCTTGTACTTATTTGTGATTTGGCTGTGACATAGCCTTTTATTTGTGGTGGATATTTTAACCTTGATGAATTAATGTAGTTAATCTCAATGTACTGTATTTTTCCTCTGAAAAAAAAGGGGAGATTGCGATAGCTGTACTCTAAGATAACAAAATCATGGTAAATATTCAATTATTAGAATATTGGTATGTCCAGAGTCATCTTATATAGCCCTCTAAATGATTTTATGATTGTTAAAATTGAAATCTGCTACTTATAAACCAGAGAAGTCCTAAATCCTGTGTGAGTATTATGCTTGGTGGTTGGGCACTATTTATATTGTTTATATGAAATGTTTTTATGAATACTTGCAATTACATAAAATTTATTCTTATTTTTATAGCCTGTTCGGCACTTGAAGTACTCCTTATTTAAGAAATCACTACTGGGCAGTGTTTCGGATAACGGAATAGTAACTCTCTGGGATGTGAATAGTCAGAGTCCATACCATAACTTTGACAGTACACATAAAGCTCCAGCTTCAGGCATCTGTTTTTCTCCTGTCAATGAACTGTTATTTGTAACCATAGGCTTGGATAAAAGAATCATTCTTTATGACACTTCAAGTAAGAAGTAAGTGTGACATGCTCATTTCTTAATTTAGTAATGATTATCTCCTTAGCATATGTATTTGTGATTTGTACAGACTTCTAATTAATGTTCAGGAGCTCTAAAATTTCTGTACTTGATATCTAGTAAGATCGATTTTTTTCTTTTTCTTCCCATGCAGAAAAAAATAGATAGGCGTGGGTGTTCTTTAGAGTACTTCTGGATCGTGAATGTTGAGGGATAGCATGTTGATTTCACATCTTTATTTTAGCATGCATGCATATTCTTTTTTCAGAATACAACTAAATATGTATATTTTTAAAGCAATATGATTAATTTGCTTTGAAATTAAATCCTTATCTAAAGCAGGGTTTCTAAACTATAAACATTTTCGGCTGGATAATTCTTGATTGTGGGGGGCTGTCCTGGGCTTTGTAGGATATTCAGCAGCTTTCCTGACCTCTACCCGCTAGGTGCCAGTAGCACTTCTCCAGTTGTGACATCCTAATTGCCCCCTGTTGAGATCCACTGATCTAGAGCTAAAAGATAATCTAAGTGTCTGTGTCCATTGTGCCTTCTTGTCCTTCTTAGAGTTATAGGGGTACTTGGTTACCTTTAAAAAGAAAGCAGCAAGAATGCTACAGATGTATTCAAGATAACCTAACAATTCTAAAGATCAATGTAGAAGAAAATGGTAATGTTACTCCTAGGGAAGGACCTACTATCAGCCCTTGTTAAAAGTTTATTGTTACTTCACATTCTTTTTTCTTTTCTTTTTACTTTTTTCTAAAAACTATTTACTGAGAGACCTGAGTTAGTAAGCCATTCCTCTCTTACATCAGACACTCCAGCTAAGAGCTCAGCTTCAGCAGATCAGTCTCCATATTTCTATTTTAGCTTGCTGAGGATCAAGCCACATGGATTCTGTTAGCTTTTTGGTCAAGAGATGCACAACTAAGAACAAAAGAGCAGCTGCTCCCCTGTGAAAGGTCGTAGTCCTCTTGAGGCTTTCGCAGGTCAATTAATGGAAAGTGGATACTGAGAGCCTGCTTAACCTTTAGGCTAGAGTCCTTGTTTGTGGAGTAACACCCAGGAATTCTGTCACATTCACTGCCAAAGGAATAATTACTCAAAGAAATGGTTACTGCTTCTAGAAGATGTAGAATGTTTCTATTAGAAGAGAATAGAAAAATAGGATGGAGTATTTAGCAGTTCCTTTTTATGCCGTTGTATTAGAAATGTTTCTAATTCTAAATTTCTGCTGTAAACACATATTTGGGATGTGTATGTTATTTGCCCAATTCTAAGTAAGTTTGGTTTCGGTATACAGTTATTTATATGTCATATAAGCTTATATACCTGGATACACTCATATATCTACATATACTTTGTTCTCCTTTCCAAAGGCTAGTGAAAACTTTAGTGGCTGACACTCCTCTAACTGCAGTAGATTTCATGCCTGATGGAGCCACTTTGGCTATTGGATCTTCCCGTGGGAAAATATATCAGTATGATTTAAGGATGTTGAAATCACCAGTAAAAACCATCAGTGCTCACAAAACATCTGTGCAGTGTATAGCATTTCAGTACTCCACTGGTCTTTCTAAGGTAAGATATTTTCTTTCTTGTCTGCATTTTTTGACTAAATAAAATCTAGCTCATGGAAATATTAAGTTGTCAATTAAACAGTGTAATTTTGATTCATAATTATTTTTATATAAAAGCATTTAAAATAATTTCAGTACAAAGCCATTTGATACTTGGTTTTAAAACTTTATTTTTTTAAATTTTACACCTAATGCTCATATTTCCCTCTTTTCAAAAATATTTTAAAAGACCTTTTTGGTTCAGAGGGAAACTCTCAGATCCACCAGCAAGCTTAGGCTTTGTAAGGGAAAATATATATATTTTTCATCTAACAGGGAATTTATAAAATATTAATAACAGTATGGAGCATTAGAAACCTGAGCTTTTAAATATTCCATTACATTTCAGTCAAGTTTAAATAAAGGCTGTTCAAATAAGCCCTCAGCTGTGAACAAACGAACTGTCAATGTGAGCGCTACTAGTGGAGGAGTTCAGAATTCTGGAATTGTTAGAGAAGCAACCACCACTTCCATTGCCACAGTTCTACCACAGCCCATGACAACAGTTGTGGGGAAAGGAACAGTTGCTGCTCAAGACAAAGCAGGTAAATGTTGTTTATATATAGTGTTTGGAGTGACCCCACCCCAAAGTGCTAATTAAAGATAATTAGCACTTTCTTTAGGAACCTAGAACTGAAATTCACTTGAGTATTTAGGTAAACTTATTAGTAGATATCATTAAAGAAGTGAAAATTTTAACTTCAGCTATACATTTAAAAAAATATTAATCAAAGACACGTTGCTTATTCTATTTAGCTGAACTTCTGTTATAAAACATTAGCTTAAAAACAGGATGTCAATTAAGAAATTTATTCTAATATCACGAGACTGGATGACTTCCCATTGTGTCTTCAGATTAATCAATAGAGAATGAAACTTTGATGGAGTCATGATTTGATCTTTGAGGGTTTTTTTTTGTTGTTGTTGTTTTAAGAAAAGCTATTCATGGCGCCTTTTGTTTCATATTTCAGAATGGTAAGTAAGTCAAGTGATGAAATGAATATATTTAGGTGTTAAATAGTGCCTGGCACATGTTAAGCAGGTATTATTAGTAGTTTATTAAATACAAATAAATGGAAATGTTGTAATTAAATTTTTTGTTGTACTCTGATAACCATATGAATGAAGAATTTCTTGAAGAATTTATTTAGACTTTGTGAAGGTGTAATATGATGATAAAGTTCCCCATACTTACTGTAGAATGTATTAGTTGCCCACAATAAAGATGGTATTCCCTAAATTCCTGAAAACCTTCTGGTTTTTATTTTAAGAAGTTATACATAAACTGTCAATTTGGAACAGATATTTTTATCTACATGGTGTACAGATGCCAGTATGTTTCTAAAATATTCTCATTAGAAGTGGATGTATCCATGTCTTCTTTAATTTTTTTAGGAGTAAGTACTTGACTTGGACAAAAGTATTTGTTGGTGCCTTCTCAATCTGAGTTTACTATTTCCAAGTATAAGTAAAACTTTGTTAGTTAGCCTTGATAGTGTGGAATGGTTATTTTTAAGTAATAAGTATATTCACAATAAATTTTCTGTGACTATCTACATTATTGTTACTTAAAAAAATCATTACATAGTATATAGAAAAATAATTAGATCCTTATTTAAAAACTCCTGGAAATAAATACTGTTGCTATCTGTTTAAAAGAAGAAATTCTTTTTGAAATATAGCTTCAAGTAATGTTTGCCAAGATGTAGAATTAACTATATGAAATTTGCCATTATGTTCAAAAATTATTTTATTAATGTTATGCATAATTTAAAAAATTAAATAAAGTTTCTCTCATTTACCATAAATTTTCTAAGGTCTTACTGTTATTCACTTAGTGTTTAATAAGGAGGCTCATGTTTAATGTTGACAACATTAGTTAGGAAATGAAAGACTTGGGTCTGCAGGGTCACTAACTAACAACTCTTGGCTGATTAGTAACGTTTCTGGTAAAATGAATGTTTGCTCTTCATCTGTAGTTAGAAATTTTTGTTTATTAATTTTATTTTGAAATAATTGCAAACAGAAAAGTTTCAATAGTAGTTCGAAGAACACGTGAGCTTTAGTATCTAGCAGATTCACCATTTTATAAATTTTGCCACATTTACTTATTTTCTCTCTCTCTCTCTCTCTCTCTCTCTCTCTCTCTCTCACACACACACACACACACACACTCACACGTACAGTTTTTTCCCTCTGAAACATTGAGAGTGTCTAATTAGGCTTAAGTCTCAGGTCTGTCACTTCCTGCCAGGATGACTTTGGGAAATTTTCTCAACCACTCTGAGTCTCATTGTTCTCTTCCATAGATAATATTTAACTTCTGGGTTATAGCGAAAATCAGAGAAAATATATCAAAAGTGCCTGGCACATGGCGGGTACTCAGTATATTAAGGTGTGACTAATAATATTGTTATTACTATTATTATTGTTACTATTATTATTTTAGGCCCGTTTGTAAAATAAATGAAAGTTTGAAAACAGTTCATGGTGCTTCTACTGAAAGTGTCCTGATTTAGTTATTGAAAAAAAAACCTCTGCAGACTTGTTGCTAGTGCTCATTACCAGTAGAAAGCAGCCATTTCAGGAGTGAAAAATAAATTGCTGCATGCGTCTTTATTGTTGTCTGTTCTATAGTATTCTTTATGAGTCTGGTATTCTGGATTTCTTCCTCTTAGTATTGTGAGGTTAGTAAAGTCATTGGATGTCGATAATGCTGAGAGCAATGTTAAGCTCCCACTGTTAGTGAAGGAAAAGACAGAAGAGGGGGAAAAATCCATTCACTGCAAATTGGAGAAAGAACTAACATAACTTGAATCCTGCTGTTAGGCATTGTGCCATATATGCCTTACAGACTTTTTAAAAAATAATTTGTGGATAATCTGAGTGAGGCAGTAACAAAAGTAAGTTGTGTTGAGTATACTTTGTTTAAGAAGGAAGCAAAGTATATAAAAATTGTTTTAGAAAAATCCCAGTCATAATGGTTAAAATAAGGTGGTGCTGTATGAAAAAATAAGGTAGTACTGTATGAAAAATAAGTTACTTGATTGGGAGGGGGGGGTGCCTTTATTCCATGAAAAGGATGATTAACTGAGCTATTGTTAAATTCTTTTTTTCCTGGTGCTCACAGTTGTTGTATTACCAATAGTATGGGTAATGCATTAATTTGTAGAACCTAGCTTCTGACGATAAATTTATGCAGATGTAATAACACTTATTTTTACATCTAATTTCTATAAGGTTTGCCTCGAAGCATCAACACAGATATTTTGCCCAAGGAAACAGACAGTGGACAAAATCAGGATTTCTCCAGCTTTGATGATACTGGAAAAAGTAGCTTAGGTGACATGTTCTCACCTATCAGAGATGGTAAGTCTGTTCAGATCAGAGAGTCATGTTCTCTTGCTGGTGGTCATTCTGACTGAAAGATGTGGGTAATAGCTTCAGTTTAACTCTTTTCCTTTCCCTTAATATTTCAAATGTTATCATTCTAAAGTATATGCTGGTAATTTTCACTTGGGGCCTGTGTAGAAAGCTCTCAAGTTAGCATTTTAATTTCCACAGAAGTTTCTGAAAGGAAGTTTTGCTTCCACAGGCAATCTTTTACTTATAACTACTTCTAAATAAATCATCATAAAATTGTGGATATTTTGATAGGCAAAATATATCTTCCTAACTTAAAAAAAATTATTTCTGTGTTTATTAGTATTTAATTGGTATTAAATGTTTTCATGGAGACAAATGGCCAGGTGGTAGATTGCCTCATCTATTACACTATGTATGAAACTATCATATATACACACACACACGCACATGCACATGCACACACACTCCCCATTGCTAGTAGACATTGCCATTAAAAAGAAAACAAAAAGCAAGAAAGTTTGCCAGCCTGATAAATGCAAACATTATTTATCATTGTTGTTCACTTTATATAAACTAGGCACATTGTTTGGCTGGGTTTTTTTGGTGCTGATGTTCATTCTGTTTCCTTTAATAGGATATTTCCACTGCTAATAGCAATATTATCAATAATATGGGTAAATTGCTAGAGGGTAATTTAGCAGGCTTAAATATTCACACTTTTTGGCCTGTTAATTCCATTTCTATAAGTTTACCTACGGAAATATTCAGAGAAACCCACAAAGATTGTTTACTGTTTATATATAATAGTGGAAAACTGGAGCAAATCTAAATATCAACAGGAGCAAGATGTTTAAATTGTTATATCTGCTCATAATCTTACAAAATTTCATTTTTTATTTTAAAATTGTATATTTTCCAAGTTTTTACAATGAATTTCATAGTCAAAAAGAATAAATACAATTTATCAGTACAGAATTATTGGGTGTCTTCTGTGTTACCCCAGCCTGAAAATGGCTACTTCATCCAGATCAAATTCCCTTTTCTTCCACCTAATAGAAGAGGGAAGGGTTCCTTTCTTTCAGGAAAAGGAGGGGTCAGACTACATAAAGAGTAATGTGAGCAAGGACATGGGCGAAGGAGGGAAAAGTGACTTGGGCTGGTGTTAAGAAAGGTTTCTGCAGTTAGTGCCCACTTGGAGAGTTTGGGCTTAAAAGAACCCATGGAGTTAACTTTTGAATTGAAGAATGTAGGAAGGGGGTTTATGGAGGGTTTCGAGTTATAAATGAAATCCTCTTTAATGATTTTTAAGAGAAATGAAGAAAGGATCGAAATTCCTCTTTAATTACTTTAGCTGTTTTTAAAAATATGATTAGAATATGAGCCATATGCCCTTCATTTATTAGAGTTTTACATTATTAATAAGAAAACACAGATACTAAATATAGTACTGATTTCATTATCAAGAGATTCATGTTTTAATCTCAAGGATGCAGTTCTACTGGTAAAAGGCTTAATCTGTTTGTACTTCAATTTCTTCATCTTTTAAATAAGAATACTTCTTTTGCTAGGGCAAAACTAACATCTTCCAAAAGTATGTGTGTGTTGTGTAATTGCTAGGCATATATACACACATGCAGAGACAGATAGGTGATTGGATGGATGGATGATAATCCTACTAATATGATCATCTTGTATAATAATTTATTGGCCATTTAAATTACTGGTGAATTTTTTTATGACCTTGGACCATTTTTCTATTAATCTATTAAAATGGAATTAAGCAATTTTTGGTTGAGAAATGAAGAATACTACAGTATTGAAATACTCTACCATTGAAATAAATATTAATAAACCTTTGTTTTTTATAGCATTGTATTGCTTGCAAAATATGCTCACATTATTTCATTTGATTCTTAAAACAATCCTAAGAGATCGTCAGGGCATTTTCCCTCTTATATAGTTGCAGAAACTGAAGCTTAATTGTATTAAAGTTCTGTTCAACATCACAAAGGTATTAAGTAGTATAGGCAGAACTGGGGTAGAGATCTTTGGAGCTTACTACAGTGCTTTTTCTAATACACTTTGGTGTCTCATTAAATGACTCTATAGCGTAGAATTATCTTTTCATATTTGCTGCTATGCATGAAGCTAAAAGAACAAAAAGGGAAGTTTATGTCAGTACTAGATTTAACTTTACTCAGATTTTTCTTATAATTATTAGTCTCTGAACTCCTTGGGGTAATGAATAAGAAGCTTAAGTTGCTATGGTGTCTTTTTCACTATCTTTTAAGTTTGATTTTCTAATTTTCTTATAGAGGCTGTAGTTAACAAGGGAGGTGATGAGTCTGTAGCCAAAGGAGATGGTAAGAACTATTGAGAAGTACTTTTATGAAAACTGTTTAAGTAATATTGTGGTATCTATTGCTGTGTAACAAATTACCCCAAGATTTTGAATCTTAAAAGAACATTTATTATCTCATAATTGTGGGATACGAATCTGAGCATGGCTTTAGGTCTTTCTTGGTGCTTTAATCAGGGTGATCACTGGGCGGCAGGCACCTTGAGGCTGACCTGGGTCACAATCTGCTTCCAAGCTTATTCATGTGGCTGTTGGCCAAAGACAAAAGTCAGTTCCTTCCCTTGTGGCCTCTCCGCAGGGCAGCTGACAACAATGGCAACTGGCTTGCCTCGGAACTGGTGAGCACGAGAGTAAGAGCGGACCCCAGGATGGAAGCCACAGTGTGTTTGTCATCAAATCTTAGAAGTGACATCCCACCACCTGTTAGTAGCAAGTTGCTAGGTCCAACCCACATTCAAAGGGAGGGGATTACACAAGGGCAGGGATTATTAGGAGCCGCAGTCGAGGCTGCCTGCCAAGATACATACCACAGGTGGATACCAAAGTAACAGTCTTCAGTTACCAGAAACTAATACTGACTAAAATCTTCATTGTCAGTTTTCAAAGTAGTTTCACATCTAATACCTCTGTAGCCTAACCACTCAGGGAAGTAAATATTCACATTTACAGATCAGGAAGCAGTCACAGAATGTTACGATTTTTACCCAAAAACAAGCATCAGGTAAGGGCTAGAGCTGACAAAGGAACCTGCCTCTGAATCCAAATCCCATATCTTTCTCCTGTATTAACCTATCGATTATGTTAAGTGTTTTTGTTAAATATCCAAGATTGGGGAAAGTCTTATGCAAATGCAGTTGTTTTTTTTTCTCCTCCTTTTCAGGCCTTGACTTTTTAACACATTTGAACTCAGTGTTTCCTCCAAGAAAACATCCAGGAGCTTCTGGCACTTCAGTATTACATTCCAGTCCTCTCAATGTCTTTATGGGATCTCCAGGGAAAGAAGAAAATGAAAATCACGATCTGACAGCTGAATCTAAGAAAACGTATCTGGGAAAACAAGAACCTAAAGACTCCTTCAAACAGGTATCTGCCTAAAAATAATACTGAACTCACTGTGTGTGTTTATCATGAGCAAGCATAATGAATTTCATCACGAGAAAGCAGGCAGCTGCCTATTTAATGTGTCCTAATTATTGACAGTGCTGTGCGCTTACTAGGTAAAAAAATACTCTTAAATCTTGATGTCATATTTTAAAATCTAAAGGATACTTTTGAAATCTGTCTCTGGATATGTTGAAGGTAATGGCAATATAAACTTATACTATTTTTTTTCCTAAGACAAGAAACTTGATTTAACTGTGTAATAATATTTTATACCTGAGATTTTTTTGGAATGTATTTTCATTGCAGCAGAAAGCACCAAGTTGGTGGTCAAGTCATTTACCCTAAGTCTTAGAGTAATTTGCTAATTGATAGTGCTAAGAATGTAATTCACGATCATTACGTTCCTCTATAATACAGTATTCAATATAGAAGTTAATTTATTATGTAAGTGTTTAAAATGGTCAAATATTACCAGGAACACTGAATTTGTTGTGCATTATATCTCTTTATTTTTATTTATTTTTTAGAATGATATGGAAAGATACCATTCAAGAAGTACAGAAATTTCTTTTGACTTATTTTTCAAATATTTCTGACTAGTTATCACTTGAGAGGCTGGGGAAATTTTTTTTTTTTTTTGCCTGTGATTTTCATTTTAAATGATATTCAATAGCTAATAAATGAGGTTTTTCTCATCACGTTATCATTGAGATTGTTTTTGATTAGTGCATTTAATTTATTTTACTGCTAGTTCTAGCAATTTTTTTCTCTTTCTATATCCCTTTCTATTCTTCCTTTATCTGACTTTACCTACTGGATAAAAAGAGAAAAGTAGGTGCAAATTATGTAGATGACATGGGTAAAACCAGAATTTATATATTAATTGTTTATTTTAAATGTGAAGTTTGCAAAGTTGATCTCCGGTGCTGAAACTGGAAATCTAAATACCTCTCCATCATCTAACCAAACAAGAAGCCCTGAGAAATTTGAAAAGCCAGAGAAAGAAAATGAAGCCCAGTTACTATATGAACCTACAATCAATGGGTCCTCAACTCCAAGTAAGTACATGAAACTTCCCTAATGTTTGAAAGTGTTAAGTTGAAAGGATAATTAATGTAAGTATTCAACTTGAAAGGATAATAAATGGAGTAATCATAGAGTAAAAATTAAAAATGATCAAGTTTAAAGTTTATGATATTGCTCTAGTGTGACTGTTACTCAAAGACAATAAAATGTATATGATGGTTAAGTTAACCACATTTATTTGACACTCTTGGTGTGAATTTCATTTTTCAATCTAATACGTAAGTATCTTGATCTAATATGGTACAGATGGGAATATACTGTAGGATATAAACTGCAGGACCTTTGAAAATAGGTCATTAACTACCTAAAATTGTCTCTCCTCTCCCATATTAAAGCCTTGTTTGTAGAGTTCATACCACAGACCCTGAAAACTGAGTCACATTTAAAGGGATATTAGGTTCAGTTATCAGAGTTATCTATATAAAACAACTCTGTAGAAGCAACTTTGTTATATGGATATCTATACTTTACCTTAAGGCTTCTGGGGATAAATTGCATTAGCGTAAACTCTAGGGCTTTGCCTGTAGCACTGCTTTACTCCTCTATTCCTTCTGTTTGTTTTTAATGGTCTTGGTTTATCTAGTTTGTGGTGCAGCTTGTCACATTCATCTTTTACAAGAGAAAATGGTTCAGAGATTCTTCAAGATTAATCCCTCTGTCATACATTATTACGTTAGACAGTTGGATATATATATGTATACACACACACACACACACACACACACACACACACACACATAGAAATAATGATACAGAAAGTTTCTAAGATTTATATTCCAACCAGTGAATTTTTCTAAATGTCACAGGAACACTGTTCTTTACCAGTTTTTCAAGTTTTCTCATGCCAAATCTTATTTAGAAATGTTTGATGTCTCTTAGTCCAAGTTGACTATTAATATTTTCTCTTTTTTTATTTTAGATCCGAAGTTAGCATCCTCTGTCACTGCTGGAGTTGCCAGTTCACTATCAGAAAAAATAGCTGATACCATTGGAAATAATCGGCCAAATGCACCATTGACATCTGTTCAAATTCGTTTCATTCAAAACATGATACAGGAAACGTTGGATGACTTTAGGTAGTGACTAAGAAATTACTCTCTCTATCTGGACCTTAACTGCTTTTATTAGGTGTAAAACCAGAACTATAAGTAACATTGGTTGTTACTACTTTTCCCTATGTTTTGGTGTCCATAAAACCATAGAAAACAATGAGTTTTGTTGATCTTGATATGCTGAATTTATTGAATATCAGCCAGGAAAAAGCACATTTTCCTAGGGTAGTTATTAGATAACTTGATAGGGCAGTCTAACAAGCAGGCTGCCATTGTGGATTTTGTTTTATTAAAATGTGGATGGATTCCGGTAAGCTCAAATGGGATTCTTACATATATATAGTATTTATAGATCACCTGCTAAATATACTAGGTGCAATAATATAATACAGAAAAATATTTTTTAAAGGAGTTCTGAATATTTTCAAATAGGATGAATTAGAATGTAATACTTTATTTCAAAAAAACTCTTGCATGGATCTATCCTTGTCTCCTCATCCTTTGAATTTTGAACATGGTAAGAATGTGTTCTAGAATGCTGCCTCCTTTTACCTATAATTTCTATAGATTTTGGAAGCTGTTATCAATTATTAGAATCTTTTATGGTTTTTTTTCCCTGACCTATAGTTACTTACTGTATTTCCCCGAAAATAAGACCTAGCCAGGCAATCAGCTCTAATGTGTCTTTTGGAGCAAAAATTAATATAAGACTCGGTATTATATTATATTATATATATCATATCATTATATCATTTATCAGACCCGGTCTTATAGTAAAATATACTCAAATTTGGTTCTTTTACCTATCATCTCAATATGTTTTTGAAGCTGTTATCAATTATTAGAATCTTTATATTTTTCTTTCTGACCTATAGTTAACTTAGTATTATTCTAGTTCAAATTTGGTTATCATGAGCAAGAATGTTGGAGAAGATATGCAGTTTTTCTTGGTGCATATTTCTTTTTAATGTTAAAAATGGTTTTAAATGTTAACATACACATTTTTAAAGAAAACTCATCATTTTGGAATTTACAGTGTGTGTGGTGTATGTACTGGATACTAAGGATATAAAAATGGTCTGCCCACAAAGGCCTTATAGTTTAATTGGGATAGGTACAGTGTGTCCTGCTATGATGTGTGTTTCTTTAATATGAATTAATTCATGATTGGTAAATAGGGCAGTGATGACAATATGGTGAACAAATTCTGTTGGTTCATGTAAGAGCAATCAAAACAAAGTCCTGAACCCTGCTGAGGGCAGCAAACCACCTGTCAGTGTTCTTCTCTTCCTATGCCCTTCCTCCTAACCTGGTTTGGCTACGTGCTCTGTGTTAGGAAGTACTTATCTTGTAACCATTCCCCCGTTTGGGGCATTTTATTGTTGCCTCTATGCTTGACAGCTCAATTGTTTCTTCTGTCTTCTTTCCCCCTTTTATCAAGTAGAAATCACTTTTTTAAGGACAAGTCTTATTATTCAGTATAGTGTTTTCTTTACAAAGTTGTGTATGTTTTGAGTGGTCTGTTCTAATCCTTTTTCCCTAAGTCTTGTTCTTCTTTCTATCGTTTTCTTTTTTAGTTTTATTGTGTTAAGAACGCTTAACGTGAGCTCTACCCTCTTAGTAGATTTTTAAGTGTGCAGTACAGGCACATGTTGTAGATCGGGTCTCTTGAACTTACTTGTTTTGCAGGACTGAAATTTTATGCTCATCAGCTGGCAACTCCCTTTTTTCTCTTCTCCTCAGCCCCTCGCAACCACAATGCTGTTCTTTATTTCCATAAGGTTAACTATTTTAGATGTCTCGTATCAGTGGAATCATGCAGATTTGTCCTTCTCTGACTGGCTTATTTCACTTAGCATTATGTCATTCAGGTTCATCCATGTTGTCGGATATTGCAAGATTTCCTTCTTTTTTGAGACTGAATATTATTCTAATACAGCGTTTATCACATTTAAAAAATTTGGCTCTGTTATTTTCAGTACACAGTTTTAAAGAACATGAGGTTTTTCAGGAATGCATATGTATGGCAAAATAGCAGAATTGTCTAGATACAGCTAACTATAATATGTGAACAAAGCAATGTTGGAAACATGGAAAGGGAGCCGTCTTTCTGATGGGGCACACCTAGAGATATCACTGTCCTGCCTTCCGCTTTCAGCATGCCTTGTATGCCTATACCAGGGAGGGGGTGAGTAGGGCCCTCTCTCAGCTCTCCTGCCCCTCCATCACCATAAGCTGCCTCCGCTTGGGACTCAGTGAGGACCCAGAGAGGCTCAGAGTGTTTCTGTACATTTACTTGCTCTGCACAGTAGGTCTTGCACAGCTATACCTCACAGTGGGGGGACAAAGAAGGGTGTGAGGGGTTCCCTTTCAGCAGCTCTCCCTCAGCTGTGGAGTGTGGCCGCCTTCTCTACAAAGGCCTGTAGTGCTTCAGAGAGGCTGCTCTCGGTTCTCCCTGCCCCAAGTCTTCACCGGGCTTTGTGTATGTGTTCCTTGCAGGGATGTAGGGGGGTGTCTCTCTTAGCCCTCCTGCTCTGCCCCTAATTTTTTTATATAAGCACTCAGCGAAGGCCTGTGGCAAAAAGTTGGTGAGTGACTGCAGGCTTATTTTGTGGCTGAGACTCCCTGGGATTCTAATCTGTTGTGCCGGTCTTCACTTGTCCTTCACAAATCTATGAAAAATTCAGCTAGTTCTCCTTACACTGTCAGTGGCAGCTTTCTCCCCCACTGCTGCTCTGTTGAGGATGAAAACAATCATAGGTCTCTTCTAGGCGGGAATCATCATATTCTGGATTTTAGTTCTTTTAGGTTTCTTTACACACTCAGCTCTGGTTGAATTTTTAAAATGTGTGGTTTTATAGGTTATCTGGCTTGTTCTCATTTATCAGGGTTGGAGAGATTACATCCTAAGTGGAAATTGGTGGGTCTATTTCTGTTGTCTTTCAAGAAGATTTAAGTTTCTTCTGGCAGGCGGATCACTGATCCTGCACTTGCGGGGTTTCAGGTTTTCTTAGGGCTAGTTTATTTCTGGTTTGCCTTTATTCTTAGTGTTTAGTCTGTGCCTTTGAGGATGTCAGGTGAATATCTGTAGTATTCACAGGCCTTTTTTTTTTAAAATTTATTGGGGTGACAATTGTTAGTGAAATTACATAGATTTCAGGTGTACAGTTCTGTATTACATCATCTATAAATCCCATTGTGCGTTCACCACCCAGAGTCAGTTCTCCGTCCATCACCATATATTTGATCCTCCTTACCCTCATCTTTCTCCCCCCACCCCGTTTACCCTCTGGTAACCACTAAACTATTATCTGTGTCTATTGAGTTTTTGTTTCTCATTTGTTCGTCTTGTTCTTTTGTTGTTTTTGGTTTATATACCACATATCAATGAAATCATAGGGTTCTCTGCTTTTTCTGTCTGACTTATTTCGCTTAGCATTATACTCTCAAGATCCATCCATGTTGTCACAAATGTTCCTATATCATCTTTCCTTACCGCTGAATTCATAGGCCTTTTAACCTTTTTTATCCCCAGCGTCACAAGGCTTCCAAAATTCTTGCTGCTCTTTGGAGCTGCTACTTTTTGTTTGCATTCCCATCATCTAACCCAGTGTAAACATTGCTTGGGAATCAACAGGTGTCTCCAAGGGCAAATTGCACAGTTTCAGTTTTGCTTTTCTGCAGGCACCCCTTTCCAGGACCTTGCAGCCTTGGCTGCTCTGGCAGTCCCAAACTCTTCCTCACACACCCCACAATGAGACTGTCTCAAGCTCCAGGCCACTGCTTTCAGCTCAGCCTCTTTTCCCCACAAGGTAGAATCAGCACATTTCCCAGAGGGAAAAGCAGAGGGAAATGTGGGCTTGTAGACTTCTTTGCAAGAGAAGAAATCCTGGTTATCTTCATGGTTCTCTGATTCCTTCGGTCGTTTTTAATATAGCTTTTGTCAAAACTGAAGGCAGAAGAGAAAATATTTTTACATACCCTTATAGTTGCAACAGAAAAAATAAGGTAGTTAAGAATAAATCTAACCAAAAATAGTAAAGCTCTTTATAGAAAAACATTTTTAAAAATTTGCTAGAATCTATGTAAATTTACTAACAATTGTCACCCCAATAAATTTAATAAAAAAAAAAATTTGCTAGAAAGTATTAACTAAATTAACTAAATGGAAAGATATTATGAAGATGTCAGTTATTCTAGGTGGGTCCATAGATTGAATGCATTTCCAATCAAATGCAAACAGGGTGCTTTGGAAGGAGATGATGGGATAATTCCAAAATGTACATGAAAGAAGAGATCCAGAAATAACCAAGATACTCTAGAGAAGAACGAGGTTAAAGGGGACTTATTTGTCAGATAGATAAGCTTAATTACTGAGCTGTAATTAAAATAGTGTAGCATTAGCACAGGGCGACAGCTTGGCTAAAGGAATCAAATAGGCCAGAAAGAAACCTATGCATATATGGAAATGTGATATATGATAGAGGAAACATGGCAGATCTGTATGCAAAATGTGGAATAATCAATTGTGTTATGGTGTGGTTATGCATGTAAAAAATAAGTATGGATTCCATTATGTTAAAAAAAATCAATTCCATATCGAATAAAAGTTTAAATCTAAAGTGCAAATTTTAGTCATTATAAGATAATTTATTTATGACTTCAGGGTTAAGGAAGTTATTAAGAAATGAGAGGACATACTATTGATAAAAATAGATTGGTAAATTTGCAGTATTAGGTTAGTAAATTTGAGTTATTAATAAGAACTCATCATGAGACATCATTAACAAAGTGAAACGACAAAAAATATCTGCAGTACTCATATAACCAACAAAAGATCAGATTATGTAAAGAACTATTATTAATAAGAAAAAAAGACATTCAATAGAAAAATGGTTAAAAGATATAGATCAGCATTTCACAGAAGAGAAATCATATATGAATCTAAGAAAGATGCTCAATCCTGTAATTAGAGAAGTAAAAATGGAATGTGATACCATTTCACACCCATTGATGGGAAAAGACTGTAAAGTCTGATGATACTAAGTCTTGTTGTACGTGTTAGCGAAAGGAACTCTGTTTTACTTATGATGAGCATGTCCATTGATACCACCACTTCAGAAAACAATTTGTATTACATTGTAAAACTGGAAAAGTACATCTGGTCGATAACCTGTCACTCAGCATACGTACTCTTGGATACGTCATCTACAGAAATTGGCACGTGTAGTTTGCGAGATATATACATGATTGTAACACCATTGTAATTAATAATAAAAACAATCCAAATGTCAACTGACAAGAGAATATACCAATACAAATCAGTGAATTACAGATATATCTAACATGAATCATGAACTGCGGTATTGGATTATTTTTTAAATGTACAAAACTCAAGACTACATAGGATATGGTACTCTTTTTTTGTAATGCCCAAAAGCAAGCAGAACAAAAACATATTGAGTACATATTCTATATTATATAAATGTATTTTTTTAAGCATTTAGTGGCTTAAACAAAATTAAGTAGAATAATGTCTTGGGCTTCTCGCAAGAATTAAGTGATGGAATAGAGAGGAGCACACAGGAGATTTCTATGATTTTGGTAATGTTCTAACTTTTAAATTGTTTGATTGGTGATAAGTGTTTCTTTTATTATTATACTGCATAATTTTCATTCATTCTTTTGTAAGCATGAATTAATTGCATTTTATTGAGTAAGATATATTGTGACCATCCAAATAACCCCTTTCCATTCCACTGAAATAATTTTTAATAGCTAAAATATTGATAATAGTTAAAACATTATAACTTAGTGAATTATCTGTATTTCACTATAATATAAAACTGTCTTTCCTTATTGATAATTGCTACATTAAGGAATGTAGTGTAGTGGAATGGAGGTAGACAGTTTGGGTTTATATTCTAGCACCATTTACTGGTTATGTGACTTTGGATAAGTTATAACTGCACTGTGGCTCAATTACTTCATTGGTAAAATGGAGATAATAATTATACCTAGTTGTGAAGATTGAGTTCTTTAGAGTACAAGAAACAGTGCAGAGCACATGGTAAATAAATGCTAGGTGCATTGGTATTTTTAATGTAATAATAGTTGTTAACATCCAGTAATTTGAAAAATGAGAAGAGCTTAGTTTGTTGAATGATCTAGAATTGGTAAAACTTACAATTCTAACAAGTATTTTACGTTCTTTCCTAGAGAAGCATGTCATAGGGACATTGTGAATTTGCAAGTGGAGATGATTAAACAGTTTCATATGCAGTTGGTATGTATAGCAAATTTTATTTCAAATGAGTGTAGAATTGTGGCTCTACAAAATCCAGTAAAGGGCGATACATATTTTACTTAGTCATATCTAGTTGCTATGATAAATGGGAGTTTTAGAAATTTTATAAGTAAAATCGTTTTTAACTAGTCACCCTACTTTTTAACCTATGATATTAAGGCTACTTTTTTACAACGTTTTTTTTCTTTGCAGTAAGTAAGCAAAAATCTTCCCAAATGTGCAAATAAGCCTTTCAAATATGTAAATTTTACTAGTGATCTTTCATTTATATTAACAAAGTAGTAAGGGTGGTTAAGTACAAGAAACATCATTTAGCTAGTTAATTGAATATGAGAGAAATGATAGATGAAAGTATGTAAAACAAGTTTCCAAATAAATGTGAAATGCCAATAACTTAAGAACCATTTTTTTCTTTTCTAGAATGAAATGCACTCTTTGCTGGAAAGATACTCAGTGAATGAAGGTTTAGTGGCTGAAATTGAAAGACTAAGAGAAGAAAACAAAAGACTCCGGGCCCACTTTTGAAATTTCAGTGAATACCTTAATGTTTTTTAATTTAGGAAGTTTCTGGCAACACAGAACTACATGGAATCATTATTTTTTTTCATGGCTTCTGGGAAAAAAAATTTTTTTCAAGTAAAAGGGTAATGGGATTTTATACCAACCAGTATTTCATTTTCTCTGACTGTCAAAAATATTTATATTTTTATATTAAAAGCTGTACAATGTATCATCTGCCTAGTAGGAAAGTCAATAGGATCTTTATTTTCTGAAAGCTTTAGCTAAACACTAAGTGCCCTTTTTCATAAGAAAAGAAAATTGTGCAAAAAAATAGGTTATGGATATTTTAAAATCACCTTTTTTTACTGATATATTTTTGATTGACAGTAGCTTTTCAAATGTTGGATATTTCTAGATTAAACCATTTGATATGCATTCTATTTTTATGGAGAAATTTTAAAATGGCAATTGGTGCTTCTAAGCAATTGACTAATAAAATACAAGGTTGGTTAGTAATTATTTTAACTTGATAAAGTCAAGTATGGCTATTATTTATTAGTTGTATGTTTGATAAGACAATTTTTGGAATTTTCAGTTGCACAGATTACATTATATCTATTGCATTTATGTTACTGTATTGTACTTCTGACAAATCTGTACTCCTGGTTGGTAATTTTTTTTTTTAGCTAACTTTACTTTACCTGTGAAAATTTTTAAGGATTTATAAGATACAACTAGAGCTGTGTATCTGCTGATTATCTCACAAATTAATAACAAGCAAAATTATACTATAAAGTTTCAACCAAAACGATTCAACTTATAATCAGTGAAAATTTCATAGTAGAAACTAAACATTACTATATTATTGCCATTTTTTTTCTCCCACATGAGAAGTGTGGATTTTTATTTATTTTTTTGGTGGTTTATATCATTAACTTTCTCTAATTCTTTGTGTGCTGTGTGTAATTTTTTATATTATTGACTTTACCATAAAATTTATAAAGGTTAATTGTCAAAAGAATTTATACCTCTTTGACAATAGATGGATGTGTATATTTACCTGCTGTGATCTGCAGTTTTTGTGGTATAAGATTAGGTGGGTTACTGGCTTGTTTACCTTCTGTAGTCTCTTGTCCCAAAGATTTAAATTATGTACCTTATGTATAGTACTCCTGCCCAATTTTGACTTCTGAGATGAAAATATTTACTGAAATAAAAAGGAAATTGAGCTAGCTTACTAACTGTATGGTTTTCCAAAGCAGTGGAAATTTTTGAGGATATTTTTAATAAGTATAAACATACTAATAATTACTTCAAGGAATAAAAACAAATACTACTTTTTCCCAGTGTGATTCTGAGAATACATTTGTATTGAAGCCTATGAGGTACTGTGTGAACGTTTTCCTAGCAGATTATGAAAGCATTATGACTTGTAACAAGTTTTCTTATATATAATTATCAGGCAGGTTTAGAAGACATAAAAAGTATGTTTTGCCTACATTTTGTATTTAAATCCATTAATATTTTCCTATTACCTTTTTCTATACTTAATGTATATTAAAAGAGGTGGGATAAATAAAACAATTTTAGTAACTTTATATATGTAGTTGAAACATTTTTATCATGGCATTTAAAAGCTAATAAATACAAAAAATAAAATTTCCATATGGTAAAAATGGGAAACCTGGAATTGAACTTTTGCCTTTGGCCAAGATGGAATAATAGAGATTGGATTTAAGCATCTGACAATTTTTAAAAGAAAATATGTGAAGCAGTTTTCAAATATTGGACATCATGCAGCACAGGGCCTTGATCCCTGAAAGAGGAAGACAAGTGAGACCAAAGAAACTAAATGAAGTTCAAGCACAAGAAATAAGACAATTACACCAAAGCACATTATAATCAAATTTCTTAAGACCACTGACAAAGGAAAATTCTTAAAACAGCTGAAGTCAAAAGACATGGAGGAACAAAGATGAGAATGTCAGAGGCATTGGAGCAATAACTTTCAAGTACCGAAAGAAAATAATTCAGAATTCTATACCGAGCAAAAATACCTTTCAAAAATGAAAATGAAATGAAAACTTTTTGAGACCTATGAAGAGTGGAAGAATTTATCACAAGCCAACTTGCCTATTGGAAATGTTAAAGAATGTCTTTAGTCAGAAAGAAAATGGTAGAAAATGGTACCAGATAGAAATTTCTTTCTGTGCAAAGTAATGAAGAACACAAAAATGGGACATACGTAAACAAATGTAAGACTTTTTTTCTTATTTTAAATCATTTTTAAAGGATAATTGACTTTAAAGCCAAAATGATAACAAGGTATTTTGTGGTTAACATATGTAAAGTGAAATACCTGACAACAATATCAAGGATGGGAGGAGGGAAATGAAAGTATATTGATTGCTCTAAGGTTCCGATACCATGAAGTAGTATATTACCTGAAAATAGTCTGTGACAAGAATGTATAATGTAAATCCTAAAGCAACCACAAAAAATAAAAACAGGTAAAAGTGATAAACCAACAAAGATGATATTTTTTATGTAACCATAAAAAAAAACACAAACCAAAAGTAGGAAGGCAAAAAAGGGGAACAGAGAATAGATAGGAAAAATAGAAAATAAACAGTAAGATGGTAGACTTAAACAGCAATATCAATAATTACATTAAATGCAATTGTCAGTATTCCTTGTTATCAAATTGAATCTTTTATACAACTATATACTGAATCAAGGAAATCTTCAAATATAAAGACAAGTAATTTTAATATAAAAAGAATTTGAAAGTATATTGAACTGAATGCAAATGAAAACATTAAGTTTTGTGGGAATCAGCTAAATCAAGTACTTAGAGGGAAATGTGTATCATTAAATGTCTATATTAGAAAATGAAATTCAAATTGATGACTTCAGCTTCCACCTGAAGCTACAAAAATAATAGCAAGTGAAATACAAAACAAGCAAATGAGGGCTGGCCGGGTGGCGCAGGTGGTTGGAGCTCCGTGCTCCTAACTCTGAAGGCTGCCGGTTCGATTCCCACATGGGCCAGTGGGCTCTCAACCAAAAAAAACAAAAAAAAAAAAACAAAAAAAACAAGCAAATGAAAGGAAAAAGATTAAATCAATGCAATAGAAAACAAAATCAATTGAGAAAAATCAGTGAAATTAAAAGTTCTTTTAGATAATGGAATTGATAAACTGTTAGTTGGACTGATGAGAAGAAAAGGTATAAATTACCAATATGAGGAATGAGAGAAGTGACATCACTACAGAGTCTACAGATACTTCTGACAAAAATACCAAACCTCAATGGCTACATTGGTGAGTTCTTTCAAATGTTTAAAGGACACAGTATTTCAATTCTCAATGAATGTTTCCAGAAAATAAAGGGATAATTCCTAACTAATTCTTTGAGACCGGCATTATCCTCATACCAAAATCACAAAAGTATTCACCAGTATTTATCATGAACACATGCAAAAGTTCTAAACACAATT
This sequence comes from Rhinolophus hipposideros, assembly GCF_964194185.1. Classification (NCBI taxonomy): domain Eukaryota; kingdom Metazoa; phylum Chordata; class Mammalia; order Chiroptera; family Rhinolophidae; genus Rhinolophus; species Rhinolophus hipposideros. The sequence continues at coordinate 21,169,799 of NC_138055.1, read as the reverse complement.
TTAGCAATTTGAATCCAACTATGTATAAAAAGGATAACATATTTGACCTAGTGAGGTTTATCTCAAGAATGAAAATTTGGGCTAACATTCAAAAATTAATGCAATTCACTATATTAACAGACTAATATAGGAAAACTGTATGATCATCTCAATAAAAGCAAAAAGAGCATTTGACAAAATCCAGCATTTATTTCTGATAAAAACTCTCAGCAAAATAAGAATAAAAAAGAATGCCACATGATAAAGGGCATCCTAAGAAAAACCTGCAGCTAACATCATACTTGAATGGTGAAAGACTGGATTCTTTTCCCGTAAGATCAGAGACTAAAGATGTCCACTGTCCCCTTTTATTATACATTGTACTGGAGTTTCTAGCCAAGATAATTAGGCAAGAAAAAAGCAAAAGACTTCCAGATTACAAATGAAGAAGTCTCTTCACAGGTGATATACTTGACTCTATAGAAAATCCTATGGAATATATAAAACTAAAACTAATAAGTGAGTTTAACAGTTTATAGTATATAAAAGTTCAATATATAACAATTACATTTCTATATACTAGCAAAATTGAAATGAAAAATCAATGCTATTTATATTAGCATAAAAAATATGAGATACTTTGGTGGAAATTTGGTAAAAGTTACCCAAGACTTGTACATTGAATTCTGCAAAACATTACTGAAAGAAAGTAAACCTAAATAAATGGAGAGACATATCATGTTCTTGGATTGTAATATTGAATATTATTACATGTCAATTTTTCCCATACTTATTGATTTAGATTCAGTATAATCCCAATAGAAATTTTAGCAGAAACAATTTTTCTCTTCAGCTATGTCTATTTTAATATTTACCTAACCTGGTAAGTATTTAATGTCACTTGTTTAATTTTTCAGCTTAGAATTTCCATTTGGTTATTTTTTTAGTTTCTAATTCTCTGTTGAAATCTTACACTTTAATTCTTTAAATTTATTTTGGTCTGTGTCTGATAGCTAGTATCTGGATAGCCTATGCATTTGTTTCTATTTTACATTTCTCAGTTTTTGGTCACATGTGCCTTCTAATCATGAATATTTATTGAGTGATTGATGTTATGAAAAACAAATACTTTTGAGTCTCTAAATGCTGTTATCTTCTAGGGAAAACTTATTTTCAAAATGACAGATAACTGGGCTAGGGGAATGAACACTGCCATGTCATTTTAATCCAGTCAGGTTGAGGTGACTCCAAATTGAATTTAAATCCCTGGTTTATTTTTATTTTTAAAGTATAACCCTTCAGAGTTCAAACCAAACCCTTGGGGTTCCATCACGGCCTGGTGAGTCATGAAGTCTAATTTTTGTCTCCCCAACTCTAGAGACTTTTCAAAGTTCTGCTTCTGAACTTTGTTGATGTTTAGATGTGCTATTTGTTATTTTATAGTTGAAGTTAACAGAATGCCAGATAAGTTGGGTAGATAATCACTTCATCTGATCTAAAACATTTCTAGTTAGGAATTATTTTATGTATTAAATTATCAAGTTCCACATACTACAAAGATACAAAGGTACTAGTATGTAATATGTTATTTGTAAGAAAATCATGTTATCTATAGAAGCTATAATTCGGGCCTTTGAAATGAAAAAGTTATCGTTTAGTAGATTAGCGATTCTCAATATGTGATTTGGTGAGCTCTTGGAATTCCCAAGATTCTTTTGGGTGTTCATAAGGTCAAAATTATTTTCATAATAATACTAAAACATTGTCTTTTTACTCATTTTTCATGAGCATAGAGTGGAGGTTTATAGCAGTTACATGACACAATTACATCATTGCCCCAATATCTAATAGAATGGGTGCTTATATATTCTTGTACATTCTAGAATTTTCTAAGATAAGCTCTTTGGAGTCTTCAATAATTTTTAATAGTATAAAAGAGAACTAAGACTAAGAAAGTTGAGAACCTGTAGTATACTTTTTCAGCTGGTAAAAAGGACACTTAAGGTTAAGGGCACAGCTTCACATGAGTCATATGTGCTTAGTAGCAGAAATTAAGAGTGAGAAAAGCATGTCTAGCAAAGAATTGTGGGTGTGACTTGGCTTTTGGCACACAGAGTACACTGGAATCAAATGCGTAGAAATTTAGAGTGTTTTAGACTGTCAAATTAGCAAAAGCACTGTCATCTAGGACTAAAAGATTGAAGCTTTACAAAAATATTAAGAAAACCTCTGGGCCCTCAATTTTTTAATATTGGCAGCAGGCTAAGAAAGTTGCTCATTTGCCAAAATGGCATATCTTCCAAAGCCCTTTCAGAAGTGGTTGAAGAGAATGAAAAAGGATGGACATCTCAAAGAGCAAAGTCAAAACGGTGGAGAACAATGGAATGGGGAGGCACTACCACGGTGCAGAACACAAGCCTAATCAAGACATATGCCCCATCCACAGAGCAGCATTTGCACAGTGGGATTTCAGAATTGCGATTGGCCAGTGACTACTATGAGCCTCCCATTCTTCTTAAATTCAAGTATTCATTGTTATTCTGTGCTAGCTTCACCATTGTTGGTAGGCTGGGTGCGTGTCTTTTGTTCATTATCTGAACAAAAGCAATGGTTGTTACCAGATGAGACACAGCTGAATCTAGTGTGGATTACAAGATCACAAGCTTTGAGCCTGATGCTATGATTGGATGCGACTTTTAGAGTCCTTGGCTGGAGTGATCATACATTGCATTTGGGAGGAACATGAATTATTGTGGCCCAGAGAGCAGAGTGGTGGGATGGTCGCCAGTCCTTCACCCCTACTTGTATCCCTGTCCTTTGTAGTTCTACTCAAAGAGGTGACTTTGGGTTTGGCCATTTGGCTTGCTTTGGACAATAAAACAGAAATGATGGTGTGCCAAAACCAGGCCTAGGCGTTAAGAGGTCTTGCAGCAGGTTTCCACCTGCTGCCTTGTACCTCTCACATGGCCATTAAAAGCACAAAATAAAACCCAGGAAGCTACCTGGGCTAGCTGCTGGCCTCAACAGGAACATGAAATATGTGACATAGAGCTGTCTCAGCCACGCTGCTCAGCCACACCCAGCCAATCCAGCCCAGCTGACCTTGAGATCTCTGGGAATAAATGCTTGCCATTGTATGCCACGGAGAGTTTTTGGTTTCTACATAGCAGTAGGTAACTGACAACGTGTTGATGCACCTCTGTTCCGGCAGCTGTGATTTAGCGTTACAACCTGCCTTGCTGAGATTTTTGTAAGAGCCTCCTAACTGGGCTGTTTTCCTCGTTCCTTCTTGTCTGTTGTATACATCTCTACTCGAGTTGTCCTCACCCAAAAGGAAAACCTAATTTTCCGCAGGAAGAGGCCATGGCCTTTGGTGTGGCAGGATATCCTGCTCCTTCCTTGAAGATTTGTCTCCTGCTACTCCACACACCCTGCCCGACATCCCAGTCTCAGATTCCAGAGAGCACCGTGCCATTTCATGGCTGTGGGCCATCACTTTTATTCTTTCTGCCTGGCAAACTCTTACACATCCTTTAGGACACTCACATGTCTTCTCTTTTGTGATATTTTTCCGTGACCTAAAGGCAATCATGCTGTCTTCTGTGCATCCAAAAATCCTTATTCTATTGCTATTATAATTTTTATAGAATTGGAATGATTTGTCTTCAGGTCTCTCTCCCCACTGGGCCGAACATTTTTGAATGTTTTCTGTAGATGCAATATCTAATATTATGCTTTGACCTCCACAGAGGTTCGATATCATATCTAATTTTATCAGTTGTTGAATAATGTGGAATATACGTAGGGATTGTTATAGATTATTAATTCTTGTAATTCCTGTATGGTGTTTATAATATTTGCAATAAACTGGAAATTTGGTTAACCGTAATCTTCCCTTCTTCACACTTGTCAAATAATAGCATTTGTTGTAGTAGGATAAATATATGAACATAGAAGAATGACAATAATGGTTGAAGATAAGTTGATATGCCCTTGGTGTAGATATTGTGAGTCCTTTTCAAGTGAAATCTGACAATCAGTTCACTTAAAATTAAAATGTCAAAAATCAATTATGCTTCATTTTTCATTCAGACAAATTGAACTTTTCAAAACATATTTGAAGCACATCTTATGTCAGAAGACACCTCTATTATTTGAATGCTAGTGAAATGAAAAAACATTCTATTTTTCACTTTTAAAATCATACACACTAGATCTTTATCTGCTAAAATGAGACTGAAGAATATCTGGATGTCTAAATATTGCTATCGTTCTTGAACTCTCTTTAAATAACAATGACTTTGGCAAAGAACAAAGTTATCTAAATGGAATAGGAGAGAACTGCTGGAACATAGACCACACGAAGGAGCCTGTGTAAAGAGAAGACTGGAGGGGAAGATGGGGGCAGATCAGAAAGGCTTTGTAAGATATGGCTGAGTCTAGACTTCAATATACAGACGGATGTTTTCTGGAGATGACAAAAAGAAGGGAGTGAATTTCTCTGTCCCTATCCTTCTTGTTAGAAAGTATGCAGACTCTTAAACATGACCACCCTCTTCAGCTTTGTTAGGTAAATGTAGCTGACATCTATTTTACACAACAGGCTTGGCTTTTTAAGTTTGAACAGGGAATAATAATAGCACATCCTCTTAGTGGGTGTGGCGTGATTTTGGTAGGTCTGCCGGCTATCCCAGATCTGGGAGCTTGGTTTTGCTGGGGTTTCTCTCAGGATTGGTAGTGAATAGTCTCAGGCATTATCCCATGGTCTGGGCAACTTCCACAGAAGATTCCATCTCAGCCTGTGCTTTAGTAGAGGTGTTCCAACTCACAGGGCTCACTTTGGCTCTGCGTCTTCTTTTTTTCTTCGTTCACTCCATTATTCTTTCATTCAGCGAGCAGTAGTTCCTCCCGTGTGCTAAGCACGGGGCATCATACTGAGGAGCACACTCATCTAGTAGAAAAGACGGACACATAAATTGAACAATCGTGCTGAGAGCTGGGGATGGATACGTACATGCATGGCACAGTGAAGGCAGCAGAGAGGGGCGTTAGCTGCAACTAGAAGAGGTCGAGTATCTGAGAAGGCTTCCTGGAGGTGACAGGAGGTAAAGTAGGGGGCAAAGTCCTGCGTTGAGGATTAAAGATGAATAGAAATACACCTGGTGAAGAGGAGGGAAGCGCCTCTCACACAGGAGGCTGGAAACAGCATGCATCAGACTTGGAGGGCCAGGCAGGGAGAGCAGGACACGGTTGCAGAGATGAGCCACGTCAGATGGCTTGGGTGCATGCCAGGGTGCTAGCATTTTCTTCTGAAGACAAAAAGGAACAAATAAGGTTTTAAATTAGGAATGTGTCGTGTTCAGATTTAGAAAGATGAGTCTGACGACAGTGAAGAAAATGGTTTTGAGAAGAATTATACCAAGGGCACTGATGTAGCTTTAGTCCATTCATGCTGCAATTTAAAAATACCATGATTAGATAGATGTCTTATAGACAACAGAAATGTATTTCTTACAGTCTTGGAGGCTGGCAAGTCTAAGATAAAAGCAGATGAGGATCCATGTCTTGGTTTAGAGACAACTGTCTTTTCACTGTGTCCTCACTGTGCAGAAGGAGCAGATCGTGTCTCTGGGGCTTTTATAAGAACACTAATCCCATTCGTGAAGCCCTCACGACCTAATTACCTCCCAAAGGTCCCACCTCCTAACATCATCACATTGGGGGTTAAAATTTCAACATTTGGGGGGAACACAAACATTCAGACCATCGTAGATACCATTTAGGAAACTGTTCAGTCGTCCAGGCAAGAAACACAACCATCAAAAGATTGGAGGACTATTTAGAAGGTGAAATAAGCAGAGCTTGATCAAAGATAGTGGATTTAAACTAGAAAGCATCTAGAAGACACCTTTTAATCATTAGGGGGGCTATTGATTTAAGAAGGCTTTTTATGTTTAATTATCCTACTAGCTCTAGTTTTCAGAGTTTTAAACATTAATGGTATGAACAGAAATTTAGCAGTTTCCAACATCTACTGAACATTCCTCCCCTTTATTAACCTATCATTGTGAGTTATGATTTATTTTTTAATACTGACCTATCTTTTTATTTGGGGGTAAATTCTACATGGTCAGAGAGGCTATTTTCATATATTGTTACATCTTTTTCTCTGGTATTTCAGAGTTTCAATTCTATTGTTATAAGCAATATAGGATTCTGATTTGCTAAGTTTTTATATAGGGAATAGTCAGCTTAACAAAATTAAATAATATATGTTTATATGCTTATTAGATAAAAAATTATATGTTATATCATGTTTATTATGCTACTTGTAAATTTATTATATAATCAAGATGAACAGTGGTTTTTATGCCTGTTTTATATCACTTAAAGCATAATATTTTCATTTTAAATTATTATAGAGGCTCTGAATTCCTTCTTTGCTTTTATTATATGTAAATTGACCATGTCAGTCATAGCGATGACTTAATTTGATACTGGGTCATCAGTTGCCTATTATGAAGTTATTCCTGTGGGAAGATAACTAACTCTAAAAGCAGAGGCAAGGAACGCATTGCAGCAAGACAGGCTATGGACTGTGATGTTATATGTGCTGTTGTGGGTTGTGCAGTAGCGTGCTCTTCCATTTGTGACTTTATGGCTGTGCTTTCATCCTCAAAGCTGCTGTTTCTGCATCTGCTTTTTCCTTCATTTGTGAACAACAGGTTCATTAAAAGCCAAAGAAACTGCTAAGAATGAGAGGCTGAGCCACCAAAACCAACATAAAGTTCAAAATCCTATTGTAAAGTAGAACAAATCAAGTTGAAGTTTTCTGTTGTCATTTCACATTATTGGGGAGTTGGCTAGAAATGCATTTAAATTTTGTTCTAACCAGTGTATTTTGCCAGTTGTTCTTTTAGATATTTAAGCCATTTTGGAAAAAGTATAAAAAAACAACAAGAAGAATAAAAACATCTTTGCTAGCTTTGAAATCTATATGTTTTCTATTTCTTCATAGTAAATTGCCACAAACTTAGCAGCTTCAGACACTCACATTTATTATTACACAGGTTAGGAATATGGCATGATATAGCTGAGTCCTCTGCTCAGGGTCTCACGGGGCTACAATCAAGGTATTGGCCAGGGCTGCATTCTCATCTGGAGGCTTGACTGGGGAAGAATTCTTTTCCAAGGTCATTCAGGTTGTTGGCAGAATTCATTTGCTTGTGGATGCATGACTGAGGGCTCAGCATTTTGCTGGCTGTCAACTGTAAGCTGCCTGAATTTCTTTGTTGGCTTCTCCAACATGGCTGGTTATTTCATCATCCTGACAAGTGGAGCTTCTTGCTTCAGGGGAGCATTCAGTCTGTCTTTTGGGGGATTTCATACAAATAAGCCAGCCCCTTCTTCCCTCAACCTAAATAATCTCCCTTTTAATTAATCAAAACCAACTGACTTCGGAGGTTAATTACTTCAGCAAAATTCCTTCACCTTCACCATATTTTTCTTTTGGCTTGAAATACATCACTAGTTCTACCCACACTCAAGGGTAAGGGATTACACAGGGTGTGAACACTAGGTGGCAGGATTCATTGGGGACACCCTAGACTCTTTCCACCAGCGAGTTTTATTTTACAACCTATTTCTCATATTAATGTTTTGTTAGAAAGTTACACTTTTTCAATTAGCGTGAGGGAAAGGGACAGTTGCTTGAGACTCTGCCTGTGAGTTGTATACAAAATATGATGACATGGGCTTTTAGTTTGGATACCTTACCTTTCACGCTTACCCTCTGCCCAGGCCCTTTCTGTCAGAAAACTTGGACCACTTGCTGCTCCCAAACATGTTAACCTCTTTAGTAACTTCACATTGTAATAATGCTTATACCTGAAAACTTTTCCCACTCTTACTCATCTTCCAAGACCTACGTAAAATAACATTCTGCAGTGGAGCTTTCATGATTTTCTCAGAAAGAGCTAGCTATTACTGTGTTTGTTCCCAATATAATTTTAGAAGTCTTTTTCACATCAAGTTTTATCTGGCGTTGTAGCTATTTGTTTACAGACCTGTTTCCTTGCTTTCATTATGTCAGGAATCATGACTTATGCTGCTGTGAATCTCTATTCCTGGATCTACATTGCAGGACTTTACACATAGTAGGTATTCCATAAATTAAATTTAAATGAATGAGTGAAGATTGAAAGTGGGCTAGAGTATGAAAAAACAATTGTAGAAAAATACAGGAAGAGGAAACAGGAAATCAACAGTGTGAACAGAATATAATGACAATTTTTACAGGATTCTATCAGAATCTGAGGATAGGAATGCAAAGGAGAATAATTGTAATCATAAGTCTACAAAGGTTAGATGACACAGGGTTTTGAAATTTACAGGCTAGAAAATGTGGGCTTCATGGAGCTTTAAATCTAGTGGGGAATATATGTAAAACATAATCTCACAGATACATAATTTCAAATTTTAAAGGTCTATGAAGGAAATGTATAGTGTACAATAATAACAATTAGCAAGGAGACCTGATCTAGTAGAGGTCACTTGAATAAGCGATATTTGAGGTGAGACCTGAAGGTTGAATAGGAGTCAACTATTTGAAGAGTAAAGAGTGGCATCTGATCAATTTGGAGAGGAAACTCAGAATCAGGTCCTGCAGAACTTTGCAGGCCACATCACCATTTTGGTCTTTATTCTATGAACAATTGGAAGAAATTGAAAAATTTTAAAAAAGGTGGGCTTAGAGTGAGGGTGGGGAGTGGACAGAGGTGATTTTATTTGTCTCTTAAAAAGGTCCCTGAGTAATAGAGTGAAAGAGTACAAGAATGGATGCAAGGAGATGAGGTTAGGAGACCTTTTAATTGTTTAAGGAGTAGATCACAGTAACCTGATCTAGGGAGTGGCAGAGGAGCTTAAAAGAATTGGACAGATTCAAGATACATATGGAAACTCAGTTGAGAGGAATTGGATATGGAGAGTGAAGGAGAAGGAACTATTTCTGACTTCCATGAATAGATGAATGGTGGCACCCAGAAAGAACCCTGGAATATGAACATGTTTGGAGAGGTTGGAAACCATGACGTCTGCTCTGGGAATGTTGAGGTGAATATGTTGAATGACCTGATGGATATATATGGGTTTTGAGTTCGGAAGAGAAATTTGTTTAAGAGATAATAAGGGTTTTCATATATCTGTAGTCAACTAGTTTTTTTTTTTTTTTTTACTAAGGTGATGGGAAAGAACAATCTCTTCAACACATTGTGATGGGACAACTGAACATCCACATACAAAATAATGAAGTTGGACCCTTACCTCACATCATTTACAAAAATTAACTCCAAATGAAACTTAAATTTAAGAGCTAAAACTTTAAAACTCTTAGAAGAAAACATAGGTGCAAATCTTCATGATCTTGGATCTGGCAATGATTTTATTTTTCTAATGATTTCTTAAATATGACACAAAGGCAAAATCAACAACAATAGAAAAGGATAATCTGGACTTCATCAAAGTTAAAAACTTTTGTGCATCAAAGAACACGATCAAGAGGGTGCAAAGAAACCTGTGAAATAGGAGAAAATATTTGCAAATTGTATGTCTGCTAAGGGTATAGGCTGGAATATATGTAAAGAACTCTTACAACTCAACAATAAGACAAACAACCCAATTTAAAAATGGGCAAAGGACTGGAATAATTTTTCCCCCACAAAGATATAGTTAAAAAGCACTTGAAGAGATGCTCAACATCATTAGTCATTAGGCAAATGTAAATCAAAGCCACAAAGAAATAGCACTTCACATCCACTAGGATGGCCATCATTTAAAAAACAAAACAAAACAAGGATTTGGAGAAATTGGAACCTTCATCCATTGCTGGTGAGAATATAAAATGGTGCAACATTATGGAGAACAGTTTAAGCAGTTCCCCAATAAGTTAAACATAGAAATACCATATGAGCCAGCAATTGCACTGCTAGTTATATATCCAAAATAACTGAAAACAGGTATTCAAGCAAAAACTTGTACACTAATGTTCATAGCGGTATTACTCCCAATAGCTAAAGATAAAAACAACTCAAATGCCCATCAACAGATTAATGGGTAAATAAAATGTGGTATGTCTATACAGTGCAATATTTTTCAGCCATACAAAGGAATGAAGTACTGACACTTGCTACAATGTGGATGAACCTTGAAAGCATTATGCTAAGTGAAAGAAGCCAGTCACAAAGGCCACATATTACAAAAGTCCATTTATATGGACTATCCAGAATAGGGAAGTTCACAGAGACAGAAAGCAGATTAATGGTTGCCAAGAGCAAAGGGGTGGGGGGAAATTGGGAGTGAGTATTTAATGGGTCTGGGATTTCCATTTGAGCTGATAATAAAATTCTGGCACTAGATAATAGTGGTGATGGTTGTGCAATTGTGAATGTACTTGACGTCATTGAGTTGTACACAACGAAGTGGTGAAAATGGTAAATTTTATATGTGTATTGTTTTTACCACAATAAAAAACACACACATTATTACATAATGTGAGGACTCACAGAGAAAGGTTTAGAATAAATCCCCTATGGGCATGGAATATGGATTTCAAGATCAATGTCATGGCCACATATACTCAGCATCATACTAATTTTCTTACATCTTGAAGTTAGTGTTTATAATACGTACAGTTTATTGTAACTTGGTGTGAAGTCAAGTCGCTGGTTCTATTCTTCTTCCAGATTCTCTGTTCTCCAAGTTATTGATACTATTCTTTGAGGCACTGAATTCCTTTTGCCTTTGTTCCAAACTTATGAATTTTCACTTTGTCCTGGTGTTTATCAATCTGATGTTTGATTTGCTGTCTGTCTATTGTCTGCCTTGCAAGCATACTTTTACCTTCAATATAATTTTGGAATGATGGATGCTTTCATCTTGTGGTTCTCAACAATATTGTTAGCTACGTCCGATCCCATCCTATTCAGAGATTAAGCACTTTTTTATTCAATCAATATATTCATTCAGTTTATCCTGTGACTTGAAGCCCATGGTCTTTTATCTGAAACCCTTGGGGATTCAGAATCTATAATTTTTTTTATTTAATAAAGATAAGAGTTTATGTTCTTTCTGTAGTCTGATGCTTCTGGCAGGGCCTGCAGTGGCATTCTGCAATCACACATCTTAGTTGTTCTTAAGCCAAATATAGGAATAGTCATATAAATGGGATAAGTCAGGACTGTGACTAGGAGCCTCGTGTCCACGCAGGTTATGTCCATTTTGTCACCAGATGAGCTACAAAGGGACCTTTGGTTTTCGGAAGTTTATGAATTTTAGAATCTCAGATAAGGGAAGTTTTGCTTGTCTACGGACAAGAGGCAAATTCTGCCCTCAAAGGACACAGACGCTTCATGTTTTCTCCTTTAAGCCTTTTTCTATTTGTTGTAAGCCAGCTCAAACGTATTGTGATTTTAACAAAAGGAGGAGGAGGGGTGGGGGAGGGGCAAAAGGAAGCAACGGGCGGCATTGACTTATTGATTCAGTAATTGAAAAGTCTAGTAGACAGATTTTGGACATTGCTGTGTTCAGGGCTCACATGATGCCATTTGACTGGGGTTCACTTAATCTTTCACATGCTTTTTGTTCCAAAGCTTTCAGTCTCTCTGCCTAGTGGCCTCTGTATGCTTCAGGATAACCCCTTTACGGTGGCAAAAACGGCTCTAGCAGCTCCTTCCACATTCAAGTTTCCCAAGAAGGGAAAGGAAAAAAAAGAGCCCCTTTTCCTGTTCCAGAATTTCCAGCAAAAATCTTCTGGCGTTTCATTGGTTCTGATCTGATAACATGCCAGATGTGTGAACCAATCACTGAGGTCAGGGAGATGAGACGTGCTGATTGGCGCAGACCTGGGCCGTGTGATCCACTCCAGTGCCGGGAGGGTCAAGCGGGTGAACTGAGCGGGTCCGGCGTTCTCTGACAAAAACTGAAGTTGCCGGAGGGAATGGGACATGTTGGATGTCAAAGATTTATTCTATAGTTTGACACGATTTTATGTTAATTAAAATTCTGATGGAATACAGTGGAGTTAAATGTCTTTTTAGCTATTTATAGCTTTTCCTACTATTTATAGCTTTCCTATAGCTTATTACTCTTTTATATGTAACAAAATATATAAGAGCCTGCAAGTCAAAAATCAAACTTAACTCTGAACTGAACTTAGCATCAAACTGTAATCATTGGGAACTCATTGTATCTTTATCGACAATGTGGCAAGCCGTGAGTCTTTGGGCAATATCAGCAGAGAGGTAATACTTAAAGTGGATGCCTAGGATGCTTAGACCTGGACTGAAAGCTCTTTATCTGGATATGTTGTTAGTAGTATTTTAATTTTTTATACAGAAGAAATTTTGCACGGTGCTTAAAATTATAGGCCCTAGAGCCCAGTTGCCTCGGTTTGAATCTTGGCTCCCACCACTTCTGTGGATGAGTTACTTAACCTCTTTGTGCCTCAGTTTCCTCTTGTGTAAAACAAGTATAATGATAGCACCTACCTCGCCAGGTTGTTTTGAGAATCACATGAATTAATATAGGTAAAGTATTTAGAATGGGGCCTGACGCATAGTGAGTGCACTATAAATGTTAGCTATTATTATTATTATTCCTTAGGGTAACACTAAGTCTGAAATTCTCCATAGTGAAGTAAGAATTTTTATAGCATGGATATTAACATTTCTGTCTTTAGCTGATATTGCTGCTGCACTGTGTACATTGTTATGGGTAATGCCATTTGTCTTATTGTCAGGTTAAAGTTAAAAAAATAAGCCAACCAAAATTTTTTCAAAAAGCATTTATTTTGACACAAGAGATTCCAGTCAGCCTTACAAACTTCAAAAGTGGAAATCCTTCCTGAACTGACGGAAAATGAATCCAATTTCAAATCCCAAACCAGACTCCTGTTTTTTGTTGCTATTCTCCTAAAAGATAAAACCAGATGTTTTTGCAGTGTATATAACACAAATTTTTAAATCCATATATAGCACAGTGTTTACCACCCACTCTTGTCTGTGGTCATGAATATGACAAATTCTTTAAATTTCCCAAACATGAGATAAATATCAGACCATTCTATAAATTGACTTTATGAAGCATTTCTGAGCCAGGCTTTCTGACATTCACACCAATGTTTCCATAGTAACTAATGTGTTCAGAAGGGGAAGAGCAGGAGGATGTGAAAAACAAAGGAGACATTCCAAATAAAAGAGATGCATAAGTAAAGGGAAAGTAGAAGGTTCTATAAACTTTAAACCATTGCTCCTTGCAGAAACAAGCATTCTGGTTCACATGGGTGATTTCCCCTGCTGGCTGAGTGATTCAGGGGTCCTTACTAGAAAAACTCCCAAAGCTTGACCAGTTGACACCTGATTACACTTGGACAATGACTCATTAATGCCAATTTGGGCGATTTCTTCTCCCTTTTATTTTAATTTTAATTTGTTCTTTAGTTGGAGGTCTCTTGGTTACCATGGTAATAGTAAAGTAATTTGTGCCCGTCACTGAGCTGTCAAAAAAAAATACAGTATGAAGTCAATTTTAAGAATAGTTAGAAAGAGGGTAGGGGGAACGTAGGTGTTAGTGATCACTGCAGTTTGCAAACATTGAAGTGAAGAATGCTAGGCTGCTATTAAAACATAGGTTTTCTTTTCAAATCTTCTTAAATGGTGCCTATCAGTTGCATTTAAAAGCAGATTTTAATGATCAGTTATTCTCTTGTGATGTCAAGAGCAAAGTTTCTTTTTCCCACTAAATTTCAACAAACTTATTTCAATAAAAATGTTTAATCTTCAAGTTGTTTGTAGGCTAGATCAGGTAAATGGGCTAGAGAGGAGTAGATATTTTCTGAATTGTTTAGAAGGGGGAAATATATTATCAGGCATCATGTTCAAGGAAATAGGCACCCGTGGTAAGAAACCAGTGGCTTCTCAAAATCTCCACATCCTAATCCCCCAAACCTGTGACTGTGTTCCCTTACATGGCAAAAGAAACTTTGCAGAAGTGATTGAGGATCTTGATATAGGAAGCGCATCCAGGATGGTCCAGATGGGCCCAATATAATCACAAGGATCCTTATAAGAGGGAGACAGGAGTGTCAAAGTCAGGGAAAGAGATGGGATGTTGGAAGCAGAGGTCAAAGTGATGTGGGTCCATGAGCCAAGCAGTGTAGGTAGTTGGAAAAGACAAAGAAACTGATTCTGCCCCAGAAAGATTCAGCCCTGCTAACACCTTGGTTTTAGCCCAGGGAAATTGATTTGGGACTTCTGACCTCCAGAACTGTAAGAAAATAAATGTGTGTTGTTTGAAGCCAGTAAGTTTGTGGTAATTCGTTACAGAAGCTGTAGGAAAATAATACAGTATCGTTCAGTCTTTAGTCCCACCAGTTCCTCTAAGGCAATCTCATTTGATATTGACTCTTACTTGGCAGAAGTAAATGGAGTCTTCCCAATTGTTGGCTGACCATTCTGGTGTCACTAACTGAGGGTCCCATGGGTAGGTCTCTCAGTGTGATACTTCAGGGACCTTATATCCAGCCACCATGTGGTCCCTATCATGGCAAGACCAGCTGCTGAAGTGACAGACCTTTGAAACAAGGCTTAAAAACCTGGGAAGGAGGCCAAGTGCTTGTAGGTCCTGGGTAAAAAGTCCTTCTTGAGAAAAGAACTCTTGTGCTCACAATCTCTCTCTGTGAAAGTGCACCTGTTTGCCTTGTGTTTCAACTAGATTGCATGTCTGAAGGTTAGACATCATGCTTTATGGATGCCTGCAAATCCCACAGTTCCCGAGCACTGTTAGGGCACCCAGCAGACACTAAGAAATAGCAACTGCTCCTTTGCCAAGCTGCTTCCTACTATGTTTCCCGGAAAATAAGACTGGGTCTTATGTTAATATTTGCCCCAAAGGATGCATTAGGGCATATGTTTAGGGGATGTCATCCTGAGAAATCATGCTAGGGCTTGTTTTGTGGTTAGGTCTTATTTTCGGGGAAACAGGGCAGGTAGGTTTTCTGTTTTTCCAATTCTTGTACTCTTACCATACAGGTGCTGTGTTAAGGACTTGTTGTATATTATCTCATTCAATACTTAGAACAATCTGGTGGGAAGTCTGGTTATTTTCACTTTATAGCTGCAGAAACAGAGATTCAGTAACTAGACTGAGAGTGGCCAGGGGAGAAAGTGGCAGAGCTGGGCTCTGAACTCAGGTGTGTTATGTTGACCCCTCCACGTGCAGTTGCCTCCTTGCTGCCAGGCCAGAGGTACCATGGGGTGAGTGTCAGTACCTTTCTTCCCTATGGCCCTCAGTAAATGCCCTGCATCCTCTGAGCTCCAGCATTGGCTCTCATTCCTACTCATGCAGAGAGGCCGAGGAGGGGAATGAGGAGGTTGGAGAGGGTTGAGGCCTGGAGGCCAAAGATAGGGAAGGGTCCTTTTGGTCCTAGACGTACCTCTGGTCTCCAGGTGAGGATGCAGCCTGCCAACACCTTTAGTTCAGCCATGGGAGACCTTGAAAAGGGAATCCAGTGCTTAGATGCCCAATCCATGGGAACTGAGATAATAAACGAGTGTTGTTTTAAGCCTCTAAGATGGTGGTAATTTGTTACGTGGCAATGGAAGACTACTACATCTTCCTGAAATTCACTTACAAGAAAAAAAATCAGTCTCAGTTGGCCTAGAAAGAAAAAAATAAACCAGAATCTGCCCTTGTTCAAATGGAGTTAAAATCTTAATATACCTAAAAGAAAAAAAGGTTTGAGAAGAGCATTCCCATTTCTCCAGGATTTGTTTTTACAAAGATGTGACTCCCTTCAGTGATGTACATTATCTCTGATCAGTTCCTTTGAGGGGAAACTCTGAAAAAAGCCTTTTTGGGTCCCTGAAACCAATAGAAAACCCTAAGTATACCTACAAAAGGGGTAGGGGATAGCTAAACCCAAAATACCATTGGATGCTTTTAATGAGGAAGGTCCAGGCTGGAGGGAGATCCCTGAGAAGGATCACCCCTCTTTTAGAGGAAGAGGCTCTATTTTTTTCTTGGGAAAGTAGTCAGTCCCTTAAAGATGCAAGGCTCTTCCCAGAAGGGAGGTCACCCTGAAGGTTCCATCGCAGCCCCAGCTGTATTTACTTCATGAGTGGCAGGGCTTTGCCCCTTCCATTACTTCCGCCTTCTTCTAGGAATCCAGGTTCATTCAATCTCTTCATTTATTTGTCAAACTCTCATGGAGCTATTAATAATATAGGGAAGGCTGTGCTCTGCCCTGGAGGACCCAGGAATGAATCAGCCCTCTGTCCTGCGGGAGGAAGATGGAATCGATATAGACATAGGTACATAATAATAATTAGTAATAATAATAATGATAATAATAATAATAAATCAGCATCAACATTTTCCGAAGGCTGAGCAAGAGCTAGGAGCTGGCCTAAGAGGTCCACATGTGCAATCTCATTTCTCTTACACCAGGTTAATCCCATTTGAATATACATTCCAAGAAGGCAGACACTGGGTCCAATTTGATTTTCAGGGTATCCCTAGTGCCTTTACAGTGCTAGGAACACCACAGGGACCTCAAGGCATATTTGTGAATGAACGAATGAATGAATATACGTAACTGACAACTGTGGCTTAGACATCAGTGTTATCACCATTGTCTTAGATGAGGAGCCTGAGATTCAGAGAACTTAAGAAACTGGCCCCCTATAGCCAAAGCCCAGTGTCCCTTACCCATTAGTGCACATTGGCTCCACGTGGGCACCGGCGTCGGACCAGGCCAGCGGCCTGCGGGGCCTGGGGCTGCGAGACTCGCCGCGACTCTCAGCGCCCTCTGTCGGCGCTGCGGTGGCGCAGCAGCCCCTCGAGCGGAGGTCCAGGTGCGCGGCCCAGGGGAAGGCGGGAAGCCCTGCGCAGGCTGCTGGCGTCGGCCTAAATACCTGCGGGTTCTAAAGTGGGTGCTTCACACGGGGAGGGGCTGAGCCGTTCCCTAAGTGGGACCTGGACATCACCTGTAAGTTACAGGGGCGTCTTTCTGGGCCTCTTTAAGGAATCGGCGTTGGGAGAGGGGAGTGCACTTGGGGGTTCAGAAAGGGTGCGGCCAAGGGGCAGGAGACCTTTAAGAATTAAGAATCTGCCTGGTGGGTTGGAACCGGAGGTTGAGGGAAACTGGCAATGGTCAGGTTCTGGTAACTCTGGGTCCTTAACTTCCCTCTGGGGAGGAAGGAGGAAATGGGGTTGGGGAGTGAGGTTGACCTTGGGCTGATGGCCAGAACCTGTGATGCAGGTAACTGGAAGCCGGAAAATAATCTTTGCTGTTCTTTTTCTGAACCTTTGGTTGCAGTCCTGCCTGGTAATGCAGGCCGTGCACCGAACACGCACGCACCAGGGAACTGTTTGCTTAAGAGAACCACATCCCACTGATATTTGGGTGTATTCTACACCCGACTGATAGTAATAATACTCATTCCCCGTGCACCAGCCTCGTTCAGTTCTTTCAGTTTCTTCCCCACTTCTTTTCAAAAACGAAACAACAGTCACCCACATCCAAGGCAAATTTACAATCCGGAGGATGTCTTCATTCTCTCTTTAAAAGTGGTGGCTTTGTTTTTGTTTTTACATCAAGTAAGGACTACCTTTGAGGGTGTTTTGGTTTTAATCCTCCCTCCCCATAATATATCATTCATTTATCTATTTTTTGTCCATTGAAATTCCAAATACACAAAACCAACTTTATTAATTTCTATCTCTAAAACTCCCACAGGCATTACTTAACTCTTACTTCGCCCACTGGAATAATATATTCCCTAGATGGAGAAATTCAGCTCCATTTGTTGAATATATATATAAATATAAACAGGTCAAAGGAAAAATAAAGGTGAGGTGGTGAATTTCTTCTGAGAAGATAGGCCCAATGCATTTGCTAGTCTAGATGATTCGGTTCTCTCGGGATTGTTGAAAAATACGGTGTCAGGAGGGTGGGCCATCCACTCCTGTGAAATACACCAGAAGAGCTTTGGAACTACCATTCTTTTTTTCCCCATAATATTCAGCATGTCCCTAATCGTTCTATTCCAGATATTGAACACAGGCATTTAATCCCTTCTACCAAAATGTTTTGCACTCATTCGAACACTTCTGAATTGAAATTCTAAATTAGTATTCATTGAAAACTGGTTTGACACAAAGAAAGGAACATGAATGAAACCTTCTAACCCTTCTTTGCATTTCCAAGTATATGTTCAAATCTTTAGGAAAATCATTGTTATACGTTTTGCGAAGATTTATTCAATTCCCAAGTGCCACCTCCAGAGGGCATAGCTGTCTCAAAAAAAAAAAATTTTTTTTTTAAATGGTTTTTTTTATGTTCCTTCAGTTTTGCCAAAGAAGGGACTCCTCTTCTGCAATTGTGATTCGTGGGATCCAAATTTGAAATATTTTTACCTAATATATTTGAATGTTTATTTACATGTTATTCTATTATTTTCAATGATTATTTAATATTTTAGTTTTTATAAAATGAATTAAATACAATGTTGTTAATTTCCCCGTGACTTAAAAATCTTTCTGATTCACGCAGTTAAATAATTACTCCAGGTAGATTGAAGCAGCACACTTTCATTTTAAAAAATGGTTTAATGTTTATTTGTTTCAACCTAACTTTGTATTCCCAAGAGATTGCCCTCAATGTCCCAGGTCTCCTTTAAAGAAAGTGTGAAATGTGCTGTATCTTCCATGTAATATTATTTTGGATTTAGTGCCCAACATATTCTTGTAGACTCTGCTACTATGTTCTGCGTAAATGCTTTGAAAGCTCTTTTACTCCTGAAGCTAGACAAAATATCTGAGGAACTTACGCTTGCAACATCAAGATACATGGTGACATTTTATTTAAAAATACTTGTATTCATCTGCAGAGGAGGGGAGGTTGACATGAATTTGCTCAGAAAAGAATGGGGTTATTTTCTTCTAGAATGTACATTAAACGATTCATTCTCTCCCTCCTTTGTCTCAGACATCTCTGCTGTGTTTAGTGTGAAATTGAATCCTGTAAGGCTAAAATCTAAGCAGAGGGAGAACTGAAGATTCATGCGAACGATTTACATATATTTCTTCCCTGTGTTGCTTTCAAGCTTTCACTTGCTACTCATTTGGGCTATTTTTCTTTTCCTCTTTTTTTTTTTTTTCCAGTTAACATTACACACAAAGAAGATGGTAAGAGGGTGCGAACGGGACTGTTTGTAAGTATTTAAAACTGCTTAACATCTATTTATATGACAACACTTTTTAGGTTTTGGAAGCTTATTTCTATGTTGGCATGTTAAATTTGGAAACTAATACTGGATAGGTGTTGAAAGTGTTTTACTTTCATGTTTACTTGGCATAACATCGGGAAGAGCTAGAGCAGCCACCGCAACAGTGTGTTCGGTAAGAAACCATAAGTAGGAAGTGGTGTCAGTTGAACACGTGGGAGAATGGAGAGAGGCCTAGATAAGATATCCCCAAAGTCATCTTAAGCCATGGATGAGTCGTTTAGGGCTAATGTGCATGGCACAGAAGTGTAATTAGCAAATCCACAAATGATCTTTCTTCTCTTTCAGTTCAAAAACTAAATGTTAGTTTAAGGATATAGTCTTTGGCTTTGTATATTTGTCTTCTCTCCCCAGTGAGACTGTGGAAGGTCTTTGACCGCAAAGACCCACGTCTGGTATATTTTTTTTCTAATTCCATCATATCACAGTAACCAGCCCAGCGTTAGACCCAAACAGCCTTCCACAAATTATTAGCCTGTGGCATTGTTTCCCAGGACCCACTCCCAGTTAGAGAGCACCAGAGTCTTGAAAGTTTAAAGCCTCTGGATAACCCAAGATGCTTTTCTTCCCAGTGTGTCCATGAATCTCATGGCATTCTCAGCATTTCCTTAGGTGAATAGATGTTCTACTGATAAGTGATTTGCAAGAAATTTATAAATTTACTACTGATAAGTGATTTGTAAGCTGATAAGTGATTTGCAAGAAATTTATTGTAAGGATTTGGGATGTTTGGTGCTGCCATTTTTATGAATTTGATAATACATAAATCTGAGGATAGTGTAGGAGAAACGGTCCAAATGAAGGCAAAGTTACATGGAACATTCGAAATGGAAGGGTCGAGAAACCAAATGCTTCAGCAGAACAGAGATGACTAAAATAAAAATACGCTTTTTTCTTAACTACCCCTATTCGTATGTCATGAACTTCTCTTATCCATCTTTAAAGGTTATCTGTTGCATATGAAATCCTGTCCCATCAAAGTTGAGACACACAGAAGAGCCCTGAGAAGTAGTCATCTCCTGTCAGACTGGGATGTGCTTAAGCAGAGGCTAACAGGCATTTGCCTGTGGGACCTCTGACCTTGCATGAAGCTTTTGTTAGGTGACCTCTAAAGTCACCTGCCAATGAAAATGCTATATGATTATGCATTGAGCTCACATCACACTCATTTTATTAGAATCAAAGACACTTTTACAACTGCTGAAGTATCACAGGAAATGTGAGATGGCGACTGACAAGCTGAAAGTGTGGCATCATTAGATTAAGGGTTTGTCATCCCCATGCAGGGTCCTATTTCTAGGCCTGTTAGCCTAGGGACATGTGTTAATTACATAAGTAGTTCAGATTTTCTGCCTCTGACACTTGAGTCTAGTTTGAAATGTTTATAATTCTAATCCAATTAGAAATGCATTCAAGGAGCTAATGTTATTTGCAGGAATTTAGAAGTAAATCCCTTAGTGAAATAAATGGACCTTTGGTAAAGTGAATCATAACCTAATTTTGAAAGTATGGATGTTCTTCTATCAGCTTTGCTTGAAGTCTGGCAGAACTTTCTGGAGAATTCTGGTACAGATGCAGAACTCATCTGTTTTCACTGTATGACTCACTTGAGGATCTAGAGTCAAGTTTTTCTTCTCCCAGCTACCACCACAGTCTCCAAAGATGAGTATATATATATACGTATATATATATGCGCTCTGGTTACTTTTATATTCATGTAGATGAGTGAATTCCTAGTCAGGGGCAGTGTTGCAGGTGGATTGTAATGCATTATTGATGCTCACCAACCATTCAAACAATAGTAGGATCATCTTCACTGGGTTAAGTTAGGTCCTTTTTAGTCCATTGCGTTCACTGGCTGACTTCATGCAATCAGAGCTTAAAAGCCAGGGCAGTACTATGGTGTTTACTGTAAGTGGCCTCCTGGTGGCACTACAAGGACACTGGTTCTGCACAGAACTGCCGCACCTTTGGCAGGCAGAAAAGGGACAGGGTTCGCTCTCTGCAAGTCTCATTGTGTCCTTGCAAAGACTGATTACATTTTCTGTGATATAGATGGGTTCCTACAACTTATCTTCAGTCTCAGAGAGTGGCTGGACGCATGTTCTGGAGTTTGTTAATTCCTGAGGTGACACTTTTAAGTCCTAATGTTTGATGTTCCATAGTCCCAGAGAGAATGATTTTTGACTCTTTAATCCTGTAAGAAAAATCCAATTGTTTTCTATCTTGCAGTTCATGCCGATAGCTTTTGTTCCTTCATCATTTTAGCAGATATTTTCTTTCTCAAGCCAGAGCCATGTGGGTGGAGGTCTATTAGGATATGTAACAAGATAACTAACAAGCTGGTGGAATTACAAATATAGCGGAATGATAATCGTAAGAGGTGAGAGCAAAAATCAGTTACGGTTATCAGGCTGGAGTACTGTTTTTGCATGGCCCACAGCTTTTTACAAATGTCATGTCTGTAGCATTCCTTACTTTCAAAATCCTCCTCTGTTCATTAAGAAGAGAAAATGCAGGCTAAGGAAAAAAATGCTTTGGACACACTTCATTTAGTTTCGTACCCCCCCCCCCATCCTCCTGGTGGTTTTCATCTTTTCAGTTCTCTAATAATGTTAGAGAATTAAAGACAACCTGAAAAAGCAAAACAATAGCAAGGAAGATGGGCAGCCACAGTAACCATGAACCGAATTCTCTAGACTGTTCACAGAATGGCAGCTAAGACAAAGAACCTTTTCTCTTCTTTATAAAAGCTGCCGTTACCTTTTCTTCCCTTTCAGACCTCTTTCTTCCTGTTCTTGGCTTCCTTGCAGGTTTCACCTTCTTACAGGAAGGACTAATTTAACTTCTCCTTTTTGTTAATAAATAAGGTGATATTACTGTTACTAATTCCCTGTTTGGAAAGTAGAGGCTTTCAGTGGTGCTTTTGAAGGTTTTAGAGGAATTACAATTTTAAGTCCTTTTCTTTTTTCTCCCATTGAATCTGATTTTTCTTTTAGCCAAAGTATTTTGCCTATTCTTCACTGCTGTTTCTTTCTTTTTTTTTTTAAGGTACTTGAAAGTTGTTCTACAAATATAGCTTTAAAAAATCATGTTTCTCGGTGAAAAAACAACAACCCTGAAATGAAAGTCAACTTAAATCATTCCAGAACAGACTTGCTAAGTAGAGCCGACATCCTGGAAGGAGACGGGAGAAACGCTAATATGTTCCCAAGTAATCAGTATGGGCCATTTCAGTGCTAAATGACAGGATCAAGAAGAAAAATTTTGAAATTGATTTTTAAGACTGTCTGGAAAAGGAAAGTGAAGTGAATATTAAGTGATTTCTTTGGGGCTGTCAGAAATAATAATGGAAGGAGAGACAAGCCCAGTCTTACTGCTGATGGTAGGATCGGGGAATTTAGAGTCAGTGCAGATTGGAGATGAAACTCTGCACCAAGTTTTAAGAAATATTAATGAACAGAAGGGAAGGGAGCAGCAGAGGAACCTAATATGGGTAGATAGGAGCCGGAAAGGGGAGAGGAAATATGTGGCATCACATGCTCAGGTGTTAGGAAAGGGATACCGTGAATGGTGTGTGCTGTGCTCTGTGTCCTGTGAGGACAAGAGAACCCCATTCCTGGAAGAATGTGCCACACGGCCTGTTCTAGCAGTGGGAATGGGTCTGTATTGATACATTCATCCTCTCTCCTACCTGCTTCCTACCAGTAACCATATACATCTACCCATCAGTAGGCTGGTTGGAGTGGGGCTCCAGGCTGGCTGCTGAACAGCCCATATGGCCTGAGGATTGGATTCGTGTCTTTGGTCTCATTAGCACCAGGTTGGAACCAACAGAATTAACTGACTAATTAATACAGAGATGCATTGGTGGTTCTCTGGGATTTGGAATCAGTTTCCCCTAAATCGGCCATGTCAATTACCACAAGTCCACAGATACCAGGAGTTGGAAAAGATCTGGCAGGATTTAAAAACAGATAGGAAAACATGGATAATTTGAATAAAAGTAGAGAAGAACACCCACTTTACTAGGGTTGTGCTTTTCCTGGACATGAATGCTAACTATCGTAGTATTGTGCAGGGCTGATACAGTATCCTGATTATCTTTTTGACAGTACATTTTCAGAAATTTCTTAATTTCCACTTTTTCCCTTGTTCTCTGAATACATGGGTTGGAAAACTTACCCACTTCAACTTTCTGCTTGTGTGTGTGTGTGTGTGTGTGTGTGTGTGTGTGTGTGTGTGTGTGTTATGGTGTCGGCTCCGACTCCTGACGACCCTGTGAATGAGTGACGTCCACAGTGTCCTGTTCTCACCAGCCCTGTTCAGCTCACACCTATGGCTTCTTTAGTGGAGTCAGTCCATCTCATAGTTCATCTTCCTCATTTCCTGATGTTGTCTGTTTTTCCCAGCATTACTGTTGTTTCCAAAAAACCCTGCCTTCTCATGATGTGCCGAAAGTAGGACAGCTTCAGTTTTGCCTCCAACAGTGTTTAAGGCTTAATTTGCCACAGAACTTTCTGCTTACCCATGTGGAAATAGACAGCAAGCATTAATCCCCCTATCTTTTGGGAACAGCATCCTGACTTTCTTTCTGGAGACTTATGCACCTTCCCTTTGTCTCATGGGATTGTACATCAAGGTACTTGGCCTTTCTAAAACCATGAGATGGGCAGTTTTGACATTCAGTCTAAGCCAGTGGTTTTCAACTGGGGATGATTTTGCCTCTCAGGGGACATCTGGCAATGTCTGGAGACATTTTTGTTTATCACTACTAGAGAGAATGCAACTGGCACCGAGTGTGTAGAGAAGTTGCTAAATATTCTACAATGCATATGGACAGCAACCTAAAACAAACAATGAGCTGGTCCAAAGTGTCAGTAGGTACAGAGGTTGAGAAACCGTGATCTAAGCCAACCGGACTTACCCTTCTGATCTTCTGAAACATCAGTGATGTAGTAAGAGCAACAACCCCCACCCAAATGATTCCATCTCATTCATTCCAGAGGCAGTGCCTCATGAAGACTGTCAAGTTGTTCCTGTTATCTAGAACTCCCCAAACCTTTCTGGGCTCTCAGTTTTTTTTCCTGTGCTAGGTCTCCAGCCTTTTTATCTGTTCTCAGAGCTCTACATAACCTTTTGGTGTAGTCTTTCCTGATTGAATTAGCCAGAGTAATTTTCTGTGGCTTGAGATCAGAGAACCCTAAGCAGATGTGGAATAGCTGGTAGTTTGTTAGTACGTATATGTCAAATGACACCTCATAAACAGATGGTGCCTTATAAATCCTGTCAATGGTCATAAGTAGCTATCTGGCTGTTGAGGGTCAAGTTAGAGCAAGCAGAAGCAGTAGAACAGAGAACCCCATACATTTGAGGTTTCTATCACTGCAATGGGAAGAAGAATCAATAGATGAATAGATAGCGCGAGAATTCTCTCCCAAGCAGGGAAATAAAGTTTTCTAGGATGGCAGGGCATCATGGCAGCAGATTAAGTGCAAATGTCAAGCAGTGAGATTAAAAAGAAAAAGAAAGAAAAAAAGAAAAGAAAGTGATCTATCTTTGACACTTTGCCAGGTTTTGACCTCCTTGGGCTGCTCTGCACAATGTAGAAGCCAGGGGCTGATGTTAATTTCTTTTCTTTTAAAAAAATCATTGTTCTCATTTCAGGCTTCATTTTGAAATAATGAAAGCATTATTGATATGCCTTCAGAATGAAAGGCAGTCCCTTACTCACAGGCATAGAAGTTTTCTGAAAAGATTTTAAAACTCAGGGCTGACGCTAGAGTGATGCTCTACTCCATTACACAGGAGAAACTTTTATCAAATTACGATGATCCACGGAACAGTCTCTTGATTACTTTACTAAGGCTGGGTTAGGTGAGTGTGGGTGGTTGCTTGATCTTGCATAGCTGTTGGAGACCTTGGAAGCTGCCTCATAAAGAGGCTTGTTTTGTTGGAAACTTCTCTTTCACTACGTGTATGGGTTGGAACATGTTAAGCTGTTCTTCAGTGAACAAAATCATAAAAATATGTGAGCCTACAAATAGAAGATTCCTGTTGGAGATCTCATGGGGTTCATTGTACTTCTCAGAGAGGGTTTCTTTTTTAAGATGCCAGCAAAATGCCATGGTAATTTATTTTTGTCTGCAGTAAATTGCTCTGGAAATTTAAACAAATTAAACATCCTGTTTTGTGTTTTTGAGACTCACAAGGGAAACTCAGCCTCTCTAGTCTGATGTTTCAGGTGGGATGTAAGATATGTGTATAATCACCTCTTTGAAATAGTTATGTATGTGTTGGGGTAAGGGTAGGGTCCCTGGGCCATTCAGTGTCACCTGGAATAGTAAGCAGTTGTGTTTATTATCTAAAGAAGAAGAAAACAGAAGTGACGTTTTTGGAGGGTGTATGTATGTGTGTGTGTGTGTGTGTGTGTGTGTGTGTGTGTGTTATGCTGTAAGATGAGAAAGCTTTTCTGTTGCTTTTTATAGTTTAGGAATTGATTTCTAATATAGTATGTTAGTGATAATGAAAAACTATTGTAGCCATTTAAAAGCAAATTTAATATAAATATTAATACACATAATAATTATCATCATTCAAACAGAAGGCAATGAGAGAGAAATTAGCAACTAAAACTTAGAGCTTTCCTTTGGAATTTAATAAGGTTCTATTTTTCTTGAGTTCCCTATCACTACAAAGCACTTTTCCTTTAACCTTAATAAATGGAAACAGCTCTGAGATACAATCCACCCCTCACACACACTGTATTTCTCCGTGATGGAAGGATTGCTTCCCTTCCATATCTTCCTGCTAAGAAGGATGGAACAGTCTGGAAGGCTTGTGCCCCTGGGCCTGAGTGATAAAATTAGTTTTAGTGGATAATTTTAGTGCTTCTCTTCTTCAACAGGGTCTCCTTGACAATAGGAACTGTCTGGCTTGGTTACTTTTTGTGAAAACATCTCAACCCCCCACCAGTTTGAACTCTCAGTTGAAATATTACATTTAAAGGCCAAACAGAACCCAAATGAATGGATGATTGCAGCCCCTTTCGAATGTCACTTTAAAAAAGTCTATGAAGTGAAGGCTCAAGTCCTTTGGGAAGGAGAAGAAATGAACTGTCACCGTATCCTCCCTTTGCTTAGATATCGGTGCTCTCTGCTCTCTCCCCATTTCCTCCTGCCCTTCTCTCCCTCCCCCCCAATCTCCACCTCTACATACCTGAACTATAGGAAATTCTGGTTTGGGTGTATGCCCTGGAGCCTGAACTATGCAAGAAGTGTCATCCACGGAGGGGTTTCCTTTCAGAATGTCATTGTTTAACTTCAGGGTCCTGTTATTCTCGTGTGAATGAAATGTCAGAAATGAATTTCACCATGTAATTTCCCAGGCATTGACAGGCTTTTGCCATCTGTCATTGGATCGTGGTTTTACCTTTGGTTTCCTGCCATGTTTCGGGTTTTGACCTATCCCTTTGAGTCCCGGTAATTTTACTTCTCAGTAATGTAGCCTCTGATAGAGGTCTCTGCTGCCAGGTGTGACTTTTGTCACTTTAAGGTATGGAGTGATTGCTTCCACAGGCTTTGCTTTTTATTGTTTTTAAAACCTCAAGTGTCATGAATCCTGTCCCTTGAGCAGTGTTGACGTGTGATTCATCCCGTGTGCATTATCTATTTTAGTCCTCAGTCTTTGCTGATGAGAAGGACCCACACTGAACAAAAGTCTCTGACTTGCTTTCTGAAATGTAGGACTGAGTTCTGTTTACTGAAAGAGATAGTTTAGGGGGGAAAGGATTGGGGTAGGAAGATAAAAAACAAGTAATGGTTTTAGTAAAGAACGCAAGTTTAATTGGAAGGAAGGAAAACGGAAGTTTTTCATTCCCTGCATAGTGAAGATTTTGGAAAATCCTCCTGCTCTGAAGTCAGGAGACGGATTTTATAAAGTACAAGCAGATTGTTTTTGAACCGAATGTTAAAGCTCTGCTGTCAGAGTTGACAAGTTCCCAGATTCAATTTTCAAACTAAAACTTAGAAAACTGAGGAGACACAGTGTCTCCTCAGTAGCTTATCAAAAGAAATGTGGTGGCAGGCTCCCACTGCTGCCTGGAGCTGGCCAGGTGGAGGGAGGTGGGCACCCCCATCAAAAGATGTCTGCTCCCTCTTGTACACAATGCATTTTTGAAATGGGCTACCTACCACATGAAGGGCTCAAGCCGCTCCAGCTTGCTGAGGTTGGATGACGATGACAGGCCCCCCAGGTCTTGTCTCCAAGAATGGGGAGAGTTTTATACCTTTCTTCGAGACGCTTCAAGCACCAGTGATCTTTGCCCAGAACTTACTGGTCTTCATGGTTGGCAGAACAAGGATTAAAAAGCATAGATATTAGCCCACTAGCTGTTGCTTTACAAGAACAGAATATACCTGTGTAGAATTCCAGGCACAGCCATCACTAGCCTTCTCATCTTTCTTTCTTTTGGGATAAAAATGAGCTGGTCATGGATCTTGAGTTTTGAAGATCTTCCTCTGCATATAGACAAAAACTGGTTGTCCTAAACAAAGAAGATTATGTTACAACTAACTACTATATTTATACAGGCAAGTATTAATTGTTCACAATGTGCCATATACTGCCTTAGAGCCCAGGGAAATTTCATAACAACCCATGGAGGAGGGTAATATCACCGTTGTGCAGACGGGGACAGTGAGGCTTAGAGTATTTACTCAGAATTTCCCAAATACTAAGCAGGAGACCTAGCTCTGTCTAACTCTTAACCATGTCCTCTTAACATTATACTGTAAAGCCACCTCCAAAGTCATGACAATGATGAGCTCAGTGGTAGAATTTCTTCCTACAGATTTTTCCAAAAGTAAATAAGTATCATGACCTTTTGAATACTCTTCAGGTTGTGTGATGCTATTAAGTCTTACATTTTCACAGCCTTTTATTTTGTTTCCATTTGGCCTTTGAAAATTCAGATTTGTCAATTGCTAAATTTTGTCTTTCTCCCTGTAACTATTTTAAAAACTTCACTAAATTGAAATCTTATTACCTGGAACTCTCAATTAGCCAGGTGTTTATTTTTTTCCTATATTCCAATTTTAGGAGGAAGACGAGAAACACAGAAAAATAAATGCATATCAGATTTTTCTTTCAAAGGTCCTACGGTCCTCTGCCTTTTAGATGCTATGCTTAACATCTAACTATAACTAATTAGATATTCAACTATGGGTATATCTTCTTAGGATTTTGAAATTCTTAATCAGCTGCAAAGTCTGCTAAAAATGTTAAGGGGACTGTGCTAGTAAGAGTAAACTAATGGCTGTGAAAGAGTCCCTGCATCTTTATAGTGCATCCTAACAAAAGTTACTTTCTTGTCCATGACACAATGGCATGGGAATCAGTGGCCGTGGTGGGGAGAGGAGCTTGCTCTAATCCATACACTCATTCAGGTACGAAGACTCTTTCTATTTTGTGGCTCTGACATTCCTCTAGAATCTCTCAGTTTTCTACTGAATCTTTGGAACCTTACTGGCAAACAGAAGAAGGCAGCCAACCTGGAAAAGTCTCTAGGAAGTTTTCAGGGGCCAGGATTGCAAGTGGTATACAGTCCTGTCCACATTCCAATGGCAGAGACTCAGTCACATGTCTCAGACCCACCTACCTGCAAAGAAGGCTGAGAAAGGTAGTCGAGCTCTGTGCCCAGGAAAGAAAGGAAATAGGGTTTGGTATCCACCTAGCACAGTCTCTGTCATAGCAGCATGACAGATTTTGATGGTCCTTCCCACATTGTGAAGCGTATAATTATTATGTAGATTAGTGGTTTGCAAAACCTGGGTCATTAAAAAATATCTCTGGAATTTCCCTTAGACCCACACAGAATCAGAATGGGAGTGGTAGTGGGGGTAGAAGCAGACCAGGAATCTACATTTCTCAGAAGATCCCAGGTGATTTGGATGTAGTCAGTTTGGTGTCTGCGAACTACTGATCTAGGTAATGCACTTGAGAAGGCAGGAATTTGGATGCATTCATTTCAAGAAGATTTTTAGCAGAAAGGACTAGGAGAAAAAAGAGTGGTCTTCAGTCACTTATTAAACTAAATGAATCCAAATCTCTGTTTATACTAACTATTCTTATTAGTCTAGACTTCAAACTGTGGTCAGTTGTTTTGAAAGTCCATAGAATGCTTCAGACAAAAAAACTGCTTCATTTCCCATTGAAATGCCCCACATAGGAGGAGTCATATGGGTCTTGTGGACACTGACTACCTATATTTTATTGTCATTATATAAAAAAAATGTCCTCCATGTCTCATTTCAACCTCTTGCACCCTCCTAGCGAGTGCAATTACAGATTCCTGGTTACCTAAACTACCTCAGTGAACAGGAAGGCAATTACAGTAGGAAAACTGTTTTCTAAAGCAAACAGTCATTGAGTTTTAAACATCAAATTGTGTTTTCTGTTTTTGGTCTTTAAGCATATGACGTTTCCAGTTTGTTTGTTTGTTTTTAACCCACATCTTCCTCACCTGAAATACTTCTGCTCCATGTACATTTTTAATAGTGTGTGGCTTTTGAAGGCTAACTGTAACCACTTATAACGAAAGTTGCCGTGATGAAATTGGTCTGCTCAGTTTGGCAGGGCCATTCCATGGTTGCTATTCCAGGTGAGAGTGAGTCATAGGGTGATATTTCAGGTTTCCTCATTTGTGTTGCTATCCGATTGGATTTATGAAAGACAGCAGAAATGTATCACCTTCCTCTGTCATTCACAAACCATAATTTTCTAGTCTCTTGGTTGCTTGTGAACATTTCTGATGGATAGCTCTCTGAACCTTCGTCAGACGGATTTGTTTAAGATCTTAAATTATGTATTGCTGTGATCCAAGCAGAGGATGAGAAACCTCAGGCTGCCACACATCCACAGGGCAGGAGGCAAACCATTCTGCACAGAGCTTTAATCATATGACCTTTACAGTTATTCTCCACTGCCTACCTAATAACCTCCACCATCCTTAGCCTTGCATTCAAACACCCCCATAATCTACCCTCTACTTAAAACTGCTGGGGAGCTCTCCAGCCCTTTAGCCTGTGAGGTCCTTACCTGAATTCTCTACCATAGCCAAAATTAATCATCATCCTCCAGAACATCTTGAGTTTCCTGCCCCTTTATCTTTGCACCTTGTATTTGCAAACCCCTTCTCTTCCCAAATGAAATGCAATCCATTCTTTAAGAATCAGTTTGAAATGTCACAGACTCTGAAACCTTCCCTTTTCAACTTAACTATGGCAATTGTTGCCTCACATACCATTTACCATGATACATTTATTAGGTTGGTGCAAAAGTAATTGCGGTTTTTGCAATTTTTGTTTTAACCTTTTAAACCGCAATTACTTTTGCACCAACCTAATAGCTTGGGATATGCGTGTTAGATTTTCCACCAGAGTATAAGCTCCTGGAGATCAAAGATCCTACTTTATTCATTAATTCTGAATAGGGCTTAAAGCATAGGCAGCATTTAGTAAATCACCTTCATAATAAATAGCATTCAGTTGAGGATTATAATGCACAGTGAAAACCCAATCTTATGTTATTTATTAATTTAGAGCATGGTTTCCCAAAGTGGAATAGCAATGTCAGTTACTTTGGGAAAAAAATATCTGCTTACATATACACAGGTTGCTTTACTGCAGGGCTTCTAAGAGCCTTTCATATGCTTATAGGTTGTAATATGCTAATGTGACTGTCTAAGAGGGAATGTTGTAGGCATCATATGTCATATTGTTTTGACCACAGAGATGTTTTTTGTGAAGCATATTGATGATCCAGGGTTTTTAGTAACTCATTTTGGAAAGTACTGACTTGGAGTAATATTCTGCCTTTTTATGGCACAAAAGTGCTTTCATGATGAAAGTCATTCTGATTTTGTCTAAATATCGTCGACTCTTCATAAGAAAACAAAAACTAGTGTTTTCTGGTTTGCACACCTAGACGTAATTATTGTGGGTGTTGTGTGTATGTGTGTTTGTAAAATGTCAGAATTCATCAAATGTTCTGTTTGCTTTAGTTAAGAGAGAGATATAATTAGGGAAAAGCCTGGTGATCTAAATGAAGCCAGTAATAATGAAGACGTGCAGCTGAGAGTGTGCCCTTGTTACACATCGCTGGGAGATACGCAAAGGTCTTTGTCTTAATAGTAATTTTCTTGAAGGTCGCTCACTACTCAGACTGTTTATGTAAATTTCCATTAATGCATGCTTTATTTAATGATTTGCTGAATAGAGTCAACTATTAGGGTTTGTGGGTTTTTTGGGGTCATTTTTGATTTATCTGTTCCACACCTTCTTTCCGTGGATACAGATTAAAAAAAAAAAAAAAAATCAGGTCATCGCGTGTTTAGATCTCTCTCCTTTAAATGAGCTCTATTATTGTCAGCAATCATTTGTCAGGGCTGCAATTGTATGTGCTGTACAGTGGATGAAATCGAATTTCAGAGCTAAAGGAGCTAAAGGATCTTTTAAGTTGAAGTTAAACCTATGATTTTTTATGAACTTTGGGGCACCTAATTAAGCGATTAGTCACAAGCAGGAGTTTCCAAATGTCAAGTGTATAATTATGAAATAAACAAGAGCTGGTTTTTCCAATAAACGTCTATTCTGTGCCCTCTTCCTTCTCAGTGGGCCCCAAACAAAGTCTTCTGGCAAAGAGTGCAAAATTAGGATGGATTTCCACCCTCTGGACAAGAAATCTTGTCTTCTGGAACGTAACTATTACATACATAGGATAAGAGTAAGTTGGAACTTGGTAAATCTACGGATGAGTATTAATTTCATCTCTCAAAGGATGTATTGTAAAGTAATTCCGTTTTAATTCCTTTTAATATTTTAATTTTGCTCCCTTCAATTTCTCTGACTGTTGAGCTTCACCACTAACATTCCCCTTTCATTGTAGAATTCAAACTAGTTATTTTTTTAAAACACTGAAAAGTTAATTGAACTTTGTGGAGGTGCGGAGTGGAGGACTGTAAAACAAGCCAAACATATTAGTATTTAATTGAATATAAATTCTCTATGTTAAGGCTGATAGTATAAAGTTAACAATCTTTCAGACTATCGAATATTGTAAAGTTATTGTGGATGAGGGATTTAATTTTTAATCCCCCACTCCACACCACCGTTTACCCTCGGTGTCTGTACTGATGGAGTTTTACAAAGTCCCTACAATTTTAGCCAGTCAAATATTTGGGCCTATTTTGTGCAAGGGAGAGAGGGAGACACACACAAAAAGTTCTTATCTCTGCCTCTGTGATTACGATTATTGAGGAGGCAGATTATACACAGAGTGGAAATATTTAGCCATTTTTGTGATTAATTTTTTTGCCATGTGTTATACAAGTGATACATAAATATATTTTTTATTTAAAAATATTAAATGCACATATGGCTTATTTTTCTCTCAGATAAATAGAGGGGTAGGTAGGTAGATAGATCCACTGATCAATTGATATAATTCTTTTAGCTGCCTTCATATCAACATACTTTTATTTGTTCATTTCTCTAAGGATTAGTATGTACAGTATGCTCTAGCTTGGCTGCTTTAAATAGAGAAACCTAAATAACAATGGTTCAGACAAGATGGAAACTCATTTCTCTCTCATGAAAATGAAAGCCAGGTGCAGACAGTATAGGATTGCTATGGCAACTCCGTGATGCTGGTAAATACCCAGGCTCTGGCCAGCTTAGTGTGCTGGCATGTCCTTCTCCTCATGGTCCGATGTGGCTGCAAGAGTCCCAGAATCACATCTGAATTCCAGGCATTGAAACTAAGGATACGGAGGAGAAGGGTGTGCCTCTTCCTCCTTGACCAAAATTTAGTCCTGTAGCCTAAATTAGCTCTAAGGAAGGCTGTGAAGCATGTGGGTGTGTGTGTGTGTGTGTGTTTAGCGGGGTGACAATTAGCCCAGCTAAAGATCAGAGTTTTTATAATTAAGAAGTAGGATAGAAGAGACCGGGGAGGTGGCTGGCAGTCTGTGCCACAGATTGCTATCAATATTTTGCTATTACAAACAATGCAAAAACGAACATTCTTGAACAGGGATAGCTGTGTCGGTTCCTGCTAGTACATGATATGTGTTCAGTGAGTTTCAGGGACAGAACATTCTTGAGTAGGGGCGTGGAAAAGGGTGAGAGTGTGGTGGGCGGGGGGCTAGAGAAGCCATTGCCATTGAGGTGGGTCTGAACTTGGTCCTGGTGGCTGGGTAAACTGTAGATGGGAGGAATGGCAATGTATCTGGACCAGGTGAATAACATGCATCAGTTCATTTGTTCATTCATTCATTCATTCAATGGCTATTTACTGAGCACTTACTATGTGCCAGGTACTGATCATACAGAGATGGGACCAAACCCCTGCTCTCATTGGAACTCACAAAAGTTTCATGCCACTTTGATAAGCAAGCAGAACATGTGCCTTTAGGATAGGCGGTGGGAGGACCTAGGGCTGGATAAGTCTAGGGCAAACTTAGAGAGAACTTGGAGGTCTATTTAAAGTAATTAAACCTGCTTTTGTAGCCAAGGGGGAGCCACTGAAAGCTTTTGAGCAAAGGAATTATCTGATCCAAGTGGTGTTTGAGGAAATCTGACAGACAAACACAGGTTAACTAGTGGAGGTCAAGGAAAAGTTGAAGCAAGGTGCTGTTACTAAGCTTTCCCTGAGTGGTGATGTTTTCCCTGAGCTCAGGAGCTGGCCCAGGGGGCTATGCTCTGTGGTGGCTCAGGGCATGCTTTCTGGAGAGGTGGTCCTGGCTTTGGATCCCACTTCTGTCCCTTAATATCGTGCTGGCCATGGCCCCTATTTTAGTCAGTTTGGCCTGCCATAATAAAAATACCATAGACTGGATAACTGAAACCACAGAAATCTATTTTCTCACAGTTTTGGAGGCTGAGAAGTGCAAGATCAAGGTGCTGGGTGATTTGGTTCCTGATCAGAGTTCTCTCTTGGCTTGTAGATGGACACTTTCTTGCTGTGTTACCCCATGGTAGAAAGAGAACACTCTGCTGTCTCGTTCTCTTCTTGCCAAGGCACCAGCCCTAGCGGATTAAGGCCTCACCTTTATGACCTCGTTTAGCCTTTATTACAGCCTCACTGGCCTTATTTCCCAATGTAGTCACATGGGTGGGGGGCTGGAGGGAGAAGGGATTCAACATAAAAATTTTGGAGGGGACACAAACATTCAGTCTGTAACAGACCCCATGGCCATCTGAACCACAATTTTCTCATCTGCAGAACGGGGAAATTTCCATCAACCCCCTCATAGGGTTGTCATGAGGATTAAGTGCTCAGCATGCTGCCTGGGACATGAGAAGTATGCAAAATGGAAAACTGGAAGGGACAGGTGGGCCAGGCATTTTGGTGGAAAATTTTTAAGACTTGGGCAATAGACGCAGACGACAAAGGAGAGGGAGGGCACAGAAGCCGACACTAAGGATATAAGCCAGGGAGATAGGGAGAACGATGTCCGCTGACAGAAATAGGAGAGTCTGGGAAAGAGCCAGTTTGGGGGTGAGAGATTGATGAATTTGATTTTAGGTGTGTTGCATTTGGTGAGATGGCTGGATATGCAAGTGGAAATTTCCAGCAGACAGTTGGGGTTTATTTACAAGAGAGGATATATAGCTGCTAAAGACAGCTCCTGCGGGACACAAAATTGGTAGAGGCTGAAATTCAAGGGGAAGGAAACAGAATTCAAATGAACCTGCACAGACCCAATAACCTGCACAGCCGGAGCCTATGCAGTAGGAATTTAGTTTTATAAAGTTTTCTGGTCAAACGAAATGAATAGTCTGGGGCAAACTTCAAACTGGGAGCTAACTTCCATGGATCATTTCCTTCATTCCCTCCTTTGTGAATTGTAGACACAAGGAGGTAGTTTAGGGTCCAAAGCCAAACAAACCTGCAAGCAGAAATTTACGTCTTGAGCATTTGGGTTGTGGATTTCACGTGAAGGGAGAAGTGGCTTTCTCAGTGGTAGGGCAAAGTAGCTGCAGAATTTCTGAGCTACAACATCGTCTCTAAACACTGCAGAGTCTCAAGAGTCTGAAAAGCCCTTAGCAGTTCAGGATCCAATTAAAAGGGAATTATTTTCCCATTCCACTGCTAAGGAAATGGATCAACAAAGAGGCTGAATGACTGTTTTAAGACCTGATGGATGTAACGGGGCAGACAAGGGAATAGGGTTTAGAAGGTTCCCCCTTTCTGAGATGCTAAGTTGTCTTCTTCTTAGTGTTGTCTGTCCGTTCTCCTAGCAATCAGTCAGTTGAAATCAACTTTTGATAGCCTCATGCTAGTAAATAAAATATAGTCCACCTTTATCCATGTAGACAACGGAAAAGAGCAAGTGTTTAGAATTTATTGCGCTTACTATTACCTTTCCACTTTCTATCTTTGATGCTCTACCCAAACAATCCTTCGTAGTCCTCCAAGTAAAAGTAAAACACTACTTTCCTCACTTCAGTTTGTATCCGCGTACTCTATTCTGCTGAAATAGTTCTTGCCTAGCAGACCAGATGTCTTTTAATCACCAGGTCACTTGGACTTTTTTTTTTCCAGTCCCTTTCTGGGTTTTTTTGCTGTGTGGCACTACTTCATCAAAATCTCTGTTCTGTTGGCTTCCATGAAACCTCACTTTCCTGGTTGTGATACCTCACAGACTATCCCTTCTTGCTTTTTCTTCAGGGTATCCCCGACTACTTATCAGTTAAATTCCAGCATTTTTTTATTCAACTCACGGAAACGATTTCTCTCATTCTGTGTACTCTCCTGCCTGGTTGATTCAATCCATTCTTATTACCATATCAACTATCATCAATATATCAATGACTCTTGGATTTTATCTCTAGCCTGGATTCTTCTCCCAAGCTTTAGACTTACATATCCAACTGGACAGCTTTATTCCGATATCTCCTAAGCACCTCAAGATGACAACATCTGAAACCAAGAAAGCCTTTTCTCCTCAACTTCTTTCTCTTCTCTTCCACCCTCCCATCTAGAACTTTGAAATCTGGGAACTAATGGTAATCCCTTTCTCCATCAGTACTCTCAGCATCTACATAGTAGTTGATCACTCACTAGCTACTGCCAACATTTCTTATATTTCTCAAGGCTGGCATTTGGGGAAGATAAATAGAGCATGGTTTAGAAACAGAAAAAGGCAAAAGTTCAGATTTAAGACTCTCCAATATATACATGGTGTGGTTAAACTAGGATCACTCCCACTTTTATTTTCAAGGTAGACCTATTTACCCCCAAATGATCCAAACGTTCTTATGAGATTCATTGGTGGAGCGGTGGGTGGGGTGGGTGGGGAGGGAGGAGCGTGTCAAGAAGACACAGTTAATATGGACAATTAAAAAAAACAACATTGAATTTTATATCGGGAAGTACATGTCCTTTGCTCATTTTCAGATGGAAATCCAATGGAATAAAACGTCTTGCCCAAGATTTTAGAGCTACCTTATAGTAGACTTGCTGCTCTTTTGATTTTCTTTTCTGTACTCTTTCTTCTTCACTACAAGACTTATAATACATGGTGCCCTGTGCCGCGTAATGACTCAGGAAATACTCACAGATTAGATTCACTTGCAAGAAGCTTTAGAGCTGAATTTTACTCAATGCTTTAGACTATTCATTCTGATTGTCAAGGTATGTTTGGACATGACCAGATCTGGCCAAACGGCATCTAGAGCATCGCCTCTCCCTTCCTTATGCCAGATGTCACCAATTAGTTCAGCACTGCGTTCCTAAGGAGCCCAGGAACAGCCCCAAAATCCTTAACACAGGGCTGTAGGCAGTCATTGGCATCAACTGGAGTTTGTAGGAGAATTGAAACCAATTCTTCATCCCTTCAGGAGTTTTTTAGCCCCCATTTATTTTGTTTCTCAGATGATTGCAGTGAGGAAGTAGTGCTCTGAGGAACTTCATCCGCCTTTTGACTGGCATCTTGTCCCCATCATGTATCTATAGATAATATTAAGCAGGCAGGCCATTGTTTGATTAGCACCTATCTTTCCTGTGCTGCATATATTATCACCTGTGAGCTGGGATGCTAGAGCGGTACCCCTGCCCATCGTGGATTTTTTCCCATTAATCCAACTCGGTGCTGAGGCGTATGCTGCTCTCTGGATTTCTTCTTTGTGACAGTTTATCAGAGCAGAGTATTTCTCACTTATAGATGGAACAATTCAGGCACCAAGACAGGAAATGTAGAGGAATGAGACAGAAAAATCGATAACAGAATTTGAGCCCCTGGACTTCTGAAGGTTCAATAACAACACCGTATAACTTCCTCACACTTATCGCACAGTAGCTCCTAAAATACTTTTCAGCTTTAATACACAGTTCTTTCTTTCTTTCTGTTAACTTTTTTGAAAGTGTAAGAAAGATGATATTTCTGAATTGATAGAGCCTCTGAAACTCAAAAAAACAGTGTGCCAGATGGCTGAAGCGGCAGGAAACATATCCTGTCAGGAGCAGAGAGGTAATTGTGAAGAAACAGAGACAAGGTTGGGATGGGATTAGGGAGGGAGGGGGAAATTGTAGAATGATAATGAGGGAATGGAATAGAGAGTGAATAGGTTATTGTAATAATTTTAAGAGGAAATTCCTGTTGGATTTCAAGAAATTTAGTTAATTGACCATAGGTATTCATCATATGATTTCGTTTTTTTAAAGATTTTTATTAAAAAATATAGCTAACATACAATATTATATTAGTTTCAGGGGTACTCCATAGTTGTTCGACATTTATATACCTAAAGAAGTGATCACCATAAGTCCGGCAATCATTTCACACCGTACCACGCTATCACAATATTATTGACTATATTCTCC
Source organism: Rhinolophus hipposideros (assembly GCF_964194185.1). Taxonomy (NCBI): domain Eukaryota; kingdom Metazoa; phylum Chordata; class Mammalia; order Chiroptera; family Rhinolophidae; genus Rhinolophus; species Rhinolophus hipposideros. The sequence goes on along the minus strand of NC_138055.1, from coordinate 21,131,598 downwards.
ATGCTGTACGTTACATCCCCATGACCTACTTGTTTTATACCTGGAAATTTGAATATCTTATTCCTCTTCAACTCTCACCACCCCCTTTTCAATTTTTCAATTGCAGTTCAATATTACTTTGCATTAATTTCAGGTGAACAGCATAGTGGTTAGACATTTGTGTAATTTAAGAAGTGATCCCCCTGACTAGCCTAGCACCCACCTGGCACTATATTTATTATTACCACATCACTGACTATATTCCCCATGCTTTACTTTGCATCCCCATGACTATTCTGTAACTGCTAATTTGTACTTCTTAATCTCTTCACCCTTTTTAACCCTGTCTCCAACCCTCTCCTATCTGGCCACCATCAAAATGTTCTCTGTATCTATGAGTGTGTTTCTGTTTTGTTTGTTTGTTCATTTTGTTTTTTAGATTCCACATATAAGTGAAATCACATTGCATCTGTCTTTCTCTGTCTGACATACTCCACTCAGCACGATACCCTCCAGGTCTATCCATGCTACCACAGATGTCAAGAACCCTTTGCCTTCCCTGGCTGAGCAATATTCCATTGTATATATGTACCACCTCCTCTTTATCCATTCCTCCATTGATGGACACCAAGGCTGCCTCCATATCATGGCTATTGTAAATATATAATGCTGCAATGGATATATGGGTGCACACATCTCCTAAAAGTAGCATTTTGGGTTTCTTCGGATAAATACCAAGAAGTGGGATACTGGGTCATTCTTTGTCTCTGTTATAGCCTTTGATTTAAAGTCTATTTTGTTTGGTAAAAGTATTGCTACCCCAGATTTTTTTTTTCCATTTTCATGAAATAACTTTTTCCATCCCTTTACTTTCAGTCTGTGTGTGCCTTTAAATCTGAAGTGAATCTCTTGTAGTCAGCATGTATAAGGGTTTTGGTTTTTTATCCATTCAGTCACCCTATGTTTGTTCAGAGCATTTAATGCATTTACAGTGAAAGTAGTTATTGATAGATATGTAATTATTGCCATTTTATTATTTATATTTTTGACTTTTTTTGTCGTTTTTGTTTTAAAGAAGTCCCTCTAGTGTTCCTTGTAATACTGGTTTGGTGGCGAGGGACTCCTTTAGCTTTTTCTTGTCTGGAAGCTCTTTATCTGTCCTTCAATTTTAAATGATAGCCTTGCTGGGTAGAGTTGTCTTGGTTATAGATTCTTACTTTTCATCATGATGAATATTTTCTGCTAGTAGTTTCTGGCCTTCAAAGTTTCTGTTGAGAAATAGGGGGACAATCTTATGGGAGCTCCCTTATAAGTTACTAGTTGCCTTTCTCTTACTGCTTTAGGATTCTCACTTTGTCATTTTAATTATAATGTGTTTTGGTGTGGGCCTGTTGGGTTCACCTTGTTTAGGACCCTCTGAGCTTCCTGGGCTTGTATGTCTATTTCCTTTGCCAGGTTAGGAAAATTTTCAGTCATTATTTCTTCAAATAGGTTCTAAATCCCTTGCTTTCTCTCTTCTTCTTCTGATACTTCTATGAATCAAATGTTGTTATGATTGATGTTGTCCTTGAGGTCTCTTAAACTATCCTCATTTTTTAAAAGAAATCTTTTTTTCTTTTTGCCATTTCAATTGGGTGTTTTCTACTACCTTGTCTTCCAAATCATTGATTCAGCCCTCTGCTTCATCTAGTCTGCTGGTGATCCCTGCTAGTGTATTCTTCATTTCAGTTATTGTATTCTTCACTTCTAATTGGTTCTTTTTTTAAAGTTTGTATGCCTTTTTTATGCTTGCTAACTCTCTGTTGAAGTTCTCACTAAGTACCTTGAGCATCCTTACAACCAGTGTTTTGAACTCTGTATCTGGTAGGTTGCTTGCCTCCATTTAGTTTAGTTCTTTTTCTGGAGTTTTTTTTCCTGTTATTTCATTTGGTATGTATTTCTTTGTTTCCTCATGTCAGCTGCCTCTGTGTGTGTGTGTGTTTCTATGTATTAGGTAGATATGCTATATCTCCTAGTCTTAGTCAGGTGGCCTTATGTAGTAGGTGCCCTGTGGGGCTCAGTGACACAGTCTCCCTGGTTACCTGTGATGGGTGTTCCAGGAGTGTCCCTTGTGTGGATTGTGTGTGCCTTCCAGTTTTACTTGAGCCTTGATTGCTATTGGCATGTCAGTGGGTGGGATTGACTGGCTGTGGGGTTTTGCCACCTCCATAGCTTATGGGCTACTGTACAGGGGCCTTACCCCATGGAGCGGAATTCACCCTAGTGGGTTCTGGTGTCTGTTGAGACCATCCTTTGGGTGTGCTGCTTATGGGACTAACTGGGCAGTGCTCTGTTGGTCTGAAGCCAACCTCCAAGTATGTTGGTTCTGGGGCCTCTGGGGAGGGGCTCTGGTTCAGGCCCAGGTCAGCCACTGCCTGTGACCAGCCAGGGAGTACCTAGTAGAAGCTACAAAGCAATCCATGGTTGGTCGCTGTGTGTGCTGGACCTGGAGGTTCATGGGAAAGGCCACGCTGTGAACTGACAGTGGCTGCCTCCAGTACCAGGTCTGGGTTAGCTCTGGAAAAAGCTAGGATACCCTGAGGCCTGCTGCCACCTGCTGCCAGTCAGCTACTGATAAGGCCTTGTGTGGTACTGAGTTGGGTGTGGCAGGGTCTCAGTGAGTCATCAGGGTGGAGCAAGAAAAGCTCACTAGACCCGTTCAGATTCAGATTTGCCCATGGTCATGGGGAAGGGCTCAACACAGGAAAGATGGTGCCTGCTTGCAGGCTGTACAAAAGAAGGACCCCACACAGGGAAAATGGTGACTATCTTTAGCCCTTGCCTGAAGCCACACAGTTCAGTCTGCCTCTACCCCCACTCCTGTATGTCTCCGAGGCTCCTTGAGTCACTGACCCTCCACCAGAGCCCAGGCTGAGTGCCTGTGAGTGTGACTCTGTAGGCACTTTAAGAGGACATCTGGGTTGCCCACAGCTTTCCATCCCACCCAGATGGTCAGAATCCCCACTGTTTTTCACAGCCAGTGGGGATTCTGACCATCTAGATGGGTGAGGGCTCCTCTTCTTGGCACCAGTGGGGCTGGGGTCCTTTGCTCATCCATGGTGAACCTCTGTGGCTGAGATATTCCTCTCAATTTTCGTCTGCCAGCCCATTTCACATCTTCACCTCTCCTACCATTCTCTATGTGGCTTCTTCTTTATATCCTTAGTTATAAAACTTCTCTTCAGCTGGACTTCAGATGGTTCTCCAGGTTGATTGTTCTATAATTTACTTGTAATTTTGATGTGTTCATGGAATGAGGCAAGCACAGCATTTATCTACTCCACAGTCTTGGATCATTCTCCATTATATGGTTTCTTTATTTCCAGTATTGTCCTAGGTATCTTGAAAGATGTGAACATATGGCTCCTTTTCTGAAGAAGCTTAAAATCTTACCAGAGATTTATGAAGGGATTAGAGAAAAATTTGGTTGCCCCCATATTAAGTTACATGTCTGGAATTAATATCTTACCCGTCTGATCTTAGGTATGGGATGGTACCACTTCTAGTCTAATACCTGGACACAACCTTAGCCGATCTCTCTCTCAACTTCATTTTCATCTTCTTGATGATTAGGTATGCAGAATTAGGTTTTATTCATTTTTTTTTTAGCCTCAGCCCCTTGCACCATTCCAGGCACATAAAAGACACTTAGTAATTATTTAATTGTTATTTTCCTTTTGTGCTTTGACACTTGTAGCTCTTCCTTCTAATTCAACCATTTGGCAAAATCAGATTCACCCCCTCCTGACCACACACCTGTATAATTCTACTCTACTCCAATTTTTCACTCCTGCCAAATCAGGTTTTCTAAGATTCTACTTTTCTCAAATGGTTTCCTTGCTCAAGGATTTATGGGTATTCCCTATTGCCCAGGGTGTCAACTCTATACTTTTCGCTTAAGCTTTTAAGGCCTCTGCATTATCTCTGTCTATCTCATGTATCCATCTGTATTCGTCATTATCCTCAAAACAAGCCCAAAGCTTCATGAAGGTCGGTCTTCTTAGTTCCTGTATATAGTTATGTTAAATTCAGCTTCTGAGCATGTTAACCTGCTACTCTGCTTGTCTGAGTAGCCTTTACTTTGCTCTTCTGTAGTTTAATTATCAAGCCCCGTATTATTCAACCAGCCTTTTCTCATTCAGTCAATCACCACACATTAATGAACTGTCTACCATAGATATAAAGATTAGGAAGATATGATTCCCGCCTGTAAAAATTTCACATGAAGCCAGTGCTCTAAGTCTTGTGCTCAGCACAATGTTTTGTACATTTCTGTTGAAGTGAATAAAAATAGTGGCCCCACCACTACGTGATTTTGGATAAATTACCTAATCTTTCTCTGCCTCAAGTTCCTTATCTATAAAATGTCAATAACAGTAGTACCATAGCTATCTCTATCTATCTCTCTATATACAGTACTTAGAACTATGCCTGGCTATCGTAAACATTTATTACTTTAGCTATTATTATTATTACTTAGATTGTGTTACACAATACACACTAAAATATAAAGTCTCACATTGTCTTATAAAAGTGCTATGTGTTTAGTAGTTCTCTGAATTGGACTGGAAGCTATGGATGGACCATGTTCTGTTCTTGCTTTGATGGAGTCAAGTGCAGGGCTGGGAGCCTGTTCTTTAAAGATTTCTGTTGATGAAGTGTGAGCTCACATGTGGTCTTCCATATCTGTTGCCATGGCTAGCATGAAAAGAACCCAGGGAAATGGACTGGATTGGTCTTCCTAAGAGGCAGAGCAAATTGTACAAGGAGGAGAGTGGTTATGGGGAAGAGAAAAATATGGGCTTTTAAAAAATATGGGTATCCATGTTCATATAAAAAGGGTATTTGACAAGAAACAAATCTTGAAGTTGGGGTAAAGATGAAGAAGCACATTTGTTTGTTTCCTACTGTGTCAAGCCCCAGTTTTGCTACTTTCACAGGCACCCTCTCATTTATTCCTGTTGACTTAAACAAATAGCCAGATATTTTTGCAGCAAAATCGGTTAAATCAAGAACAACAAAGAACTGCAGTTTAGCTTATGTGGTCTAATGGTGAAGTACACTCAAGTCCAAAAGAATAAAGGAGGGGGACATTCATTTATAAAAGAAAGGGCGTGGTCAGAGGGCTGGTTGTAAACAAAGAGTCCATTGGAGGAAACTTTAGTGAGAGTTTGAAGTGTAGTGGCTTTTTATTGGCTGAGTGGTAACAATGTTTTATTGGCTGAGTGGTTCCTGGGTGAGAAGAACATCCTCCTTGTTTCTCCTGGAGTAATAGCATAGAAAAACATCGTCCTGTTGGAGATAGAAAATATGTCTCTTCCTATTTGGGGTAAATGACTATGAGTGGTCGGGTGTGAGAGCAGCTCCCTTACAGACCCTCCAAACTCCAATTTAGATGAGGTTTCTGTTTATTCGCATTTCTTACAACAGCTCTGGGTGGTGGCTATAGCTATCTCTAGTTTATTTATGGGGAACCTGAGGTTCAGAGTGGATGTTTGCCTGTCAGAGGTCACATAGGGAGTAATTGGCAGGATTTTCTGCAATATTGTAGTGCATGCAATATTTGTATGGTGTAACAATTTCTGAGAAAGTCTGGCAAAAGTCGTGTCACTTAATTGAATTTAATGAGGCACACACAGGGAAGATAATACATTAGCAGCCAGCACTCTGTTTTGTTTGTGCTTCTGATTAGTTCACACTCTACCTTCATTTAGGCCCTTAGCTTTATAGAATCTCAACAGTGGGTCTGTAAACGGATCTAGCCTTGGCGCATATGAAGAGGACAGGTACACCTCATTGCCTGGGCATCTCGTATACAGTACAAGTGTATAAGGGATGGTTTGAAAGACATCACTAGACACATTTCTCCCTCCCCTGTCAAGCACATCATGCTGGGTTATCTGGAATTTCTACATTGCTATATCTTTAGGTAAAGATATTAAAGGCCCCTGTTAAAAGTAGTCATGTATCTTAGGAAGCATCACCACATAAAGCAATTATCATCCATCATCAGTATTCTGTCTCAGTGAGTGAACCTGTCATGCAGGGCCTGCATGGAATGGGGAAGAGGACTGATAATTTTTTTATAGCAAAGAGAAAAATGGGAAAACATGGGCATCAGAATGGGGATCCTGGTTACCCAGAGACAATAGGAGATGCCATACACAAAGGGGTGGGGATACAACTGAAAGTGGACAGGTATCAAGGATCAACTTTAAGGACTTTATATTCTGGAACTTAGCAAAGACCCTGACCATTGAAGGGGCAGCAGGCACCATCAGTAGGCTTCCTCGCCAGTTGGCTGTAGGTTGTTGGGCATCACACGACTTGGTTTTGTCAGAGGATTCATTTCCTCGGTGCCATTTTTCATGGGTTGCCGTGTTCTGCATTTGCGTTAGGGTAAGAGCGTCTTCTTCAATCTGGCATCGGTTGCTGTGTGTGTTCTCTGGAGATGAGGCTCATTCACTGTCATAGTAAAAGGATTCTGGATGCTTGTCCTACAGGTCAGAAGATACTCCTGGGCTGAAAAGCTGTTTATGGAGGGAAGGAAAGGTGAAAATAATGGGTACACAATAATATCTCCCTGTGGTACTGTTTCATTCTGGTCTCAGTCTTTCAATAACCAGTATTGTGGTTGGACCGGCCCTTGTGGTTCTTATTATAAGACAACCTTCAGCGATATTCATCAGGAAACTTTTAAAAGGTATAGTTTATTACTTATAAGTCCTGGAAATTACATAGCACACCTGGGGCAATGAGAGAGACAGAGAGAGAGAGAGAGAGAGAGAGAGAGAGAGAGAGAGAGAGAGAGAGAAAATAAGCCTGTGCTTGGGATTCTGCATTTATTGGGTTTGAGGGTAGGGGAACTAGGAGCTCCAGGGGCTCACTCTTTATTGGTGAATTTAAAACATAAGCCAGAATTCAAAGTGCAAAGAGAAAAATAATAAACAAAATCAAGTAGCTCAAATGGTTAGTCATTGAAATTAACCAAGATCTCTATAACAAAGGAACTTCAGTGGAAGGAGGTAAATTCTAAGGCTGGTGATGTATTCATTGGAGATAACCGTCTTTGAAGTGGATTCCTCTTTGAAATGGATGCTTTGGCAATCAGAGTTTAAGTCAAACACTTGCATTACAAAAAACAAAACAAAACAAAACTGTGTCAAGGCTTACACAGCAGATACCTTGCTCCTTCTCCCACACCAGAAATTCACCCTCTATCACACTTTGGGATTAAGACAATAATTAAACAAATTATGCAATGGTTAGGTTAAATCAAACCAGGAAACTTGGACTTCTATCTCTTAAAACCTGTGTCGGAGCTGAGGGAGAAGAGAACATAAAAGCAATCCTTTGGAACCTACCAGCTGCAAGTTTGTTTACCTGGGGCATGAAGACATGTACAATTATCAGTCTTTTTCGACTCCCAATTATTCTTGTGACATAGACAAAGATTGTGGAGTGGGAGTGAAGGGAATAAAACTGAACATGTTATGTCCTCCGTAACCTTACAGCCAATTATTTGAGAATCTGACCTTGTTAAGACTAGGAACTGAACAGAAACTGTAAATTATTGCAGAAAAGTCATTTGCAATCTAGTTCAGCAGTATGTAAATCTTGCCCATCCTTTCTTCCAGCGATGGAGGCAGAATGAGCATAATATATACTGCCCTTTTCAAATGTTGGCCATTGATTGATATATGCATTTTAAATGTAGCTCTAAAGGTTTATTTCTATGCAAGTATGCCATGTAGGCTCAAGAGAGGATGGAGGTAGCCCTGCTTAGCTGGGTGAAGAAGAGCAGAGGTTGAAGCACAAAATTATTCCAGAAATCTAAGTAGATTAAAAATGGGCAGCAAGAGAATATTGCCAAAGGATGAGTCAGTCTTCACTGTGAAAAATACTGTTTAGCGTGTAGGTGCTGTCGGGGAGGAAACATTTTTCCTCTACCCTTATAGGTTCTTCTGGCTTGTCTAATAATTAAATTGGCACGAGACAGATTAACAGGAGAAAAATTAATTATGCACATCTGGGAGCCCCCTAAGAATATGAAACCCACAGGCAGTCAGGCAATTTAGGCTTACATGCTGTCCTGATCTAAGAAGAATAGGGTCTGGGACTTCAAAGAGGAGGAAGACAGTTTACAGGAAGATGGAAAAAGCAAATGTTTGGTTAAAGACAAACAACAACACCAAAAAAACGTTTGTCATGCCATACAGAGACAGTGAGATACAGAGAGAAATTTGAGCAAACAGGCCCTGCCATGCTTCCCCTCAGCCCACCACACCTATCCCATATTCTTTGTAGTTATCTCTGGTGATAGTTCTCTTCTTAGACTAAGCCCTTTATATAAATTATTTTAGTCACTTGAGGAGGTAAAAAGCACCTCCTGAGTTTTTTGGGGCCTCAATTTTCTTCAACTCAAAATAATCGTCGTGCCAAAGTGGTACATTCTAGGGAGACTGGATCTAAACCCCCCAGTACTTACTGTACATTGCATTTCAATTGGTATGTAATGCATAGTAATGGGAGGTTCTTTGTTTTATGCATTGCTTCATTTGCATAAATAATCTCATTGTCTCATAAGAGTAAAATGAGACCCAATTCAGTTTGTTTCAAAATTCTTGAAAAGAAATTTCTTGGGAAAGCTGATTCATCTTTGGAGCAGAATTAAAAGGCAACAGGCATGGGGAAAAGCATAGATTGTTCTTAGCAAGGAAAGGGTCAGAATGAAAGAAAAGCCTTTGTTATTACTGATTCTGTTACATTTCTAAGTCATAGGATTATTCTATAATTGTAAGCATAAGAAGCATTAAAAAAAACTCTTAAAATTGTGCTACATTTCCTTTATACAGTACCAGTGAAGTTTCTTTTTATATGTATTTATTATTACTAGAAGTTCTTTGGAGGTCTATATACAAGACTTTCCCAAGTGAAAAAGAATTAGGTTTGGTCTAGGTTATTTTTTGGTGGGCATCATATCATGTCATGTCATGTCATATCATATATCATATATCATCATCTATCACATCCTAATATACATTTGTATATTTTTTGGATATAAGTGTTAGTCTGGACTGGCCCTTGTGGTTTTTATAATTATTGCAGGATGCACTTTTGGAAAAAAAATCAAGGAAAGTTGAAGAACAAGATTTATTATTCACAGGTCCTGGAGAGTACATGTCAAGCCTGAGAGCCGCACAGTGAGGTTGTAGGGATGAGGGGAGAAGGGGAGGGCAAGAACTGAACCTGGGGCTCTGCTTTTATTAGGATTCGAGAGTGGGGTATCTAGGGTTTTGGCTAATTTATTGCCTAATTTTGGCTCTATTGGCTAATTTAAAGCATAAGAGCAAGAATTCGGGTGTGGGAAGGGAAAAGTAATGTCACTTTTCTACATGGTCAGTTATCTAGGTTACCCAGGGCTTTCTGAAAGAGGGACCTTCATGGGTCAGGCAGCCTGATTTCTGGCTGTTCTGCTTGTAGCTGTGTCATACAGTTGGAAATATGTTTATTCGAGAAAATTGTATTTTGAAATATGGATGTCTAGGCAATTTAAAGCTTAATATCAGACACTTGTACTAGAGGAGCACTGCAAATAGTAAGTATGTAGGCAAATATAGAATATATCTATATCTTTTTCGTCTTTTATTCTCTTAATTTCTTTAAAACTCTAAGATTGCGTTAAACAATAATTACAACACTGTATTATTGGGTTTATAACATGTATAGACGTAATATATCTGACAAGAATAGCACAAAGTATGGGGAAAGAAATGAAGCTACATTGAAACAAAACTGATGTATTTTACCAGATTGTCAATATTAACCTGTAGTAGATTGTGATAAGGTAGAGATGCATATTATAAACAGGAAAACTACTGAAAAAATAACTTTAAAAATGGCTGAAAAATCAACAGAGGAATTGTAATGGTATCCTAACAAATAGTTAACACAGAATGGACAAAGACATGGGAACAAAGATGTGTCACACTGGAAATAAATAAATCCAACCATCTTAACAATTGTGTGAAAATTTTAAAACATGAACTCTAAAAGCAAATCAATCCATCATATATCACATTAAATGGAAAAACAAATCCACCCATAACAATAATTCCATTAAATGTGAATGGAGTAACACTCAAATCAAAAGTCAAACACTGTTACGTTTGATCAAATAGCAAAACTCAATTGTATGTTGTCTTCAAGAAACATAGTTTAGATTCAAAGACGTACAAGGTCAGATAATTAAGTTTGCAAACTCATCCTAGAAAACATGCTGCATACCTCATTGCTGAATATCACTACAGTCACCTTCAAAGTACTCCCCTTGGGAAGCTATGCACCGATGCCAGTGCCTAGTCCACCCTTCAATGCAATTTTGGAAATTATTTTCTGGAATGGCCATCAGAGCTGTCATCGTATTACCCTTGATGTCCTGAGTGTCATCAAAATGTCTTTCTTCCAAAATTTCCTTTATCTTTGGGTAAAGAAAGAAGTCATTGGGGGCCAGATCAGGTGAGTAGGGAGGGTGTTCCAATACAGTTATTTGTTTACTGACTATAAACTCACAGACAGTGCTGTGTGAGCAGCTGGTACGTTATCCTGATGTAAGAGCCGTGAGTAGTTGGTAAAATGTCCAGTCGTCTAAGTTTTTAATGTAGCCTTTTCAGCACTTCCAAATAGTAAACTTGGTTAACTGTTTGTCCAGTTGGTACAAATTCATAATGAATAATCCCTCTGATATCATAAAAGGTTAGCAACATCATTGCAAGAAGTTTGCAAACCTAATTGTCAGAACTCATATATAGGTTAAAAGTAGATGTATGGAAATGTATATATCATGCAAACAATAATGATAAAACAGCAGGAGGGGCAATATTTATATCAAAAGCTACCAGATGATTCTGATGTGCTGTCAGAAATGAGAACACCCTCTATGCACAGTGGGGCTCCTGAATATTGGGGAAGGCTTCCAGGAGGAGGCAATCCTTGAGAGATAAATTGATATCCGTCAAGTAACCAAGATGATGGGTTGAAGGTCATTTTTCCAAAAGAGAAGGATGCAGTGTGGGTCAGCATTGTGTATTTGGCAAACTACAGGTGGGGATTGTTCCAGGGTGAAGTGAAAGGTACAGAATATTGAGAGTCGAGGCACTTGCAAAGTTGCCAGCTCCTGATGATGAATGACCTTATGTATCAGATACATGAAACAAAACATCTTTTATGTTGGCATGTTAGGTTTTGAGTGTAGTCACTATGAAACATCCGGAGGTGGGGGAAAAAGAAGACCTATAATCATAAAATAGCAGAAGAATAAGGCTAGTGCAAGGAAAAAGGGAGAAGAGGACAGTGGGCCAATTGCCTCAGGCTCAGAGGCCTCTCCTAGTGGTCGTATGTTGTTAATTTGCTAGTTTGTGGTGAAGATGTGTGTGGGTTGATCTTGTTTACCATACTTCATATCAATAATGACATACTTGAAGCTGTTTTTTTTCATAAAAACAATTGGTGCATTTGCATAGAGAAAGTCTAGTCCATTTCATGTATGTCCATTTCAAATTTAAGACCTCAGTAATTGGAAATGACCCTGTTTGGAACTCTTAGGATATGAAAACTTTCACAGTTTGTGTCTTTACAATACTTCTTTCGCAGTGCATTGTCTGTAGTGGTGATTCCTGAACTTTTGTGTTTAAAATGTAGGTAACAGTGTACCATATCTGGAATCAGTATCTCTATGATACAGTTCAGGAACCTACATTTTAACAACCTCCTAAGGGGATTCTGATAGTTTGTTGGACCCCACTTTGAGAATTATATGGTTTCAGAACTTTCAACCTGGCCTTTTTATCAGTGTATAATACAGTAGTCTTTTTACATATGGAGGAGAACACTTCTTTATAATTATGACTCTGAAATTCAATGACCTAAAATTGTCGGAAGGAAAGACATGCCGAAATTAATTTAAATGTCAGCAGTTCAACAAAATCTTCTGCTCACTTAAATATTGGAAATGTTAACAAACAGAAATGAATGTTACACAACAAAATACAGATCAGTTACTTGAGGAGCTGCCAAAACTATTTTCAGAGGTAAGAATTGGATGACGCTATTCAATGCCAAATTCAGTTTCCTCAGCTTGGGAGGAAATCTTTATCTTACCAGCCTCCATGGTATTGTAGAAAGAACATGGCCTTTGGAATCCAACTGAAATTTGAACCCCAGACCAATTTTTTTTATGAGTATGTTTCCTTGGCCAAAGTTCTTACTTGGCCTTTTTGAGTTTTGTGTTTTGTGTGTTTCATATACAATCAATGTACAAATTGCCCAGGAATGTAGAGGAGATTAAATAAGAAAATGCACATAAAGCACCAGGTACAAGAATGTACTTGAGAAACATTGGTTCTCTTTTATACATATCTATAAATGCCCACACATGAAACTAAACGTGTAGTTGATAATGAAAAGGACGTATTCTAATAGCCCAAGTAATTTATTAGTAGATGGTAAAACAGTACTGGCTGTGTAAAGGTGCAGTTCAGGATGCTGACACCCTTTATCGGTTTCTCTGGAGAACAGTTCTCCTTCCTCAGTAGTCTAAAAGGAAGCCAATATTGAGGCCCTCCTGGCCTGCTTGGGGTGTTTTGGTGAGTATCATTTCTGTCAGTCTTGGGTTTCTTCAGCCTGTGAACTGATCCAGTCATCCTTCCTTTAACCCTAACCTAGTCTAACCACAAGCCTGTATCCCTCCTGTCCCTCAAACCTCTGCCCTCAAGACGCTGGCAGATTTTAAGAAAGACTTTGCTAATTACTCTGTTCAAGTGCACAGGAGAATTGACAAAAAGTAATGAATCATGAGGCTGACATTTTAAATATGGGAATAGTACACATTCTAATAAATTTTCTGTCACTAATGTAATTTTTGGCCCGCCCTATTTCTGTAAAGCAGTATAAGTAAGTGCAATGAAAATGTGATTATTTAGGTGTCCACTCTGAGAATAGAGTTTAAGTTTAAATAGTGTTTAAATAGCATTTAAACTTTTTTTGGGGGAAAGCTTTGATAGTCATGTTTAGAGTAGAAGGTTCTGTACCTTTTAATAAATTCAAACATCAAGGCAGAACCAAGCATTTTCTTTGCTGAATAAAGCAAGCAAACTAACTTGGCCTTGACTTTCAGGCAGCTCCAGGGGGACAGGAAGAGGAGGAATGGTGATTTATTAGATCAAGTAGACTAATGGAGAGTGCCATTAATTTATTTTGGTTCTCACAAACATTTCTTGTTTGTTTTGAAATTGACATAAAATATGAATTTATTACAGATTTTTATTTATATATTGCAGATTTAAAATTGTGATTTCTTTTTCATTGTAAAGAAAAAAAGCAATTATATGCAGCATTTTTATTAGTAACAGACTAGGCAGTATTTGTTAATTTGTAAATCTAAAGATTCAATTTTCAAGTGTAACCCAATTGTTTTCTGCATGAAAGATTACAAAAGGAAACAGGCTTACCGGCCATCTTTTCTCCCTTTCATGCATTACCTGATTCTGAGAAATGGAGACAACTTTAGCAAACAATTTTAGAGTGTGTCCTCTGAATAAAGAATATAACTAACAAGTCATACTAGACAGACAATGCTTTTAGAAAAATTTAGTTTTAAAATTCCACCTAGCTTGTGTGTTATGTCTTTATTGCATGATTATTATATAATTATGATTGGAGGGATGTATGCATATAAATCTGTGTTTTGGGCCAACACAAATTTCTGTGGTAAGTTATGGTTTCTTATAATGAGTACCTTTCAGATGTGATTTTGGTTGAAATGACATTTATGAGGAAATTACCATTAAACCAGCTTAAAGTTATAAGAAGATTGTACATACTCATAGATGTGATGTTTGACTCTCCAGTCCAAAATAGTAAGAGAAGTTGACTTTCTTTTTAACAGAAAAATCATAAAACAAAATGAAAGCTGGACAGATCTCATAGCCTATATAGTTAACTTGTGTGTGTGTGTGTGTGTTTTAAAACAACTCTGACGATTTACTAGTCTGAAGATCTTTTCTCATCCAGACAGCATATTAGCAATCATATAAGGAAAGAAGTAGGTCAACTTGGAAAACATTAGAAAACAGTGATGGATAAAACACAGCTGCGTACGAGTGTATCTTAAGGCAGCAATTCAAAAAATAAAAGCAGCTATTTCACGTTGCTCTCTTGGAAGGGTATAGATTCCGGATATTTTTTTATCTAAATTTGTTTTTCAGTTACAGTTGCCATGCAAGATTATATTAGTTTCAGGTATACAACATAGTGATTAGACATCTATATAACTTATGAAGTGATCACCCCAATAGTCCATCTGACACCATACATAGTTATTACAATATTATCGACTGTTCCCTAGGCTGTATTTCACGTCCCCATAACTATTTTTATAATTGGCAATTTGTACTTTTTAATCCCTTCACCTTTTTCTTGCATCCTCCCAAATCTCCTCCCATCTGATATCCATCAGTTTGTTCAGATACTTATTTTAGATGAAGGTTGTTATCAAACATACAAATGTTAAATGTAAGTAAACGAAATGTCCATTTTAATTCAAGAAATATGTGGTGACTCTGCATCCTACCCGCAGTATGGAGAATACTGTATTTTCCTAAAAAGGAGCGGGTAAGGAGAGAAGGCATAACTCTTTCATACCTCTTTTCCCTAAGAAATTTGAAGCTGTCTACTTTGCCATTTTTTAGTGTTCTTCTCATGGTAAGTGTACTTTAGATGAATTTGAAGATGCTGCATCATGAATAATAGACACAGTTACAAAGCTGTTGGAAATTTTATAAAATTGCCTGTTTGAGCTTCAATAAGCCATCAGGTCAGAGGCAACTTCCCACTGCTCCATTCTCTGAAGCAAGCAATTGTATACAGCCTTGCATGAACTCCAAAGGGCTGTGGAAAGTGTTTTTTCTCTATATTTATAGCTATGATATTAACACCAAAACCTGGGCTAAAATGCTTTCTTCTCTATACTCATAATGAAGACAAAACCCCATTGACTTCTTTCCAGGTTTAAAAAGAAAATATACTTGTGAATTTTGTGATAAAATTAATATGATGGATACACAATGTTAAAATTAAGGACAAGAAAATTTACTTTGGTCCCTTGTACAAACATCATCTCATATACCATTCAACATGGAAGTTCTTCTCTAGAGTAGGCAAATCACTTAAGCAATTGAAAGAAAGCCTTTAAAAACTGAGCCATTCTATGGAATGTATAAAAAGATCTTGTACTTGTTTAATGTTTCCAAAGAATGGGGGAATTAAGGGTTCCTTTTGATTTTTTTTCTCCCTCCCTCCTTTTCAGCTGCTAACTCCTGTGCCCCATTTAATTGTGATTTCTTTTTTTCCAAAGGAAAAATGTCATCACAAGTATCAGAGAATTTTTCTACAAAAAAATTTTTTTCTAGTTGCCACTTTGAGTCCTTAATGCAGTCTAATCTTTAAATTAGGAAAGTAAAGGTTAAAAGTACAGGCATTTTCTATACTCAGGGACTAAGGAGCTACAATATTTTAAATATATTTTGCTTGTATTTATTAAGGATCATAAGGCTGTTAAGACCTAGTTTTTCAAAACCCTCTGTGATCTAAAATAACCAACAAAGGCCTTTTCATTTTAAAAGAATAAACAGGATTATGAGAATAGGTAACTTTCTCCTTCAGGAGCTGTAAATACAAGTCATTAGTAAAGTTCATTAGCACCATCGGAATTCATATAAGGTCTGTTGGATAATTATTCTTTCTAAACACGGCAACAAAAACTGAACAGATGTTTAGGTAGATAACAAGTTTGATGGATAAGATATAATGAATCTGTTCTTTTCATTGTTTTTGATAAAGAAGAAATATCTGATAGTAAGATTTCTTCAAGGTTCTTACTAGTAATATTTTCCTTAGATTAAAGAAGGGGAAAAAAAAGGTGTACAGAACTTGATGTGATACTAGGGTAATGAAAAATGTATCACTTAACAAGGTCTGCATTATTCAGAATTATGCCCATGCAACTGTGTGCTCTAATCCCCAGCCAATACGTTGCTTGGTAACCAGTTACCTGCACACCTGCTCTGTAGCTGTAAGAGACAGTGCATGTGTAGTTATTGGCTGTATTTAGTATGAAAGAAAGAGATAAAAATTCAACAAATATTAATATTTTATACAACAATATGTCTTTTACTGTATTATTGCACTCACTGTTTAGCCAAAGATATATATATATATTTTTAAATCAGAGGAGTCACTGCTTCCCATCACACTATCACCTCCCAAGCAGCATGAGAAAGGACTTAAATTCTTTTCAGAGCATCTGTAATCAACTCTGTTTGCTGCAGACAACAGATGCTACCATTAGGAGGGATTTTGCACTTAGGTGAGAGGGAAGGCTGAATGGAGATTTTCCGTTTATAAAAGATTCCAGCCGTGGAGGCAGAATCATTCTAGAATCGGTTTGACCACAAGGGTCTGTCTACAGGAAGGCTTGATTAACACAGCCCTAGAAATATCAGTCTTTGTGATTAGGCTGTGGTGTGGCTGGATTGTTCCTGATTATTTCCCTCTCAAGTTACAGTTCAGAACAGTTCTACTATTGATTGTGTAGCAATGACTCGGTAGGGGAGCCCTAAGAGGCAAGCTTTGGGACCAAACACATGAAAGTCGCGTATTTTTTTTCCCATTAGAAGGCTGATTGCACACTATGCATTTGAGTCTCAAGGCTGCTAGAAAAGATGTCCCAAGGGCCTTAAAGTCATTTCCTCTAACTTCTGGTAGGATAACAGCAATTCATTTTTTTTAAGAGTTGGAAGTTACCTTTAGAGATCATTTAGTTCATTGGTTCTCAGCCCTGCCCACACATTGGAATCATCTGGAGAGTTTTAAAAAAGCATACTGATGCCTGGGCACAACCCACAAGATTCTGATAATAGGTCTGTGGTGGGATTCAGGCCAGAAGAGTAAAGAGGTGGAACGAAGCTAGGTATGGTATACTGACTGATGGCCCTTCACTTAAGGGAAAACATTGGGGTGTGAAGAAGACATATTCCTTTTCTATACGTTACCATCTTTTTGTTCTCGTATTAGTCTTAACTACTTGGTTAACCATGGTGGGCCTCTCCCACTCATGGCAGAGACAAGTAGCTTGTTGGATCAGCCTGTTCCCACCTCCCTAAGGCCTGTCCTCCCATGCCAACCATTGCTCTTTGGGAGGGGGGGGGTCACCCTGGAGACACAAGTGGGCAGTGAAGATTTGGCTCTGAAAAGGCTCAGACAAGTCCCCTAACTGAATGAACTCCAAGGCCACTCAATTCTCAGGGCTGGCTGTTCGTCTGTCACTCCCTTTTCTATCATACATGATGGCACATGTCTTGCTCTGACATTTGATGAGTGTATCACTATACTTCAAAATCCAAAATCCCAACATCATAAAGATGCCTCCAAAATTAATGTCAATCCCTTAGAAAATGTCTAGGGAGAAATTAGAATCTAAAGACTTGATAACATCCAGAGGGATTTAAGTCCAAAATCATATTTTATTACCATTGTGATATAAAAGTCCTTGGAAATTAAAATCAATAATCTATTCTCCTCACTTTGCTACTTTTGATCAATCTTAGTGAGAGGTGTTCGTGATTCTGGGTAGTTCTGGGGATTTTCCTGGAGGGGTACCCCAGGTGGAATCTAAGCTGGGGGAATTTGTCTGTGCCTTAGAAATTGTCTTAATAGAATTCCAAATATCTTTGAGCATCCTGTGTGAAGAATCTAAAGAGTTCATAGGACACTGAAGGTCATTGTTGGAAAATAAGCCAAGCCCCAGTCCTTAAGCTGCCGTCCCGTATCCCAGGCAAACTGTGTTCTCAGGACCTAGTACTTCGAGTTGCCAAAGGCTCGAGCACAGGTGCCATGGTAACTGACAGGAGGCCTAGAGGAGAAAGAGTTGGGCTTCATCAGGAAGCCAGGCTGCTGTTGTCATCTGTCTCAGACAGACAATTTGTGACCTTAAATGCAATGGGAGGATTATCCCAGCAAGAGGTCAGCTAGTTTGGGCCCTGGGAATTCAGCCTACCTGGGGGAAAACACCACTACACATGTCTCCTCACTTTGACGTGCTATTTGAGACATTGGTGCCCTCTGACAAAGAATAAAAATTTGTCATGGAGGCAGCTCCTATTATTGGATCTTATCAGAGTTATTTTTTTCTTTTTTTATCTCATGTATTTGAATCTACTTTATTTAATTTTTTATACTGACTACCTATAAGGCACTAGCGATTTAGACTCAGAACCTCATGGGGGCTCTGCTACATATGTGGAGCTCAGCTGCTTTGAAGTTTAAAAGGAGCAATGTGTTTTTATACCTCAACCCCCTATCCCACCCTTCCATGTCCGGTCCTTGTGCTGCGGCTCCACCCTTTAGTGAGACTGGCCCGTGATGGGGTCCTGTATGTGCCACTCTGTCTCTAGGGAAAGGCACTTGCTTGTGCATGAGCCACCACAAGCTTCAAAGCTCAGCCCAGGAGAAAACTGTAGCTGGCCTCTTGATTGGGCCATCAGTTCTAAGGCAACTACGAAACTCTCAAAACTCTCAATCAGACAAACTTTTTGTTTTAATTTCAAAAATTTCCTTCTACATAAAGCAACAGATATATAAATAAATGGGAAAATTATTAAGCCTAAGTATAAGTTTGTCATAGATTAATAAAAATTACAAGAAACCCCCCAAAACAATAAAATGGCCTCGTGGACCATCTCAGCTGCCAGACACCACCAAATGGCCCCAAATCATAGGTTCCATCAAAGGCTTGAGATTTATACACCATCAGTTGCCACCATTTTACCCTGTTTCTCAAAGTTCCTGGTTCATGCACCAGTTGTTGGGAGGTTGAGGTTATTTCCTAAAACTGTGAGCCTCGCTGCTCTGTGGAAATGCAGACTAGATCGTGTGCTTCCGAGGGCAACTTGCCTTCGAGAAAGGAAAGAGGAACAGGGCTAGGCTACATGTCTTGTTTCTCTGCCAAATTCATCATCACATAAATTTCTACAGCTCAAAGGGGCTGGAAGCAAGAGGACAGAAAGAGGCCAGGAGTTTTATATTAATTGATGTCCTTTCATGTTCAAAGAAACATCAGGAGTGGGAAGGAGGTATTCCCTTTCTAATACTTGCCTACCCCTGTCCTACTCCCAATGGCCATCAGTATTGCCAAGTCTTCTCTTACACCACCTTTAAAGTATCTTGTGTATCCACCCTTCCCCCTCTACCTCCTGTGCTAATGTCCAAGTAAGGCCTTTGTTTTCTCTTACTGAGAATTGCATTCTCTTCATTACTAGGATTCTGGCCTTTGTGCCCTGCCCCTGACCTAACATATAAACAAGCAAAATCTATCTTCAAATAACCAGAATGATCATTTTATTGTACACAGCTGATGGTGTCACTTCCATGCTCAGTATCCACCAGTGGCTTCCCGTTGCCTAAAAGATACCGTCTCAGTTCCTATCTCCAGGGTGCAAGATTCTTCATGATTTGAAAGGTGGTGAAGCTGTGGACTCTAGCTCTTGCTTATCTAGCCCCATGTATTCCACTAATGCCCCTATACTAGAAGGTCCAGTCTTAGATATTTGCTCTTCTATGACACTGCCACACTTTCTTGGGTCTCTATGTCTTTCATCCATGCTGGCCCTTCTGTTGGAATGCCCTTGCCCATCTTGACAGCCTGGCAACATCATCTTCTCCCTTTAGTTCTCAGTTGAAGTGCTTTGTCCTCCGTAGACAGATTTATGTGTTCCTTCTCTTGGACTTCCACTTCCCAACGCACAGGCTGCTGATAAAGCAGATACCCTCCTTCTCCTAAGACTGTGCACTTCCTGTGCACAGGTGATTAGGGCTGTGCAGCTGGTGATTAGGGCTTTCTGCCTTTATTTCCTTGGGCCTAACATGGCCGTAGGCATATAGAGAAAAGTTTGTTGAATGAATGACCATGCAAATGAACAGGCTTTTTTCTAGCGGGAAGTAATTTCAAGTTGTGAAAGCTCTACATGTACAGCATTTTGTGGAGAATCAGCCCTTCGGCATATTTTCTGATGTAATTCAGTGGAAACTAAATGAAAAAGAATCTTAGAATACAGATAATCGCTATTTTCACTTCAAACTACTTTTGAGAGTCTAAATTCAGAACTAATAGAGCATTTATTTTTACCTGTGCTAATATATTGTGGGTGTGGGAAGAAGGGGAGAATAATTCACATCTAACCTTTTCACTACCTTCTTTGTTGAAACAACTTTTCTAAAACGAATGATACAGTTGATGAAATCTCTTTTAAATCACTTGCAGTGAATTAATATACTGCCCTAAGTAAGTTGCTTAGTCTCCAGGCAAACAGTTCTTGTATACTAATCATTTAGAGCTTTTTTTTTTTTTAACTTTTTTAAAGGTCAATTGGTTTATTTTCATGTATTTAGCAACAGTTTACAAAGAAATCTTTTAGAGCTGTCATTGTATTAATTTTCATGGTTTTAGTAATTGTGAATTTTATATTTCCTTGGGAAGCAATTAATACATTTAGGAAAGTCTCCTGGGTTTCATAAACACTTCCAATTAAAATGTATTGATTTGGCAGTGGTTTCTCCTTGGTATTCGTTCACACAGACGGAGAAGCAATTCATGTGGCTTTGTCTAACCTGAATGTGAGCAAAAATAAGACAACTGAAGATATTATCTCTTTTTCCCTTAGAAGTTAATTAGTTCTAGAGGTATTATGAGCCTGTAAGCGCCTGGAGGGCAAGGGTAATGTCTTATTCATTATGGTATCTCACCCAGGGTCTAGCTCAGGTCCTGCGTATATTAAAGGCCATGTTGGTGCCTCAGCAGGGATTTGCATAAAAGAAGGAGCTTTGCCCGCTGGCCAGTGTGGAGCCCAGAAGGAGAATCAGCAAAGGTCGTGCCAGGAGCTCAGTGAGTTCCAGGTAAGCAGGACAGACTGTAGCCTCTCAGAGGTACCTGGACCTAAGTTAGGAGATAGGAACATGGGAGAGGAACCCATCCTAGAAAGTCTGTAAAGTGGAGGGGGAGCCAACCAGGAGACTCCTGGGTATGGTGCTATTCCTTGAATACACTGCAGGTTGGAATCACATGGAAGATTTGGGTGAATAGATGTTTGAGGGAAACTTGAAAAACATTCCAAAGTCTGAGGCTAGGAGTTCTGGTGACACTTTCTCTATGTGGTGTGTGTGAGTGTGTGTGTGTGTGTGTGTGTGTGTGTGTGTGTGTGTGTGTCTGTAGTGTCAAAGTAAGAAATGTCCAAACCTGTAGAGAATTCTTATGACTTAAGCCCAAACTGATGACAGTTGTTGGGAAGCAAGATGCTCTGGAGAATAACACTTTTGTAGCTTCTTTTATGTGTTTGAAAATAAGGAGGGAACATAAGGAAGATTTCCTAAGGTGGGAGAAAGCAAGGCAAGGATTAGATTACATGATAGTTAAGATTATGTGCTTGCTTGAGGTTGGTACACCTTTGAGGTATATTATTTCTGGCATTTCAAAGGTGTGTTCACCTAGATGCACAAGAACAATGGATAGGACTGGCTTAAAACCTCTCACTGAAGAAGTATAGACCTGGGGCATGACTACCCACCAGTTGGGAATTTATGATCAGATCAGTCTTTGATGTTACTTTCCATAGAACCCCTTTTTCATCCACAGTGGT
Source organism: Rhinolophus hipposideros (assembly GCF_964194185.1). Taxonomy (NCBI): domain Eukaryota; kingdom Metazoa; phylum Chordata; class Mammalia; order Chiroptera; family Rhinolophidae; genus Rhinolophus; species Rhinolophus hipposideros. The sequence goes on along the minus strand of NC_138055.1, from coordinate 21,109,834 downwards.
ATATATGGTGTGTGTGTGTGTGTGTGTGTGTGTGTGTGTGTGTGTGTGTGTGACGAGGGGGGACAGGGGTATGTAGCTCCTCATCAAAAATTAGGCCACTATTGGAGAAAAGGATTGGATTTCTCTGCAAAGCTAATTCTTACATATAAAAATCAATAGATCTTTATTACCACATACCTAATGCTGGTTTCATTCCTATAGGGAATACTAATATAATATAAAATATGGTATGCTCATCAGTAGTTTACAGTCTAATTAGATGTCTAAAAAATATCACTTAAGTGTTGGAACAATATAAGGTAAATGAGAAAATAGAGAGATACCGTGTTGCCCTGAAAATAAGACCTAGCCAGACCATCAGCTCTAATGCGTCTTTTGGAGCAAAAATTAATATAAGACCTGATCTTATTTTACTATAATATAAGACCAGGTCTAATAATATAATATAATATAATACTGGGTATAATATAATATAATATAATATAATATAATATAATATAATACCAGGTCTTATACTAATTTTTGCTCCAAAAGATGCTTAGAGCTGATTGTCCGGCTACGTCTTATTTTCGGGGAAACACAGTACATTGTTCAGTGTATTCAAAAGAGAAAGTTCCTCTGGGCTGGCTTTAAGAAGAGGTGAGATGTGATCTGAGTCATTAGGGATGAATAAATGGCATTCCCACAAATGGAGAAGAGATGTCACATGTATAACCTAGAGGCGCACAGTCACCGGTTGGAGTGAAAGCATTTGGCTGGTGTAGAAGATTCTTATTGTGTGAAGAGTTGAGGCAGGGAAAGTTGGGGTGTATTAAAGATGCATTACAGTCTGGGCTTTGAATGTCAGGTGAGGGCATTTGAACTTTACTGATTAGGCAATGGAGAACCATTTATGGTTTTTCACTAGAGTCCTGACAAGATTAAAGTAGTCTTTTAGAAGATTACTTTAGCAAAATTATCCAGGCTGGATTGAAAGAAGAATATGAAGGCAGTGGGACCAGTTTTTGAGTGTCAATTTTCTAAAACCCTGGAACATTGTATCATTTCTACTCATCCAAATATGATTTGGCCACTTAAAGGTCATTCTCAGCACAGTGACATATAAAAAATAAAAAGAATTAAATTTTTACTACATTCTCTTGATCATATTGCACGGTACATGTAAAATATCTTTAAAATTCTCTTCACCCATAAAGGATATTCTTTTTTCCGAAAAAACAAAATCATGACTCTCATGCAGCTATAAAATGGACGTGTTAAAGATTTTATTCAATCCATTAAAGAAGGACCTGTAAGACGTTACAACCAGTTCAAAGGAGAGTCCAAAGAATGGATGTATTTATAGATCAGGAATATTGAAATGAGTATACAAATCGAGTTAGGACTGGATTTTTCCACAATAGGAGAGGGAAGTCAATTGAATTTCTATCAGATAGGACTTACATGTCTATAGACAAAAAATAATTTGAATTTTTATCAGTTATCTACAATTTACAGAGTTGTAAAATAGCTTAATGGCAATGAAAGGTTAGAACCAGGTAATCCAGAAGGGTGTGCTGTAGACAATGCGGAATTTTCCACTGAAGCACATTTTTTTTTTTCTAAATTCCAAAGACTTAAAATTACAGTCCTTCTCTTTATACCCAAATCTATTTCAAAATGCCACCCTCTCCCCCCGCCCGCTCCCTACACACACTGGACTACTTCCTGTCACCCCTGGATCAGTTCTCTTTTTCCAAGAGCAGTTCCAGACCTTTCCCCTCTAGGGCCCATTAATTTATCCTTTTTTGTTTCTCTCAATTTTCCTTCTTCTCTTACTGGGTAAACTCACAAAAACTCAGGGTTTTCCTTCTCCTTAGAGGGAAAGTTGTAGAAACATGTAGTTCATATATTCTCCATCACACCCACAGGGTCAAATTATTATGCAATTGTTTTGAACAAAAAATGGTTTGAGGTTGTGTTACTGTTTGCACTTTTCCATTAAAGAGTGCAAAAGACAAAAAATAGGTCGGAAAATAATCTTAGATTTTCTTTTCTTATTCTACTATAAATCTCCTACTAAGGGATCTTCTGGTCCAAAGTTTATTCAAAGAAGCAGCTGAGGACAGTTAGGTTGAATACCTTGTCCAGTTCGAGGCAGAGTGAGACTGGATATTGGGTTCTTTGGTCTAAGAGTCCATCATATTGAGTGCCTACTATGTGCCAGGTCTTCCTAAAGCTTACATTCTATGTGAAGGAGATAGGCAATAAATAAGATAAATGAGTAAATTATATCGTATATCATATATACATTGTGTTAGATTGTATTTTTCAGAATGTGAAAAATGCTATGAAGAAAAATAAGAGCAAGGCATTTTAAATAAGGTAATCAGGGAAGTCCTTGGTGAGAAGGTGATGTTTGCACAAAGACTTGAAGAAAGTGAGCGAATGAGCCATGAGGAATATATGGGGGGGAACGTTCTGGGCATAGGGAACAGGAAGTACAAAGGCCGTGAGCTGGGAGTGTACCTGGTGTGTTTGAAAAACAACAGGAGTCCACCGCGGCCAGCGCCATTGGAGATGAGATCAGATCAGTATGGTCAAAGGGTGCAGGTCACGTAGACCTTGTAGGCCATTGTACTGTTTTCTGATTGAGGTGGGAAACCACTGGAAAGTTTTGAATGCAATTATCTCTTTTCTATTCTAAGAAGATTATCCTCACTGTTCTGTTGAAAATAAACTGTAAGGGGACAAAGATGAAAGCACTGTGGCCAGCAGGGAGGTCACTGCACTAATTCAGGAGTGGGAGAGGAGTAATGAAGGTGGAGAGGTGGTAAAATAATGATGGTCACGGTCACGATGTTGACCTTGGATCAGTTTACTTCAATTATCAAACAATTTGGCATATTTATTAGTTTCCTAGGCATCTTGCTAGGGCCTGGGATACAGAGTTACATAAGATCCAGTTTCTACCCCTGAGGAGTGCAGTCTTATAAAAGAAACAACTATAAAAAGAAATTAAAAACATTATACTGTGTTGTGGCAAGCACAAGAACAGAAATTAAAGGTACAGACACAGACTCCCCACCCCCAACCAAAAAAAAGAGGAATGGCAGACAGAGAGGGCTTCTTTGAGGAGATGTATTTTGAAAAAGGAACACAAGCTTCACAGGATTCCATTTCCAGGTAGAGGGATACATTTCAGGTGGAGGGAAGAGCAAGATTTGTGGGGTAGTGTAAGCTCCTCAGTTGTTCATTTCTGTTTTATTCTTGGTGGTGTGTTAGAGTCCAAGTGTTGAAACAAGACTCTCCAGCCCCACTCCCCCGGCCTGAAAACAGTCCATTCACCCCCATGGTTTAAGATCTGTCTTGGGAAAAGAATTCCATGCAGAGTGAACAGCGAAGTGTAAAGATCCTGAAATATAAACTTGCTTTGTGTGTTAAGGAACATCTGGAGGCTAGGGGCTGGTCTGGGAAGGTAAGGGGAACATAGGAGATGGAGAACCAGAGGTTTGGGGCTATGGGAAAGAATTTAGGGCCATCAAGGGGTTCACTTGGAGTTTTTCCCAGGAGAAGGAGAACGATCTTTGTACTTTGAATTGAAAAGGGAGATTACTCAAGAGGGGTGAGGCAGCTTCTTAGAATTTGACAAAGAGGTAGGGATTTGGGTGTTTTCCTTAAATATAGGATATGAAGGTATTATGTGGTGGGAAAGGGGTCTGTGGATGCTTGTATGGGGGCTAGTCGATGAGCCTTGGGGGCAATAATGAAGTTTCTCTGTGGTCAATCCTGCAGACCCTGGAGAGCAGCACTGTGAGCAGTCGTTAAGAGCAGGAGTCTGGAGTCAGGCTGATAGGTCAAATCCCAGCCCCACCACTCATGCTGAGCAAGTTACTTGACCTCTGTGCCTTGACTTCCCCACATGCAAAATGGGCCTGGTAGAAATGGTACCTACCGCATAAGGTTGCTATGAGGAATATATATGCAAATTCTCTGGAGCAGTGGCTAGCACACAGCAAGTGCCATATAAACACGTGTTCTTATTATGACTATCCTCTGGGATGAGCAGTGTCCATGGCCTTGACAGAGGCGTTAAGTAGCAGAAGGAACTGTCCCAGTAAGGGCAACCATGTGGATCCGGAACAGGGCCTCTCCCTGTGGGAGCCCTGGGATGCTTATAGAACTCAGTGGAGGGAGGATTGGATTTCTCATCAACACTGGCAAAGAAAGACTGAGCCAGTTTTAATTTTATCTAGGAAAAAAAACGTGATGTTTCTCAAGTGTGTCGTGAAGCAAATTCTTAGTGGTTATGTGTGCTTAGGGAGCTATAAGCAGCTATAAATTGCTGAAAAATAGATTCTGAAGTGGAGATAGGTGGCAAATAAGAGGTGAAAAGGTGGGCAGGGATCCAATCTAGATGGACCTCAAATGCTCTTCAATTGACCTTGGCCTTTATTCTGTACATGTGGGGGAGCCAGAGAAGGATTTTTAAGTAGAGGTGACATAATCCAATTTAAATCTTTAATAAGTTTGTTGGCAGCAAGGGCATAGATGTAAAATTATCAAGACAAGAGAGAAAAGGTGATCAGTTAAATGGCTATTGTAATAATTCCCAGGAGGAAGAATAGGGGCCTTGATTAAGATACTGACAGCAGGGATAAAGAAGAGACAGTGGAGCTGAGACATATCTAGAAGTCTTAGACCTAATATGGCAGGCAGAGAGGCCAGGCTTCTGGATAAGAACGAGGTATGATCAAAAAGCACGGTGAATGCTGCTGCCACTGAGTGCCATCCAATGGAAAGGCAGAGATCTTCAGTATGGGAAACAGCACATTGAACCTCGTGACAGTGTGTGACGAGTTTCAACTTGTTTGGTGCAGTCAGTTGGGTGTGAGCTATGGTTAAGGGAAGGTGTATTTTAAAGTGTGTCGTAATCATCCTCCAGCATGACAGTGCTTTGTGTCACACATCGCTTCTAGTACGACAATTTCTGTCAAATAAAAACATTATGGCGTGTCCTCATCCACCTTATTCACTATATCTGGCATCTTGTGACTTCTGGTTCTTCCCCAAAGTCAAAATGACCATGAAAGGTAAACAGTTTGAATCAATTCAGGACATCGAGGCAGCCACGATAGTGCAACTAAAGACACTCATGAAAGAGGACTTCCAGAACTGCTTCAGAAAGTGGCAAGAAGGATGGGATAAGTGTGTTCAAGGTGAGGAAGGTTAATGGCAATGTGTTTTTTACTGTAATAATATATATATGTTAAAAAAAATATATATATATATATTTTATTTAAACATTCTCCGTATGTTTTGATCACGCCTAGTATGGGGACGCCAGGAGAAAGAACAGACTTGAGGCTGACAATTGTTTCAACTTGGGTCCTGATAGCTTGAGATGCTTGTGTCCAAGTGGAGGGGTCAAGATTGGGCCAAGATAGAGGTTTGGGAATCGTCAGTATGGAGGTAGTTAGGGAAAGAGTGGATGGAATCACCTAAGACAAAGTGGTCAGATGAGAATTCTGGAAACATCAGAGCCTTTGTAGAGGATCGTGGGAAAAAATGGTCAGGCTGAAAGAAAGACAACAGGCAGAGTAGTTGCCAAGGAACTAGGGAAGGCATTCCTAAGAGTCCCCCTTGTTAAATTCAGAGTTCAAGAACAGAAGACTTTTGCTTGTGCACATCAGTGAGCTGTTGGAAATAGTGGTCTGCTTTCAGTAAGTCGAGGAAGGAACAAGAAGTGAGAATGGGGTAAAAGTTAGTTAGTGTGGACCACACTTTGAAGAAACTTAGGTATGAAGTAAAAATGAGGAGGGAGCTGGGTCGAAGAATATACCCCTCCCAGCCCTTCAGTTTGTAAGAACTTATTTAATAGGTCATAGAGAAGTTCTCAGTAAAGAGAGGACATTTGAGGATTCATATATTTATATTTAGAATGCAGGGATGTATGTAATGCTTTTAGAACTCTTTCTCTAAAGCAAGTCTTAAAAAATTATCAGTTCAACTCTGGAAAAATTCATATAAGTAAAATGACATAAATGGGATGTTAAGTGAAGAATCCCTGCATTTAACCGACATTTTTATTTTCATCAAAGTTTGATGCTGTATTTTCTAAAATATATTTTATTCCATAGAAGTAAGTGGCCCTCCAGCAGCTTCATTTCATTGTATAGCTTGTGTGTACTTGTCCCAAACTCCTTTTGAAACACTCTTTTAAACTTGGTATGAAAATATGTGGTTTATCCTACAGCACGACTCAAAAATTTAAAACCATTAGGGAAGTGCAGAACAGTGATGAAATTCGTTTTTACGATTCAATAGGGCACATGCTTCCTGGGAAAAAGGAATGGAGTTTTTATTTTGTGGGAACACTGTAGGAGGTATATTTGGGATAACAGTAAATGTAGTTTTTCCTTGCATGAATGAATCTGAGATTGTTAGCTAGGAATATTCTGAAATAATACAGTTATCAGCAAGAAAACACTCAGATGCCTCATTGTGTTCAGTGGTTTCTTTTATTAACTTTATCACCTGCCTGTGCTTCTGTCTCCAGACATAAAGTGAAGGGGGTCCCACAACAAATATTGGGGCAATTTAAGCCTTCAAATAATAAAATTAACAATCCCACTATGTACTGCAGCCTCAGTGATCTGGATATGTCAGGTAAAAGCAATTTCATTCTTGTTGGAATGAAATATATTTGATCTAAACTGTTCATTTAACAAATATTAATGGTTCGCTTTTATGTGCCAGGCACCTTGCTAGGCTCTGGAGTTCTGGTGGTGGCTCAAATGGACGAGTTCCCTGGCCTGATGTTATTAATGATTTCATGTATCAAGACGACACTAAAATAATAGTCACATATGTGAAGAATGAAAGGGAAAACACGTGGGGGTATAGTGATATTCAGCAGGCGAGGATGTGTGGACCTAAATAAAGGAACTCTATTTACCCTTTACTTTTATGTGGTGCAGGTGAAAACACTGACTCACCATTCCTGACGTTTTTTTTCATGTGGAGAGATACCCATCAGACATGCCACCTGGCCTCCGATGCGCCCTCACTCAGCTGGGCACCTCTGGCTCAGCCTCTTCCCCTTCTTGGTAGGGATCTGCCTTCTTTCTCAGCCAGATCTTCAGGGGCAACTTCAAACTGTTGGAAGGTGGTCGAGTTTCCTGTGCCCTTCCGAACACTGGCTTTCAGTGATGAATGCCAGGTGGCAGAGATGGACTGCTCCAAGTAATGATTCTTCTAATGTTGATTTTTAGGCCAAGCGGGAAGGCCATGGAGGAGCTAACCTTTTAGACGTTATTTTCTTGACATGGGCTCCTTAGGATCATGCCTACAATAGGGTCTCAGTGTGGCTCTGGATTATTAGCTATATCAGCTCTGGCCACAGACTTAGACTTGTAGGACTCAAATAGTGGCTTCACCTTTAAAAGAGATGTTAGATTCTATTAAATAGAAAGAAAAGAAAGAGAAGGGACCATTAGTACAGAGAAACTATGCCATATTCTTGGGTTGCAGTAGAGAAACCATTCAGTGGCATTTTTGCAGATAGAAAGGCCAGGAAATCAAGCAGGACCTGGAGAGGGCTGGAACACACGCTTCAGTATTGCTAGCAGAACAGGAGTAGTGGAGGAATGAAACCAAGAAAGATTGACTGACTAGAGGAACAAATTCTTTAGATGAAAAGATGAAGTATTCTTGGACAAAGCAAACAGACATGCATGAGAATAATAACATTCAAGGCTAAGGATAGACAAATACAAAAGGTAAAACAAGGTTCTTTCAGACCTACCTCTTCCTAAGGAAAGTACTAGAAAAGGGAGGCATTCATTCAATAATCAGTCATCACATGTTCATTGAATGCTTCCTATGTGTCAGACACTGATCTTGGGTAATAGAAATATATCAGTGAACAGAAAAGATTAAAAAAAATTATATGGATTTTACATTTTAGTAGGAAAATCAGACAATAAATGTAATAAATAAATTATCTAGTGTGTTAGAAAATAATGGATTTATATATAGAAAAGAAAATGTATCAAGGTAAAGGGGATTAGGAGTTCCTAGGAGGTGAGGGGTGATGATGGTTCAGGTGGGCCTCACTGAGGTGATACTGGAGTAAGGAGTTGAAAGAGATGAGGGAGTGAGCCATATGGTGTCGAGAAGAGGAGCATTACAAGTAGAGGGAACAGCCAGAGACAATACCCTAAGATAGAAGTGTGTCTGGTGTGTTTGATGAAGAGCCACGAAGCTAGTGAAGTGGGAGCAGAGTCAGCAAGAGGAGCATAGTAGGAGATGACTTTAGAGAGGTAATAAGGGACAATATTGTATAGAACCTTTAAGGTCATTGTAAGAACTTTGACTTTTACTCTGAGCGAAGAATAGAAGAGTCCCAAGATGGTTGCAGCAATCCAGGAGAGGGGTGAAGGTAGCTTGGAGTAGGTAGTAGAAATGGGAATTTATCAGCTTCTGGATATATTTTGAAGGTAGAGCCAATAGGATTCCCTTTTGGATTGGTGTGGTAGGTGAAAGAAAAGATTTAAGGATGGCTCTAAGGATTTTGGCTTGAGCAACTGAAAAGATGGAGTTTAGAGATGTTTCAGTTGTGGAGTCTTTTAAAGTTATAGACAGAATCCGCTCTAAAAGCAATTGAGAATGTACCTCTTCCCTTTCCCCCAAGAATGTTGATAGCTGTATTAATTGGTTACAGATAACCTGGACAGATTTGAGATCAGGAAGATCATTGTATACCGTGTTTCCCCGAAAATAAGACCTAGCTGGACCATCAGCTCTAATACGTCTTTTGGAGCAAAAATTAATATAAGACTCGGTCTTATTTTAATATAGTACAAGACTGGGTATCACATCACATCACACACAACACAACACAACACAACACAACACCTGGTCTCATTTTAATATAATATAAAAACCGGTCTTATATAATATATAATATAGTATAAGACCGGGTCTTATATTAATTTTTGCTCCAAAAGACGCATTAATTAGAGCTGATGGTCTGGCTAGGTCTTTTTTTCAGGGAATCATGGTAATACTCATGGAATTTTAAAGTGATGAATACTAGGTGAATTTTAAGGTGATGTGGTTTTGGGGATGGGAGTGGTGATATGCTCAAGAAATGTATAGAATTAGCTGTAAGCATGGTTCATGAAAGAGGAAAGCTGGGTGTTAAGAGATAGAGTCTTGGCTAGATGTTCTTCTGATGAGAACATATGTTCTAGTTGGTGTTATTCTATTAAGGAAAGTAAAGATAGAAACGACTGACAGGATTTGTTTGAACAAAGAAGCCTAGTGGAGGACTCAGAAATCATGGACTTGATAGTTTTCTCACTATGCGAGATCCCACTAGACTCTTTAAAAGAACATGTTAGGGAAACAGATGCCTTGGCCAGAAAACAAAGGGGGCAATACAAGGAAAAGAAACTTGCAATTTCAGCAAACAATACTAGACTTGTATTAGGGACAAAAGTGGCCAATTCAAGAGAGTCAGGCTGTTATGAGCTCCACTTAGTCTTCCTGAATGGGATAAAGAGCAGTACAAGGAAATGAAACTCCAGAGGCTGCCTTCCCACTGCAGAAGATGCTGCATGTGGAAACACTGCTTTGGAATAGTCAATAGCTTAAAAAAGACTGTCTTAGAGAGTCTGTGGCAAAAATATGGGTTGTCAGTAGGGTGCTGGGGCTCAAACCTCAGAAGTGTCAGTCCAGGAATTGACTAAGGGTGATTTTGCAGCTGAAATGAGTATGAGTTGAGGACGAACCTCCCCAAAAGTCAGCTGAATAATTTCAGAGCAGTGCAGTCCTAAGGCATAGGACAGAAGTGGAGGAGTGGAGGCCATGCCACTAGACATGCCGTTAGAGCCCATGAAGGCACATGGGGCTAAACGTAAAAATGGGAGTTAGAAGAATCTGAGTATATTGAATGGGAAAGAGAGACATTTCTCATCTTTACTAGACGTCAGTGTGGTTTCCTTGAGAGAAGACACATTTGTCCAGTAGGATTTGTCCACAGATATGGTCAATAAGAGGCCTTGAGTGGTCCCTGGTGGGCAATTTCTCCCAGTAGCTGAAGGTGCTAGGCCCTGGGTTCTGGACACCTGGCATGTGCTGGCTGACGTCCCGCTGACATCATCTATTCTTCTATTCTTCTTCCCTCAGATGGTGCTGGGTGTTTGCTGTGTCTTCGGCCATACTAAGCATTTGGTTCTGGGCCTATAATTTTGAGGAGGATAAACGCATTAGTTGTTGGACTTTGGCTTCTTTGCTGAACTTGGTGGATGTCAGGCCAGGACTAGGATTCTCTGGTATTAAAAAATCCTGTTAACATTTCACATATATGGAAGACACTTGTCTTTTGAGGTCCTGATAGGTCGTAGCCTGGATTGTGAGGGTTAAAAGAGGTAATGTGTGTATAGCACTTCGCACAATGAGAACAATAATGGTAATTATTATTAGTCAGTAGAATGGCTCTTATATGCAAGGTGTGTATATGAGTTTTTAAAGTGTGTGTGTGCCTGTGTGTGTGTGTGTGTGTGTGTGTAAGTCTGCCAAAATGGCAAGAGGTAAGACTGGAGATATGTGTGTGTGTGTGTGTGTGTGTGTGTGTGTGTGTGTTAAATGTTCCACGTGGATCACCTCACTGAATATGTGCCACAACACATGGTGGTTACTCTTAGTCTCTGTATTTCACAGGGGAGAAAACCCAGCCTTGGAAAGGTTAAGGTACTTGTCCACCACACACCTCTAGGAACTGGTGAAACAAAAGTTTGGAATCAGACAGGTATTGTCTCAAACCCTGGATCACACTCATGGGAACTTGAGCATATGCGTTCGTTGTCTACCATGGGGAGTACACCTACCACCTGAGACTCAGTGAGATGACACCTGCAGGAGTTTTCAGCACAGTACCTGGCATGAGGTGCACACAGTGAACAGTAAGTATCTCTGAGAAGGTGTTCTTCAATTATTACATAAGCCTATGAGCCAGGAATTGTAAATATTCCCATTTTATAGACTTGCAAAATACAGCTCACAAACAATAGTTTTTTTATTTGTGCTGTGTCAGGAGGCTAAATGAATTCTAATATCCAAACTCATATTCCTTTTAGTACAATAAGATGTCTTTATTTTTATTTGAGGGGAAGGAGTAAAACGATCAATAATTAGCCTACTGATGTCTTGAAAAGTTACTAATCTCCAGTGAAACTGGAAACTCTGTGAGCTCCCCAGCTAAATTTGCATGTGTGGCTGTGTTGTCAATTGCATCTTAAGGATTCTAAGCCCTTAATCTGTTATTATTAGTAGCTGTGATAGGTTATAATGACCTGGTCTCCCTTTTCAACGGAGTTTGGCTGTAGACTTTCCTTCCTTTTCTCCCCTTCTGCCCAGTCCTTTCTTGCTTTGTTATACTTCCATTTCCTAAATAATTTTTCAATATAACTTGCAAAGCATTAGCCATCTCTTCTATTATTTATTTATTCTTTCAGCCAACATTTGTTCTGTGCTAGGCACTATGTGGGAGGAACAGTGACAAATGGGACAGCCTGTCCATCATATCACTCACAGACTATACAAGAGACCATCATGTTAGTGGTCACCTGTGATCCTACGTAACATAGTGGAGACAAACAAGTAGGCACTGTGCATGGAAAAGGAACTGAATGATTCTGAGTGAGTGTGTGTGGTTGGTATGGGGGTAACATAGAGGGGGGCAGTCACAGTAGACTGAACAGAGGGCTGTCATTTGAATTGGTTCTTTCTTTCAGAAGCTTTCTGGGTACACAAGGAATAGAGGCATGATAGGGGTCAATGGATGGACTCATACTTCACAGAGCAGTGTGCCCGTTAAAATCATAAGGGAGTCTTTAAAAAAAAAAAGTTTATTACACAATAGCCAAGATATGGAAACAACCGAAATGCCCATCGGTAGATGACTGGATTAAGAAGCTGTGGTACATTTATACAATGGAGTATTACGCAGCCATAAAGAAGAAAGAAATCTTATCATTTGCAGCAACATGGATGGATCTAGAGAACATTATGTTAAGTGAAATAAGTCAGAAAGAGAAAGACAAGTACCATATGATCTCACTTATATATGGAATCTAAAGAAAAGACTATGTGAATGAACTAATCAGAAACAGTTTTGGGGACACAAAGAAAAAACCGAGAGTTGTTAGATGGGTGTGTGTGGGGGGGTTGGGGATAAGGGGAAAGGTGAAGGGATTTGGAAGCAGCTGGTAACCACAAGATGGCCTCAGGGTTTTTTTGAAAATTAATTTGGGGAAGGTATTCAATAACGTTGTAAAGATTTTGTTGGGTATCCTATGGACATGCGTCCTATTTGGGAGACCACCTCAGGGATACTGTGGATACCTGATCATGGCATTGTACACCAGAAGCTAAACATTAATGAATGCCAACTATAATTTTATATATATAATGTGATGGTTCAGTGTGAGGTCGGAGGGATAGTGGATGGGGGGAAGGGGGTTCACAGTGTGAGGGATATAAATGATGAACGTCTAAGTATTACCTTGTCTTGTACACCTGAAACTAATAAATAAATAAATAAATAAATAAATAACTAAATAAATAAATAAAAGAAAAAAAAAAAGTTTAGTTCTCAGGCTCCACACAAGATGCGCAGAAACAGAACCTCTTGGGGTGGGGCCTGAAGCGCTGGGGTTTTTCATACCTCTCCAGGTCGTTCTAACGTGCTCTCAGCATTGAGATCCACTGCCCTGGGGAAATTCCTGTACACGAGCACACAAGACTACAATATGTCCATGGCAACACTCTTCGTAATAGCAAAAAACCTGGAACACAGCAAAACACAACAAATGTGCTTTGATAGAAGATAAGATAAATACATTGTGCAGTATATGCTCCCCACTTGAATTTAAGCACCAAGAGGAGCGAGACTGAGTCTGTTTTGTTCACTGCTGCATTCCCAGAGCCTAGAGCAATGCCTGGTACATAGTAAGCACTCAACTGTTTGTTAGCAATGAACATTGTATATTTATATGATCCCATTATGGAGAACCTGACAGCAGTAACTAATGAATGATTTATAGCTACCTGCATCAATGAGTATCAGAAGCGTAAATGAGACAAAACAATAGTCACAGTATGATGCTACTTCTTAAAGTTCAAAATCAAGCAAAACCAAGTAATAGTACAGTCAATTATATAGCCATATATGGTGAATTGCTATGTAAATACAAGAGAAGGAAAGAGAACCAAAAATCAGGATTGTTATTACAGGGCTAGAGGGGTGGGAGCCCCCGAAGTGCTTGGGGAGGAACCCATAGAAACTTCTGAAAATGTTCTGTGTCATAAGTTGGGGGAAAGTTTTGGGGAGTTTGTTTTATTATGTTTCATTCACAATTTACATATATATTACATATATTTATTAGACATACAAATATCCTGCTTTAAAAATGGAGAACTGATGGTAGTTGATCAGAGGGAAGCAGGTAACTAACAGAAAGGACAGTGCAGCAGGGATTAAAGGAGGGAGCTTTGCTTTCTTCCTGGGTTAGCCGAAGCTGCTGCTATGGGAGGCCATGAGAACGCCCTGGACTCATCACTGAGGTGACCTTCCTCAGGAGGGTAAGTGTCTGCAGGTCCTTTGGACTCTGAAGGGCAGCCAGAGGGTAAGGAAGTGACCCCCTTCTGGTAGGGAGAACAGCCTGGAACCACCAGAAAGGTGAGGGGTCCTTAGTCCAGTGTTGGTGAGGGGGCTGACCCTGGACATCGAGCTCACCCTGGGTTCTTTCTCAGTGGCTGCTGATGGACACACAGGAGGGACACATAGCCTGGGAGTGTGGTCTCGATTCTAGTTGATCCACCCTCTTATTTACTGTGTGAGCTTCATAGATGCCACTTCTCTGGGCTTCCACTCCTTCATCAGTGTAATCAAGAGCAATCGTTTTCAACCTGTGTCCGTGTCACCTTTGGAATTCCTGTTGATCCTGTTGGGTCACTTAGAGAGGGAGGGAGTACAGTGGAAAAGGAGGTCTCAGCCTTGCCACCCCCAGTCCAGTCAGGGCAGCTACTCTGAAGAATTTTTTATGTTTATATTTCGTGTATAATTTCATTTCAGAGGAGGGTTCTGCTGCTAGAACAAAAACAAATGAAAACTCAAACAAGAAAAGTTTGGAAACCACTGGTCTAGACTAATGTTTCACAAACCTACCTATATATCAAATTACCCTGAGGAATTTAAAAAAATGCAGACCTTACCCTTGATTTACTGAATCAGTATTTCTAGGCACAGGGTCTCCAGGGCCTTTTGTAACAAGCCCCCTGGGTGGGTCTCACAATGACAGCCCATCTCTGTCTGTACCCTGGTTTTTGGAAACCCCTATTGTATTGGAACTTTGAAGTTCTCCTCTAAGCACTAACATACCATGAGTCTGTGTTTATATTCCTCCTGTGTATAACACCTTCTGTTCCATTTGTTTATTTTTTCCCCATTTCTACCAAAACAACAGCTTCTAAGAACCAAAATATCAAAATGAAGCTGCCATCCTATTTGTATTTTTTCCCCATGTACAAAATTCAGAGTTGTTTTTCTGGTTTTTGTGTCTCGCCCCTCCCCCAACATTGTGTATAAAAATAGTCTCTTTGTTTTTCTACATTGCCCATTGCTTTAGCTCCCACATGCTTTGGAAATCATGTCATTCAAGTTTGAACAGATACTAAAGGAGTCCAGGGAGTAATTTCCCCTTGCATCATTCGGGCGACAAAATATTTCCAAACTGTGCTCTGACACTGACTTTGAAATAGTTCTCCCTTCCTGTTTGCCCCTACCTTCTGAGCACATATAAGCATGCTTGATTGAATAGTCCACTGGAAAGAGCTAAAGATAAGGCTGGGAACACCTGCTCTTGAAACGGTGTTTGTGGTTAGTACCCCTTAACAAAGAAGTATGATTCTTAGAAGGGCCAGTGAAGGGCAGATGAAAGAATTGAGGGAATATGTGGGCTGCAACATGAGGTCAAACTAAGAAGATTAAGACTTTTAGCCTACAGAGAGGAAGGCTGCATGGGGAGATGATCAAAGTCGACAGAGCCAAGAAGGCATCAAATATGTTTGTGTTCACCAAATTCCAAAGTATGAGAATGGGCAGGGTGGACTCTTTGAAGCCTGAAAAATGAGAAATTTAGAACAAATAGAAAAAGCATTAGTTTACACAGTGAGTCATAAACTTTTGAAATAAGTCACTCTCAAGATATGGTCTGGGTTGAAAATAATAAAGGTTCACAGAAGGTGTAATATATTTATAAGTGGTAGTGACCCAGTGGTTTTTCGAGAGTGAATTATACTTCCTGTGGTACCTCTTTGGTTGGTACCATGTAGGAGAAAGTATGCTATGTTTACTCTGCAGGTGATCTAATATGACAAAATTTATGTCCTTAAGGGGGAAACACCTTATTCAGTCATATGCCTTAAAATTTTTAAGCAATGGAAACAATTTCCTCACTATGTGGGATATCTTGCTGTAGGAAAACTCTCCACCCCATCGTGAAGCCCCATGGTTTGTCAGTTGCTGGAGCCTGTTTTTACTAACACAATGAGGTTGGGGTGGGAATGAAACAACTGTAATAGTAGATGTACTATGTAACCTGTAAGCTGATTGGGAGGGCCAGAGAGGGAAAAGACAGGAAGAGACCTCCACTGATGCTATTATATACCCTGAGTCCCATAGTGGTGAGGAAGCCATGTGAACACTCCTCAGTGCCACAGGTGGGGATTCCTTTCTTAGGAAGGCATCACATTTCCTCCTTCTCATCCCTCCTCAGTCATGCAAAAGGCTGGCAGTTGAAGTTGACACACAGGGGAACAGTGCCTCCTGGGATGTGAAGTCAGCCATAGAAAGAGGTAGAGATAAGAAGGGACATCAAAGCAAGGGTTGTTCGCCTTCCTTAAACTCTTTCTCAGATTCTAATAAAATATATCCATAAATAAATTATTCTTGTGCTCACTTTGGCAGCACATGTATACTAAAATAAGAATGATACAGAGAAGATTAGCATGACCCCTGCATAAGGATGACATGCAAATTTAAAGAAGTGAAAAATATGGATATTTTTCAATATGGTGATTACCAGAGGGGAAGGGGGCTGAGGGGAGGTTGAAGAGGGTAAAGAGAGTCAAATACATGGTGAAGGAAGGAGACTAAACTTTGGGTGATGAGCACACAATACAATATACAGATGATGTATTATAGAATTGTACACTTGAAACTTATATAATCTTTTTAACCAGTGTCATCCCAATAAATTTAATAATAAATAAATAAATAAATAAAGCATGAAAAGTATTTTAGTAATAGTACACCATACAGCAGAATTAAGAGTTTATTCTTTATCAGCCTATCAAAATTATACTGTGTAAATGGCAGAGTCATATAAGAAGTTTAATTAGAAGCTTGTTCTGGTTATCTATTGCTGTGTAACTAATTACTCAAATACGTAGTAGCTTAAAGCAACAACCAATGAATTATGCTCATGGACTCTATGAGTCAGTAATTTGGATGGTTGCTTTCTTCACAATGAATGGGGCCTCCAAATGGTTGGGGGCTGATTATCTGGAGGCTTCTTCACTCACGTGTCTGGCACTTGGGCTGGAATGATTTGAAGGCTGGGCTCAACTGAAAATGTCAACCATAGAGGAACAAATATCAAGCTGAATTCAGATTTCATCTCTACAAATTTAACACTAGGTGATGATAGAGTAATCTCTACAATACAAAGCACTAGATAATAATAGAATTATGAGGAAACAAAGTATTCATCCAAGATTTTATTACTGTGTGAAAGCAACAGAAAAGCATTCTTAAATATGTAAAGATTCAGGAAGTTATTGAGTGTTTCACACAGGTATGATTTCTGGAAAAGTATTAAAGATACGTTAGCTGATGGCCTCTGAAATGAGCAAGTGCACTCTACAAGAAATTTAATAATAATTATGTGGATTTCAAATTTCATATACAATTAACAAAGGCTGACAAGTAGTTAGGGGAGAAGCAATGGTGATGTCCCCAACTTACATAAAAAGGAAGGACAAATATACTGTTTTCACTTCTAGAAAGCAAATTGAAGATTGGTGGAACAGAGTGGAGAAAACTCCAGCCATAATATTTGCAGAGGAGGTCGAAGCTGAGAAAAGAGCCAGCTTGCCTAGAATATTCCAAAAAGAATCTAGACTTTAACCTCTGAGATAGCAGACAACTGCAAGAGTGAGAATGAGTTCGCAGAAAGCAGAGAATTGACGGTTTATATGTAAAAACCTGTTTAGATAAGGGCACAGTCTACTTTCTCCTTCTGGAAGACTAGCAACCAAATATGTTTCTTGAGGCAAAAACAACAGCAGCAACAAAACAAAAACCCAGAGTGTTCTTTTCTAAAGAAATTGAACACATGTTTTGGGAGAACTTGTGCTGTTAGTGTGGGTGTTATCACCCTGGAGTAAAGCCCTTCACATTCTGTCATTTAAATGGCCCATACATAAAGCTGGCTCTCACCTCCTCATTCTGTCACCTTAAAGGGAAGCCTGTGAGTTGGTGAATTTTGTTTCTAGTCATCCTTATGTTTGAGGACATTCACAACGTGGAAGAGAAAGGGAAAGATAATCATAAAAAACTGACCCCTGAAGAAACAGAGAATTCAGGGAAATGAATATAATTTGAAAATGACAAGGATGACTCTACTGTCCTCAGAGAGAGATATAAGAAGACACGGATGCTATTGTCTCCCCACAAAAGAAGAGCAAGACACTATGGAAATGAAAACTACAAAGAACAAAGAAGAATACTTGGAAGTTAGAGAGATGATTGCTCAAATAAAATATTTGCTCCAGCAGAATTGGGAGGAAAAGTTGAGGAAATCGCCCTAAAAGCAGCCCAACAGGAGAACATAACAGCAGAGAAAAGATAGAAGTCAATTAAGGTGAGGACTTGAAAGTGTTCAGTGGATGGATTTAGCAAAAATCAGGCCATTGGCCATCTTGCCAAAAATAGTTTCAGGGAGCAATAGAATGAATACAATATAAATATCCAAATGATGTGATTCTGTTTGGCTTAAGAAGATCGGTTCAGGGGTTCAAAGTTAGTGGAAAAGAATCCTATTATCTCATCCCAAACATAAGATCCTAATTCAGCT
The DNA here is from genome assembly GCF_964194185.1 of Rhinolophus hipposideros. NCBI lineage: Eukaryota > Metazoa > Chordata > Mammalia > Chiroptera > Rhinolophidae > Rhinolophus > Rhinolophus hipposideros. The sequence continues at coordinate 21,091,649 of NC_138055.1, read as the reverse complement.
GTATAGTTCAATGGATAGTGACTTCATAGTCTTCAATTCTTACTCAAAAATTACCTACTGCATTATTTTTCACAGATGGGTGGTAGTGACCTTAGGCCAGAAATTAGCTGGACCAAGGCTATTCAGATTATGAATTTATTTTTCAGGATTCTAGGTTATATATCATTAAATATGGTAATGGTGTGGATATTATTTAGTTGTAAATTAGTTATCTCTACTAGAGAAGGACATGTTGAGTCATTTGATTAATTTATCTATTACCCTATCAGAAATTGGTACCTAATTTCTTATATAAGCAGTTAGAGAATTTTCTGGGGGTAAGCATTTTGTTTTTCTGTACATAAATGAATAAATTCAGATAAATATTGGAAGACAGAAAAGATGGTGGTAGGTAATAGGAAAAATGATCCGTAAACTACAAAGATTTCCATGAAGTATTCATCGACCCTAAAATAGTACACCACCACTGTCAGCACCTTAAAAGAAGTAGTAGCTTGCTGTATTGATATTATTAATAGATTTTGAGGGGGGAAATGTTGCCTTCGAGGTAAGAACTGCCTTAGAGCTCATTGTTTAACTACAAACGAAGGGTTTCCAGCTCTGCCATACTCTTTAACTTCGTACCAGTGGCAGGAGGCAAAATGATAATGGGTAATAGCTAAAAAAGTCACTTTTTATATAGCAAGTAAGCTTGAGACTTTCAGTCCCGTAAATTAAGTTAAAATGAATGGCTTCTGAACAGCGCATTGGGTGACAGCAAGTTTATAAATGTTATGTCTCCAGAGGTGTTCCAGTAATAGAAAGTTTGGGCAGAATAAGCTTTTTCTGTAGCAGTCTCCTTGGAAAGACCAGCAGTCTCCAGAGAGATTGGTTAATAAGTCAGTTACCTGAGTGCTGAAAATGAAATTGAAGAGGTAGGGGAATAAAAAAGACTTTGAAGGAGAAAAACGTCAATTTTGCCCATTCAGTGTTTCTCCTATCAGAATGATAGTCAAGGCTGGCTGTGGTTTTCCTCTAATTGCAATTTGTATGATGGCCCCCATAAACACAGGGATTTGTGTTTTGGTCTTGCAGAGCTGATACAGAGAAGACGGTGGAAATGAGATTTAGGCTTGGTGCTGGGAGAAGGCTGGAAATGGCCTTCCAAGGCCTACCAGGTGTGCCATCTGATTGGACAGCCCAGTGTGGAATACCGTGTTGCTGCTATGAACTACCCTTGTGCTGTTGCTTCTGCAGATCTCAGCTGGAATTGAGGTAATGGTAAGTGGTGTGTCTGTCTGCCAGGATCTGACTGTCATCCTTAAAAGAGCATTTTAATATTCTCACAGAAAGCTGCTCTCAGAGGAAACACAATTAATTGGCTCCTGAAATGCCTTGACCTGTTGAGATCATTGGACACGTGGTGCTATATAAGTTCACGAGCAGAATGTTCATGGTTTTGTACAAGAAAGAGCATCTCCTTGACAAAGGCAGGATTATTGGCCTACAGGTTTGTTTTCCCCTCATCCTTGGGATGGGATAAGGTTCTGAAGCAGGAGGAAGAGAGAGAAGATTGAGGTCTCTTCAGATTTCACAGGCCACCAACCCAGCAAGTTTCATGGTTTTATTTTATACACGTAACCCTACATATGTTTACACATAGTTTCCCCTATTTTTTTCTGGTAACCCAGAAGTTAATAGTGCTGTTGTTAAATAAATGAATGTATTAATTTTAATGTGAAATGATTTTTGAAAAAGCAGTAATGTTTTCTCAGGAAAGCTTCATGAAGTATTCATTTTTCTATCACCATGTCGTAAATCTATTTACCAGTTATAATCATTTTAAGATTCAGTTTGCTCTTTTGTTGTTATCTTGACTGAGAGGTCAAGGAGGAGGACACGATATTTTATCAATCTCTCTCTCGCCTTCTGCTCTCCTTTCTCTGCTCCAGTGCCATGACCTGACCCAGTTCAGACTTGCATTCCTCCCTCCGTGCCTGGACTACTGCAGTAGCCTCCCCGTAACTGGGCTGCTTACTTGAGCTTTGTTGCTTTGCAGACCCTCCATACAAAAATGATAGGTCCCAAGTATATATCTGATCATGTCAATTCCTTCTATGGTTTCCAATGCTCAGCAGAGAATATCCAAATCCCGTGCAAAGCCATTCATAAATGGACCCATTTCTACCTCTCTAATCTAGGGATTTTTCAACCAGAGTCAACTTGTCAATGTTGCCTCATAGGGGATATTTGACAATGTCTGGAGACATTTTTGATTGCCTCTGTGTGTGTGTGTGTGTGTGTGTGTGTGTGTGTGTGTGTGTGTTACTAGCATCTAATGGGTAGAGGCCAGGGATATTGCTAAACATCTACACAATCTGCGATGCACAGGACAGCATCCACAACAAAGAAATACACAGTCCAAACTGTCCATAGTGCTGAGGTTGAAAAACTCTGCTCTTACCTAATCTGCTCATTTCTCCCGTGCTTCCAGAACTCCAACCACAGGGAGCTATGAATATAGTATGGCACTATGAATATGCCATACTGTTTCTTCATGAATATACCATACTGTGTCTCTTGTCCTCATCTTTGCACATGCTGTTCCCTCTGACTGGAATGCCTCCCTCCCCTTTTAGCATCTGGAGGTAAAGTGTTAGTATCCCAGGGTTCTCATAGTACCTTAGGCTTCTATCTAATATGTGCTTATGTTGCACTGTCATGTTTTTAACATTTTTTCCCTTGTTTACTACTGGGTGGAGCTATTTATGTCAGGCATCATGTCTGATGTTTTCCTGTTCCCACAGTCTAGTACAAATCTTGGCATATAATAGGTGTTTGGCTTGCTTGTTTGTTGGATACTTGGCTAGATGTATAGATAAATAGAATATTTATTTAGATCAGATGATAGAGTCCAGTGTGGTTTATAACCCAAAGCTACTAATATTCCAACTTGGAAATTAATTCTTCTTTTAATCCACTCTTTTCAATGTCACCTTCTTGCTTATTTTCTTTGGATTTTCACTTTGCTCGTGTATTGAATGTGGTAGGTGATCAGTAACTATTTATTAAAGGAATATTGGCCATAGGTCTAAGTTTAAACAGATCATAGCATTAGATAACCTTAGATTCTTTCTCTTTAGAAAGGCAGGAAAGAGATTTTTTTCCTTTCAAAATCAAGCTCTCTGAGCCAACCTTGTACTTACTCTGTTTCCTTCCACCTTAGTGGTAACTCCCTACTCTGCCACTTCAGCCAACATAGCTCAGTGCACCCTGCTAGCTTGGATGCAGAACTGAAGATGTCGGGAGTGAGATGACCTAGAGGCCGCCCACAGATATGGTTGCCTTAGTTCAGTTCACCCCACTTAAGATCAGAACAGTAAATCTCATCCTTGGTGTGCTGGTAGTGGCAGAGATTTATCTCCTTTTCAGGCACAGTCTCTTCTTCAGTTTCTGTCCCCTTCAATTGTGAATGCTAGTTAGTTCACCTTGTTTTTACCCTGAAATCTCAAGTTGAGCTACTTCAATCTTTAGCTTCCCTTTTGTCATCTGGAAGAGAATGGTCTATCCAATTTCTTGCGAATGTCCTTTTTTCCTCTGACTGGAGACATGAATCATGGAGCGGGGCAAGGAGTACCTTAATCAGGTTTGTATTTTGGTGATTTTTCCATTCATTTGTCCAACTTCCTCATTCCCAGCTTTTTCTCTCAGTGCAGTCCGTCAGTTATTGATAGTCCCTGGTTTTGGACCCATTTTCTTGTTCCCTGGCTCTCATTTTTGTTGTAGATTCTGATTCTCCTCTATCTGTAACATAATTATTTTCTTTCTTGTGAAGTCTTCAAGTATTCTCCTGGACTCTTGTTCTTTGCTCTCATTCCTCTAGAGGTACCCATTAGCACGTACGTCCCTTCCCTCCAAATTTACCAGATCCTTTTTAGGTGATGGCATTTTTTTCACAGGCCTCTAACTTGAGTCTTCTACGTATTTTATCTCTTGAGTAGCAGGTGCTTGGTGGTCTTAATCTTCAAGCTGTATTGTGTCTAGGAAATGGGGTTGAATGGGACAGAAAGGTAGTATTTAAGGAAGAAAGAGACAAGAGATCTTCATTTCCCTCTTATCAGAAAAGGGTAAGGAGCATAGTGACAAGGACTTTTTTCCCATTAAACTCAGCTCTGGGTTTCGTAGAATTTCTTTTTCTTACTTAGAGCCTTGATCTTTACTGTTAGCCACAAGAAAAGTCTCAGTAGGTTGTCTGTGGAATTTGAAAAAGTAAAACCAACCTCAGGAAGATTGCTATTGGAGCCTACATGGTATTGGGCGTGGCATGATAAGAAACCTCCCCAACAGAGCAGCCTGAGGGGAAAAAGGTGTATTCAAGACTAATGGCATTGGATCAGAAATAAACTAAGGAAGGAAGAAAAAAAGAGTCAGTTTTCAGTAAGGACTGCAATCCAGAAGTTATCCTTCCCACTAATATAAAATAAAAACAAAAACAAACGAACAACGAAAAAACAAACCCTTCTCTTTCCAGGGCCACAGGCAGACAAAAAATGCCGAACAACCAACCGAGAGCTGAGAGTAGACAGGCAGTAAGTTACAACACGTCATGAACAGAGACAAACAACATATTCCAGGGGTTTATACAGAAGGTAGGCAGCCAGTGTGTTACAGGGGATGTTTGGCAGAAAGCAAAGTATTCTCAGCAAAATGACTGATAATGAGAACGCACAATGTGAACTCTGAAGTGCATTAAGAGAAGGGCACTGATGAGAAATGCAGCTACTGCACTGTGACGCAAGGTGGGATAAGATTAGGATGGTAAAGATGGGAGCAAAAGAGCAATTCAGATTATACCAGAAGCACAGCCCTCTACCCTCAGCGGTTAAAGGTTTTCAGCAATTTTTTTTTCATAAGAAAGAATAAGGTGCTTCTTTTAGAACCCTACTCTCTTTCCTTTATATTTGTATGTGAATAAAGTTCAGTCGTTCTCAATGCGCAGTTATCTTCATGAAGTTGCCACTTACCCTCACCTGGTTTTATTACATATAGACCAGCTGATCCTATTACATATAGACAAGCCAAGAGTCTAGCATGCAGAATGGGAGGTGTGGGGAAGCAGAAGTCTTACAGAATGCTGTCATTACCAAGTGCCCCCGTACTCTGCCATCAGTTCTTTTGTATAAGGTAAGCCTCCTATATCTAGAAACCAGTTAACCAGAAGGTTTTAATAGTCCCATTCCCAATCCCGGAATTCACTGTGGTTTTGAATGTTTTTTAAAATTTTTATCAGGAAAAGGTCAAATATCAATGAAATAGATGGTGGTAATACTTAGTACATGAAAAGATGCTGAAAACTGATCAGTGATTAAGAATTCTGCAATTAGTGTAGATTCAGTTCAGCCTTCTTTAGGTGATTTACATTAGTACTTGTGCAAACTCTTACTTGAAGTTTATTACAATAAGCCTGAAATGATGACCTCAGTCATCTGAGAAAGACTCAGCTGTGTTCAGGATGGTGAATGTACTTAGGGTGGACAGGGAACTAATACTGCATCTTGGAAGCATTTAAAACAAAGGTCAAGGCAAAGGTTCTGAGAACATTCTGAACATGTGTTTTGAAAAATGTTTTTAATGAAAAATTTCAGACATACACAAAAGTAGAGAGGATGATATAATAATCTAGAGGTTCAATTATATTCAAGTTCAATTTTTAGGCAGGACTTTCCTGGCCAGCACTTTGTGGTTCTTGTTGCTTAGTGTCATGAGGCCATGTAGTGCGTTTGTTCCACTTGAAATGACGCTAGGATTGATGAGTGGGGGCGGATGTGTCAGCCTCATCTCTTCGTTATAAAGTTTCTGTTCCTTGATGATTGTTGCCTAAATCCATTATTTCATTTAAGGGCTTGCAAAAGGTGATTTTCTAGTTCTATCATTCCTTCTGTATTTATCAATGGAAATTCTCTCATAAAGAAGAAATTTCCCTCGTTAACTATTTGATTACTGAGAAACACAGGAAGTGTCACCGTAAAGTACAGGAAGGGAGGATAAATGCCTGATTCATTCCTTTCATTTATCAGCCCTTCAGAGTCACGTGTTGGGGCCCCGGCAGTCAGATTTGTAGCCACCTAACAAACATGACTTGGGAGTTTGTTTTTAAACTCTATTTGCCAAGGTCATTGGTGAAATGCTTTTGTCCCCCATTCTAGAATTATATCATTTTTCTTGGCTAAATGTAACCCTCTTACCTGCTCACACATACCCTGACTGTAACAAAAACTAGTAAAAATTTTCAAACAGAAGTGACAGGGGAGGCATAGAGTTGAAGGGAGAATTATGATTTTCCTGTTCATTCTTCAAATATTTTATGATTTGTGTTTAATACAAGGACCTCCCAGACCTGACATTGCAAGGGTAGGTTTAAATATAAATTTTAGATGTTGAGAGTTAATATATGGCCTCTTCTTTCCCTTGCGGCAGGCATATTGTAAGGATGTGCCCATGCTTATGATATATGGACAGGGAACTGCCCGGGCAGTAGCATTTCTCTACATTGGGCCTCATGTATCCTGGCAAGGATGCATTTGGTGTTGCCAGTATGCTCACTGGGTATTTTAGGAAGTAACGATAGCATGCCTCTATAGGAGTCCAGTGTACTGAAAACTATGTCTATGATAGGCCTAAGCCAAGGAATCATCAGCAAAACTCTTGGTATTTTATTTTAGGGGTGGAATGGCATATGGGGAAAGGAATTATTAGAAGAGAACATTAGTGTATTTATTTATTGCTTTACCTCTTTTCTATCATCTCTTGGGTCTTCTCTGAATTTAGAGTTTGGTGGCAATAAAATGACAGAAGTAAAAAGTTTATTGGACTTTGGATAAAAAGCTTGATGAAATTTAATTCTTCAAAGCTGTTTAGGCTGAAACCTTTTAGGGAAGAAGACTGAAGCCAATACCAAAGAGAACTTGAAGGATAGGGTTGCTGGGTAAAATGCAGGATGGCCAGGTAATGTTTAATTTCAGAAAACAATTCATTTTTTAGTAGAAGCTTATCTCAAATATTGCATGGGACATACTTCTATGGAAAAAATTACTCGTTTGTCTGAAATTCAACTTTAACTGGATGTCCTGTACTTGTATTTACTAAATCTGGTAACTCTACTTTGAAGGCTCTGGGAACAATCTGAGAGATGTTCGTGGTGCTGTGTGCTGAGCCTCTAGCCCTTGAATTATCTCCAGAAAACTCAGGGGAGTGCTGGTAATGACCATGAATATTCCTGTACAGAGTGCTGATGTTTATCAGAGAATAATCTGCTATTCCCTGATAGGTATACCTTTTAATGGCCCTCTTACTGTAGAAAAATGAACATCAATAGGCATATAGTTTTCCGGGGGGTCTGAAGACCCTCGGCTGCCCTCAGCTAATCAGTCTTTTTCACTGAGCGTCTTATTTATGTGAGGTCTGGGAACAATGACACTCTAGGAGCCAGGGCAGTTGTCTTTAGAGTTAACCAGGTGAAACGGATGTTACATAGCAGTTGTTTAACTTGTTCAGACATCCAGTGAAGGGGACAGTGTGAAACTTGCATTTTTAATGACCTGGCTATAAAATTGCAGAAATTAAAAGAGGTGTGAGTATCTATTTGTTTTAAATATTGTTGCATGAAATAGATCACATCAAAGCCTCTATTTTTGGTGATCCTTGAGAAATTTGTGCCTGGGATTTCTCTGCACTTTTAGTGGTAGGATTTCCAGCAATGCCAAAAGTGTTCCTTTTGCTCCCTTAAAGTACATGTTGTTCTGTTGATTTTTATAGTGTATGTAAACTTGAAATAGAAACAGAGAGATGGCTGCCCAGCCATCTTTACGTGATATTGAACAATTCTCAGAGAGGACTGTTTCTTGTAAGATAAAGAACTAAGATTTTATACAATTGAGCATGCAGGGATTTATGGTTTTAGCTCTTCTTTCGTAAACCATATCCCCTTTATTTCAACCTTGTGGGTTGCTAGGAGCTGCCATTTTTATAAAACTTGACCACATGTTCAGCTTTTGTTGATTGGTCCTGGGATGGTTGTTTGATAAAACTGGACCAATTATAATAGATTGGTCCTTAACCCTTCCTGTGTTCACCTCAGACATCTTTAGTATTCTTCTAAAATATCAGTAAATTCCTTTTCTTTGCTATGGGAAAATCTTTAAAGCAGCTTTTTACAGGAAGTAGATGGTACTATTTCCTTGGCCAAAGATGAACCCAGAAGTTGGCCTTCCCAAAGAGGCCAGCTGAGGCAGGCACAACTGTCTAAGAGTTGTAGATGGAGATAAGGAAAGCGAGGTGTGGAGCACAATTGCATTGCCATCTTCCTCCTCTAATACCTCCTCTTTTATTCATCCCAGAGTTAAGAGGGGATAATTGGGGGAAGGATTCCTGTAAAAGTCTAGACTTGGTGATAACCAAGCCAGTGGGGACTTATAGATTATAATAGTATTATGATAAACATGATATGATATATAACACATACAGTATATGACATTAAGCATATTGTGTTATAGTATATATATTATAATATTTAGTAAATGTATATAATATTATAGTAAATATGACACATTTGTATACACTTGGATGAGGCCAAAGGACGTTAGGGTGACCTGTATATGAATGATTTGTTTAACAATTTCTAATTGTGTAACAGTTGTTTCTCATTTTTTGCCATCATCAGTAATATGGTTATGAATTCATTGTATATAAATCTATGTCCATATCTCTGATTATTTGCTGAGGATAAGTTCCTAAAAGTGTAATTAAATCCAAGAATATATATAATTTTATGGGTATTGATACCCACTGACAAATTGCTTTCTAGGACATGTTTACTAATTTACTCGTATACAATGACCCATAGTTCCTATTTCAATTATAACATTATTAGCCTTGAGTGTTATCATTAAATTGAAAATATTAGCACTGGTGAGATATGGGTATGTTTCGAGTTTTCCATGTTTTTTACTCTATTAACATGATATATTAATAAAATTTATTTTATTGTACTCCTTAGATAAATCCTATTTGTTTGTGGTAGAATTGTTTTTAAGAAGAGACATTTGATTTCCATTTTATAAAAGAAATATATTCAAGGTAGAAAATACAGGCAAACAGAAAGGAGAAAATAAAGATTATCTGTAATCCTGTCCTCTGGAGATAACCCTTGTTGAATCTGAGGTGTATATATGTTTAGTCTTTTTTGAATGAATACATTTCAGTGGTTTTCAAGCCTGGTTACACATCAAAGTTACACATTATGATGCTTTAAAAAAATACAGATAACCAGAGCTCATCTCTGGAGATTCATATTGAAACACTTCCTTGAAACACTTTCTGCCATTGTGTTTAATGGTGTTTCAATGAACATGCCTTAGGATTGTTTATTTACCCACCTTCTCTGGGTCATTTCATTGACTGCCAAAGCTTTGATGACCTATTGAAAAGTGGAGATTTCTACCCTTCACTCAGATAGCTTTACTAAGTGTCAGAACCCTGCATCCCAAGAAGTATACCTCAACTCAACATGGATGTGCTATTGGTCCCTAGAACTCGACATATCCCAAACTCATCTCAAAAAAATGGGTCACTGCTTCAGTACTCCAAATAATATAGCCATCCATCCTCTTATTCATCCAAATTCACATAGCCATTCAGACTCAAAGATGGCCCCCAAGGGTCCCTGTCTTCCGGTATTTATGTCCTTGTGTAATCTCCTTAAGTATGGGCTAGCGTATCTACTTGCTTTTAATCAATTGATGGCATGTCGCTTCCATGATTAGGTCACATAAGATTGTGCGCATGCCTTGCCAGCACACTTTATCCTTGCCTGGCTTTGCTGAAACAAGCTGCCATGTAGCAGACCAATATTCCATACAGCAAGGAATGGAAACTTTTAGTCTAACTGCTGCAAAGAACTGACTCCTGTCAAAAATCACGTGATCTTTGAAGCAGGTCTTTCTCTAGTTGAGCCTTCGGATGAGACCTCAGCCTTGGCCAGCACTTTGATTTCAGTCTTATGTGAGACCATGAAGCCGAAGGCTCAGCTGAGCCATGTCCAAACTCCTGTCCCATAGAAACTATGAGATTAAAAAAATGTGTTTATGCTAAGTTGGTGGTAATTTTTTTATACACCAATAGATAACTAATATAAAATTAATCCCCAAATCCTGTTGTTTTCATTTCCTCGATATTTCTCAAAGCTGATATATTTTCCATTTCCACAACTAGTCATTTAGGTCAGGTATGTTCATGAATCCTCTGAATTGTTACAGCTGCCTTCTCTCCTTGCCAGTGTCTTGTGGCCTCTAGTCCTAATTTTTTCTTTGCAGAATCACCTTTCAAATGGAAATTAGATCATATTCTACTGGCAAAACCCTTTCGCACTCTTACATTGTTCTAGGGTTGAAGTCCAGAGTTTTAAACACAAGTTGCAAAGTTCTCTGTGGCCTGGCCCCCTGATTTCCTCTCTTTTAGGTCCTAAATGGCATCATGTGCTCTTGGCTCTTGGCTTCACCCTTGCTGTGCCCTCTGCCTAACGTGCTCTCTTGTGTACTTCCCCACTTGCCCTGACTCCGAATCTTTCACCTACTGCAACTCATTTTTCACATACAAACAGTTTCCCAGTTGCCTAAGTCTGAGCTGAATGCCTCTGAGGATCATCTGCTAGTTCCATGTTCTTCACCTGTTATTGTATGTATCATTGCCATTATCGATTTGTCTCTACAGTCCACTATAGACTGTAGCTATGGAGCGCAAGGATCATGCCTATTTCATTTATTCCTTCATTGACACTTGATAAATAGTTATTGAATGAATTAATAAATACCAGTAGAAGATACTTGTTCATTTGTTCTCTGGGTTTGGTAAAACCTCTGAAGCAGAGACCAGTTTTCTATATGCACCACGTCCGGATCAAGCTGTGGCTTGATACCTATAATCGATATCTCATCTCCTGCTGCAATGCAGCTCACTAAATCCCCAACATCATGCCAGCTTTCTGCTTTATGTTGCTACCAAGTGGATCCTGGGACAACATTCTCCCCAGTGTTAATGCTCATGAGGGATGAGATGGAGTGCAAGGGTTCCCAGTTGTCCTAAGTCCAGCCCAGTCCTCCAGCTTAGGAAGGTCAGGAAGATTCAGCCAGGGATTCCTTCATGTACATTCTGGGTTTGCTGTTCTTTCTTAGGAGAGGGCCTCGTGAATGTAATACATTCTGGGCTTTCTCTCAAACTGGCTTTATCTTCAGTGGATGAGAGAGTTTTTAAAATGTTGTCATCTGAATGCTATCCTTCCCTTTCAGGGCTTGCTGATAAAGGATTTCCTTTATATTCATGGAGAAAGTGGGAAGGAAGGAATTAAGTGACTGTATTTAATGTCATTTGGTCTGAAAATAAATATTTGTAATTATTTAAGTTTAACTTTTTAACTTATGTAATACTTACCATAATCCTCTTATACTTACGACTGCCTGATTTCTGGGTTCCTATTTTTAATTCATCTTTGTTCTTGGGAATGCATCTTCAGGTATATTTTTAGAGTTCTTACATATCTGAGAATGTCTTTATTTTTGCTTCGCACATCCATAACAAGTTGATGAAGTAGAAAATACCTAGAGGGTAACCTTTTCCCTTCAAACTCTGCAGCCTTTGATCTGTTGTCCTCTGGCCTTCACTATAAAGAGAAGTCTGAGGCCAGCCGGATTATTTTTCTTTGTGGATCACCTTTTATTTTTATTTTTTCTCTTTCTCTGGCGTCCAATATGATTTTTTCCTTTATTCTTGTAATTCATTTTTTTCTTTTCTTAGCATGTAATCTAAGCCCATTTGGTCTACATACTCAATTTTTTTTTTCTAGCTTTGGAAAATAATTTTCAATCGTGTTTGATGGTTCTTCTGTTTTACTTATATTGGTTTCTTTTTCAGAAACATTTATAATTCTTAGATGGGATATCCGTGTCAACTGATTTTTTTTTTTCTTAAATATCTGAGGGCTGCTTTTGTGCAGAGAAAAAGGCTATACTGTTATTCATAGTTTTAATTTAATATTCACTTTATTAAAAGTAGTTTTCTAGGAATTCAGTTTTTCTCAAACCTTTAAGTTCACCTTACTCACTTTATTATTTGATTTATGAATCCAGTAAATTTTAACAATTGCTTTCAAGGGAACCTTTGAATAATGTTTGTTCAATTTAAGTTGAACACATTCAACTCCCAAACAGGTCTCTTTACAACTTAGTTAATAAAATTCCCTTAAGTATTTAAAATCCATTTATACATTTAATACACTCAGTTTTCTTTTTAAGCTTCAAATGCTGACCTACCAGCCAGACCTTAACAATTGTAATAAATCTAATAAATTTACCTTAAATAATGAATCACATGTTCTCCTACCCATTCCAATACTTTTAAACTTGATTAAATTCTCTAAATCTTTCTACTAAAAGGTGAAGGTCTAAAATCCATTACTCAATTACACATTTTAAATTGGAATCACAAGGCTAATGTGTCATATTCACCGATAAGCCATATGCTTTTAAACATTAAACCTCTTTTTATATACTACATACATAAATATTGCCCTATCATTAGAAACCTATTTTTATACTTACCACAAAAGTATTAATTCTGTAGGCTTGATTTACTTTATCATTTCTGTATTTAATGCAAACTTCCTGGAGGGAAAAGACACTAGCCCTCTAGATGTTACTATATAAAACAAATGAGGTTGCCGTTCCAAGCAAGTAGAGTTACCCTTCCAGGAAAGCTGGGTGCTGTGTTCCACCAATTGGTTAAAGATTTTTGACCAGGCTGCATAGGGTCTAGAGTGTTAGCATTACACTGTTGTTAGGACAACAGGAGACTCCTAATCCATTTCCTTTAGGTGAGCTTTGTTCCTTTTGGTTTAAACTACCCGGTTCTTCCTTTTGAGTTAAGTGAAACCACTAACTATTATTGCAACTGATTCCCAAACTGCCTGTTTGAAGTTTGCATTTCTTTAGCTTTTTAAAGCCATTTTAATGTATTTCTCTTCATCTCTAGGGCCATGTATATAATTCTTTCCTCTGATTTGAGTAATGACAGTACAACTGATTTACTGAGCATTTGCTGTGTCAGATTAAGTGCTTTGCACAACCTAATTCTTTCATTCCTCACAGCAGTCCCATGAGGAAAAAAACTATGCTTATTCCCATCTTATAATTTAATTATTAATTTTTTAGGCAAAAAGAAATAAAGTAACTTGACCAAGGTCACATGGTGGCAGATCCAGGATTTCAACCCTGGCAGTGTCTGTGCTTCCTCACTAGGAAATATTGTTTATTTTTCTGCTGTAGCTAAGAGCAAATGGGACTTTGAGTCAAAGCCCTTTAGAGAGGAGAGACCTTTCCTGGGTCTAGGTGATGCTTTCAGTTTTGTAATACTCCCACTAAGGCTGTAGTTAACTTCCTTCCCATCCAGCTTGCTGCCTGGTTGGAATCTTGATTCATTGACAGGATCTTCATGCAAATGAAGAGAACTGCTCATACTGCTCCCACATGTCTTTGCCTGCGTCTGTCTGTCCTCACAACCAGTGCCCTGCTAATCATGCACTGTTGTTTGTCCAGCCTTCTTACCTGGCATTCATAGAGAATTCAGTACACATGCTCTTCCCATCCCTACTGCTTATTTGATTTTCTGCAGTGTGAATTCCACTCTTCACTGTCTTCAGTATGAGTTTTAATTCTGTTATGGTAATTGTAGTTTCCTGAAAAGTCTTCCTTTTTCCACGCAGCTTCTTTTGCACTCAGTTTATTATTTTCAAAACTCATCCTATTGTCTTGTATTTGGGATTTTTCTTTTCTTTCCCAGTTCCTTCCTCTTTGGGTCTCACTGAGGGAACAGCCTCTTGGACAGTATCCAGTTGGCTTCCAAATGAATTCTTAGAATATTTTTTCTGATTGCTCCAAGTAAAGCATTTTCAGAGTGTGCTCTTCCTCTGCGATCTTGGGTACTTTCCTTCTCTCTTTTAACATGTGATTTTTCCCAAGCACCCTTGGGGAAGAGAAGAGGTCTTCCCACCATGGGCAGCAAGAAAAGAGAAAGTAATGCATCATTCACTGTCTAGTTTTCGCCTTACCATTTTCTGGGAGATTTAGTCTGAAAAAATGAAGAAAAATTGGTGAGTTAGAGGAGGTAGGAGGAGAATGAGGAAAGGGAATGAACAGCTTCTGGCTGCTCAGGCCTGAGGCCCTTCAGACCAGGGTCTTGGAGGCCCTTCAAGCATAAATTTTAATCCATGTTTGTGCTCCACCTATTAAGTTGAAGTACTTCATAGAGGCTAGTAGTAGTTATCTGTAACTCTTATTATTTTTTATGGCGTTGTGGGCTTTACATTTTTCTATGAATTTATAAGTATTTTAGCTAGTAGCAATCAAGAAAGGCCATTTCAAGGGTTGCCAACTAGACTTCATTTAAATCGGAAATATTTAGGTATAATTCTTGAAGACCTTGATGGAATAGATTGGATATCCCAAATGACTTATTTCTGGATTTTATAGTGGACTTGAATTTATCTCATCTTTTTTCTTTACATCTGAAAGATAATTTTTAAAATCTTATATTTCTAATTGACCAGAACTGTGTATTATTTTCTTTTGGTTACTCATTCACAGAAACCCAAGCAATGTGTGCAACTTAAAAAGATAAATATAAAAATGTTAGCTCACCTTCTTTTATAATAGAAAATAACATTAAGGATACGACATTTTATTCTGTAAATGTAACAAATAACAAGCAGACAATTGGCTAGAATGTGAAGATAGGGAGGGGAAGATTCTCAAAGATAAATCTTTAAAATCCCACCAGAAAAACAACATTGGCTTTCCATGTTGTACAGTAGATTTTAAATCCTTTTGCCTGGCATTCAAAGCCACCTACAATTTGGATCCCATCTGCTTTTACAACCCTCTCTTTTACCACCTCCCTGTGTGAACCTTGCACTGAGGACATAGCAGTCTGCTCAGCTGAAATTTGCAACAAATCTGTGCTCTTTTACCACTATATCTTTGCTTACAATATCCTCAGGCTGAATGTACTTCCGTCCTACCAGAGTTTGCTCATCTTCCAAGATCCAGCTCTTGAAATACTCCAGCATTTATGGTCAGACACTGCCTTGTATTGCAGCTACTTGATTTCTTGTCTTATATTTCAGCTTGTTTGTACTTTCGAGTCTGACAAGGACCCCACATTGCATTTATGTTTGTCCAACAAATTGATTTGCACAGAGTTGGTCATTTGATTGAAAAGAGTTACAGCAGAAGCAAAATGAAAGGGCAAATAAGTAAGTAGATAGATGGATGGATGGATGGATGGATAGATAGAGAGAGAGAGAGAGAGAGAGAGAGAGAGAGAGAGAGATAGATAGATAGATAGATAGATAGATAGGAGAGAGGGCAGACACACAAAAATAGAGATAACAAGAAAACATGGAAAAGGCAAATAGAGAAGCGTAAGATAGACAGACATTACTTCTTTAATTCAGAAACATATATATATATTCCACCCCACCTCCTCCCGAAATGCTTGTTAGCATGCCAGCGCCTTCAGCATTTGGGAAAAAGGTTGTCTGCTTTTATTTACAAATCGCAGAGCTTGTATTGGAAATAAACATTTATTTTTCTTACGGAATGGCACAGCTTTTGTACTGTGTCAGAGAATGTGTTAGGGTTTTTAAAAATGTTTTGGAAACTCTAGGGTGCTTATCAATTTTCCAGTTATTCCTGTGAATCTCTGTGACATTCACATTCTAGCATTTTTGCCTAATCTTTGTTATTTGAGAGTTGGGCTGTCTTGTTTCACAATACCTGAAAGATTTTATCTGAGACCAACATTTATTTCATTGTGTACATTTTTTTTAAATCAAAGCTATCATTTTCTCAAATACAATCATTTTCATTTTTGTTTTGTTTCATGGTGGGGATCACATGTAGAAGAAACCAAAAGTAACAGTCCAGTAACTCATTGAGAAGAAATGAATTGCTCCCTGTTCACAGCTCTTGGGCTTTTCTTATTAAGCTTCCTGAGCCTTTCACTTAATTCTGAACTCATTCATCTCAAATGCCACAGCAGCCAGTTGAGGGTATGTGTTGTCATGTTCCTGCTAATTCAATACCCAGCTTTGCTAGGGCCAAATGAAACAAAGACGAAATGTGTTTTTTAGACTATTTTTTCTAGGCTGTTTTCCACTTTTGCTTACGCTAAGGTTCTAGTCATTAAGAGATTTAAACATCCTGAAGCCTTGTAATGCATGCCCTTGCTGAAATGGGGTAGAATTGACTTTATGGCTTTTTGAATATGTATCATTCCTTTGTGGGAATGAGTTTCCAAATGCTTCCTGTGAGTCCACTGCATGGTGACAAATATTAAGGTGGTGATTCTGCAATCTGGCTGGCAGCCATGTTTCTCCCATCACTACCATTGGAAGGCATTTCTAGTGGAGAAGGAGGTGTACCTGGAAGTTCCAGGGGAAGACACTGACCATGGTGCCTGGTGGAAAAAGCTTCCAGTGTTATAGTCAGTTCAGAATGAAAGAATGCCGAAACCACCTGCGTTACTGACAGTTTGGGCATTAGAAGCCAAGTTAGGAGAGAATACGGAAGTGGAAGTAGGAGAGGGAGGGAGGAAAGATATTTCAGATACAGGTATCAGCATATGCAAAGATCCAGGGGCAAGTGAGCACTGCGTTCTAAAAGTGTAATTGTAGGCAGAATATGGTGTGAGATTTGGGGAAGTGGAGAGAGATGAGTCAGGAGAGATAAGCCAAGGGCCTTGTACACCAAGAGAAGAAATCAGGACTTTGAGCCTCAGAGAATGAGGAGAGTTGGCACCATGTAATGGGAGTAAAGATAGCATGTGCCTGAAGATTTGGTAACCACAGCCCGTCTTAAGTCAAGGCTGCTGCTGGTCTAAATAGAGCCGCTATGTGGGTTAGAAATTGGCCCCAGTGGATGATGTCCCAGTTATCTGTTGCTGTGTAACCAACCACTCCAGAGCAGAGTCGCCTCAAACAACCATTTCACTATGTTCATGGTCTCTGTGGATCAGAGATTTGCACAGAGTCCAGTATTGATGGTTTGCCTCTGTTCCACAATGTCTATGTTATCAGGTGGAGACCCTAGAAGGCTAGAGTATCATCTGGAAGTGTCCTCACATACATGTTTGCTGGTTGATGTTAGCTGTTGGTGAGGATCTCAGCTCAGACGCTAAGGCAGAACACCTGGACATGGCATCTCCATGTTGCCCGGGCATCCCGGACATGGTGTGTTGGCTAGGTTCCAAGAGTAGATATCCCAAAAAGCAGGAAGAAAGGCTGCCAATTTGTCACGTCCAATATTCTAATGATTGAGCAGTGAAAAGCTTAGAATCAAAGGGGATGGACCATTGATCCCACTTTCTGATAGGAGAAGTAGCAAAGAATTTGGATGCCATTTTAAAATCACCACATGCTAATTAGAACAAGATGCTTTCTCTTGGAAGACACATCCTTTCAGTCAAGAAAATCCTACAACTATCCCTTTCTGCAAACATATGTAGCTCTACCCAGGAAACATGATTTGGATCCAGCTCTACTCAGCCCTTCACTGGGATCCTTTGAGCAGTTCACTGTCTGCACAACCATACCCAGAGGCTCTTGGCTTCATAAATCCCGGGTACTCACTGCCTCTCCACCACTCATCATGATCAGAAGGAAAACTACCTTTCTCCATGCAACTTTCAGCCTTGTTCCCCGCATCTATTTTTTTTTAATTGTGATTGATTCCACTTAATTAAAATTATTATTTGTTTGTATACCATACAATCTCACTTATATGTGGAATCTGAAAAAACAAAACTAAACAGAAACAGACACATAGATACAGAGAACAATCTGATGGTTGCCCTGGGGGAGGGGCGTTAGGGGACTGGGTGAAAAGGTGAAAGGATTAAGAAGTACAAATTAGTAGTTACAAAATAGTCACCGGATGTAAAGAGCAGCATAGCATAAAGAATATAGTCAATAATATTGTAACAACTATGTGTAGTGCCAGGTGGGTACTAGACTAATGGGGGTGGGGAAGGAAATCACTGCATAAACTATATAAATGTCTAACCACGATGCTGTATACCTGAAACTAATATAAAATAACATTGAATGTCAACTATAACTGAAAAAAATGATTATCAGAAAAAAAATTTTTTAAAAATATTTTTTGTCATGTTGGTTCTGCTGATCCTGGGCTTTTTTTTCTTTCAGATGGCCACTTTAAAAAGGCCATCACATTACTTATCACTGAATATTCTCTTGTTTTCTACTTAATTTCCTCTTCTCCCTTCTTGGAACAGACTTCAAATAATACAAATAATAGGTATTGTTCTTAAAAGACCTAGTTTTAGTGATTTGTAATTTCTGTTGTGGATCTTTTGGGTAGGAGGGCAAATATTTTCAAAGTACTAAACTACTTTTCTTTTAAAAACTTCCAAGTTTTAAATGTTTATCAAGTCAGAGACATTTGTAAATTTTTTAAAAAAAATAAGTCCTATTATATGTTTGAACCTTTCCTGGATCTTTCCTAAAGCAATTGACATTGAAAGAAAGTGGGCAAGGCAATAAGTTAAAGATAATGTGTACAGGTGAGAAATGGTTACTGAGATCAAATTAATTGAACTGTGGGCTAGGGCAGCATATTCATAATTCCACAAGCAGGTGGGAGGTGACGAGAGTGTTGGACAGGACACCCTCTTGTGCCAGCCACCAGCTGACCCTCTTAGCCAAGGACTGCTTTGGATATTGCACAGATGAAAGAGGAAGTCAGAGGGAGAAGGGCTGGGGGCCTCATTTGAGGAAGAAAGGACATTCGTATAAATGGTATATTTGCAAATAGCACACACTGAGGGATTAATTAGTAATATTACATTCTATATATTATTCTCTGATTTATTCCTAGATTGTAAGTCATCCATAGGTCTGCAATTGGGTTAGAGACTTATTTTATGTATTCCACTATCTAGCCAATGCCAGGCCTATGATAAGAACATTAAAATATGGAGTAAAAGTCAACAGTGATGTCTAAGCAATGGCATTTGCAGTCAAAGTGCTTGCTTTTATTCGTTTGTGGATCTACGGCTCCTCTTTTCTTCCCTTTTTGGTTCAGATCTTGATCACGTTAAGAGAAGAAAAAATAACTTTAGGAGTCAGAAGTAGAAAAACTGGCTTTAGATTATCTGAGAATCATCTGAATATTCAAATTCTAAGAGTAGAAGTGTTTTGGTCATTGAAAGATTGTAAATAAAGACATTTTATTCATTGCATATTAAATATAAGGGACTCTTTTTAAAGCAAATGGAAAATTTGTGCAGGTATTTCAAGTTCCTAAATGCTGACTTTTGGAAAATCCCAGGTGAAATCGGGAAGACCTACTACTTTAAATGGGCCCACTGGGATTCAATCTAAAGATTCTACTTTAGTGAGGCCTATGCCAAATTTCCATTCTCTCTGGGTGTTCTGTTACTTCATAACACCGGAGAAACATTGCCTTCCTGGGCTGCTATTCCCTCTAGGAGCAGAAGGAAAAATATTGGTGTGATCAGGGCCTGAGGTTGCCACTAAGATGGCAGTTGAAGTTGGAGAAGTCCTTTTTTGTCTTGTTCTGGTTGTCTGCCTATGGGTTGCAGAAGGGACAATGAAATACTCTTATTTAAACTGCCCCCCATTTAGGATAATGTTCGCTAGGTCCATCCATGTCATTGCAAATGGTAAGATTTCATTCGTTTTTTTATGGCCAAGTAATACTCCATTGTATAAATGTACCACAATTTCTTTTTTTTTTAAATTAATTAAATTTATTGGGGTGACAATTGTTAGTAAATTTACATAGATTTCAGGTGTACAATTCTGTATTACATCATCTATAAATCCCATTGTGTGTTCACCACCCAGAGTCAGTTCTCCTTCCATCACCATATATTTGATCCCCCTTACACTCATCTCCCACCCTCCACTCCCTTACCCTCTGGTAACCACTAAATTACTGTCTGTGTCTATGAGTTTTTGTTTCTCATTTGTTTGTCTTGTTCTTTTGTTGTTTTTGGTTTATATACCACATATCAGTGAAATCATAGGGTTCTCTGCTTTTTCTGTCTGACTTATTTCACTTAGCATTATACTCTCAAGATCCATCCATGTTGTCACAAATGCTCCTATATCATCTTTCCTTAACGCTGAATAGTATTCCATTGTGTATATATACCACAACTTCTTTATCCATTCATCTATCAAAGGACATTTTGGTTGTTTCCATGTCTTGGCCACCGTAAACAAAGCTGCAATGAACATTGGAGTACACGTGTCTCTATAGAGAAATGCTTTCAGATTTTTTGGGTAGACACCCAGGAGAGCGATTGCTGGGTCGTATGGTAATTCTATTCGTAATTTCTTGAGGAACCTCTACACTGCCTTCCATAGCAGCTGCACCAGTCTGCATTCCCACCAACTGTGTATGAGAGTTCCTTTTTCTCCACAGCCTCTCCAACACTTGTTACTATTTGTCTTGTTGATGAAAGCCATTCTGACTGGGGTGAGGTGATATCTCATTGTGGTTTTCATTTGCATTTCTCTGATGATTAGCGATGTTGAGCATTTTTTCATATGTCTATTTGCCATTTGTATATCCTCTTTGGAGAAATGTCTCTTCAGGTCCTCTGTCCATTTTTCAATTGGGTTGTTTGTTTTTTTGTTGTTGAGTTTCATGAGTTCCTTGTATATTTTGGATATTAGCCCCTTATCAGAGGCATTGTTTGCAAAAATCTTCTCCCGTTCAGTTGGTTGCCTCATTATTTTGTCAATAGTTTCTTTTGCTGTACAGAAGCTTTTCAGTTTCATATACTCCCATTCGTTTATTTTAGTTTTTACTTCCATTGCCTTTGGAGTCAAATTCATAAAATGCTCTTTGAACCCAAGGTCCATAAGTTTAGTACCTATGTTTTCTTCGATGCAGTTTATTGTGTCAGGTCTTATGCTTAAGTCTTTGATCCGTTTTGAATTTATTTTGGTACATGGTGACAGATAGCAGTCCAGTTTCATTCTTTTGCACATAGCTATCCAATTCTGCCAGCACCATTTATTGAAGAGGCTGTCTTTCCTCCATTGTATGTTTTTAGCTTCTTTGTCAAAAATTATGTGTCCATATTTATGTGGTTTTATTTCTGGGTTCTCAATTCTATTCCATTGGTCTATGTGTCTGTTTTTCCGCAAATACCAAGCTGTTTTGATTATTGTAGCCCTGTAGTACAAGGAAAAATCAGGGAGTGTGATACCTCCAGTGTTGTTCTTTTTTTTTTAATATTGCTTTTGCTATTCGGGGTCTTTTGTGGTTCCAAACAAATCTGATGATTTTTTGTTCTATTTCTTTAAAAAATGCCATTGGGATTTTGATGGGGATTGCATTAAATCTGTATATGGCTTTGGGTAATATGGCCATTTTAACTATGTTGATTCTTCCAATCCATGAGCATGGAATGTCTTTCCATTTCTTTGTGTCTTCTTCAATTTGTTTCAAAAATGTCATAGTTTTCAGCATATAAATCCTTCACATCCTTGGTTAAGTTTATTCCTAGGTATTTTATTCTTTTTGCTGCAATTGCAAAAGGAATTGTTTTTTATATTTCTTTTTCTGAGATTTCATTGTTGGTATATAGGAAAGCAATGGACTTTTGTACGTTGATTTTGTAGCCAGCAACTTTACTGTATTCGTTGATTGTTTCTATCAGCTTTTTGGTGGAGTCTTTAGGGTTTTCTATATATAGCATCATGTCATCTGCAAAGAATGACAATTTACTTTCTTCATTCCCTATTTGGATGCCTTTTATTTCTTTCTCTTGCCTGATTGCTCTGGCAAGGACTTCCAACACTATGTTGAAAAGCAGAGGTGATAGCGGACAACCTTGTCGTGTTCCTGAACGTACAGCAAAGGGCTTCAGCTTTTCACCATTAATTATGAGATTAGCTGAGGGATTGTCGTATATGGCCTTTATTATGTTGAGGTATTTTCCTTCTATACCAATTTTATTAAGTGTTTTAATCATAAATGGATGTTGTATCTTATCAAACACAATTTCTTTATCCAATCGTCTATCGATAGGCATTTTGGTTGTTTCCATGTCTTGGCTATTGTGAATAGTGCTGCAATAAACATAGGGATGCATATATTTTTTCAAATTAGTGTTTTGTATTTCTATGGATAGATACCCAGGAATGAAATTGCTGGGTCATAAGGTAGTTCCATTTTCAATTTTTTGAGGTACCTCCATACTGTTTTCCATAGTGGCTGTACCAATCTGCAACCCAACCAACAGTGCACAAGGTTTCCCTTTTCTCTACATCATTGCCAGCACTTGTTGTTTGTTGATTCATTGATGATGACCATTCTGACCAGGGTGAAGTGGTATCTCATTGTGGTTTCTGTATTTCTCTAATGTTTAGCGACATTGAACATTTTTTCATATGTCTGTTGGCCATCTGTATGTCTTCTTTAGAGAACTACCTCTTCATGTCCTCTGCTGCATGGATGGACCTAGAGCAGGGGTGTTCAAACTTTTTTCAACGTATTTACCAAGGGCCATATGAGGTAAAATACACAAACAGCCGGGCCACTCACTTGAGGTGAAATACGTATTGCCTCACCTGGTTTATTTAAGTAAACTAAATATATTTTTGGAATTTGCTGTGGGCCAATTAACAATGGATCATGGGCCGCAGTTGGCCCACGGGCCGCAGTTTAAACACCCATGGCCTAGAGAATATTATGCTAAGTGAAATAAGTCACACGGAGAAAGAAAAATACCATGTGATCTCACTTATATGTGGAATCTAAAGAACAGAATGAATGAACAAAACAGAAATGAACTCAGAGATGCAGAGAAAATACTGATGTTGCTAGATGGGAGGAGGAATGGGGGAGAAGGTGAGGGGATTACAAAGCACAAATTAGTAGTCACAGTGCAGTCATGGGCATATGAAATACAGCATGGGGAATATAATCAATGTTGTAAAGATTATGTAGGGTGCCAGATGGGCACTAGACTTATTCGGGAGACCACTTCATAGACTGTGTAGATGCCTGATCACTGTGCTATACACCTGAAGCTAAAATAGAATAATATTGAATGTCATCTATAATTATATATATATGTATATATATGGAGTACAGCATGGGAAATATAATCAATGGAATTGTAACAGCTATATACGATGTCAGATGGGTACTAGATTGGGGGGTTCACTTTGTGAGGGGTGTAAGTGTCTAACTATTACATTGTTTTGTATCCCTGAAACTATACATATATAAACAAAAAATAAATAAATAAACTGCCCTCCGATATGAATTTCAAGATCTGGCCACTTTTCCTTTAATCCACTTACAATAGCCTCACACTGTTAGATTATTTGTCTACTAGATGACTTTGTCCTAATGGATCCATTTTTACCCTTGCACACTTTTATTATTTTTTTTAAGTCACTTAAGAAATGTGAAAAAACTGCTGGTTTTTAAAGTTCTGCTCTGTTCTTCAAGTGGATGCACCATTTTCAACTTGGGTTAAAAGCACTTTCTGAGAGGTGTGATATTAGTATAACACCATATCTCATCCACTCAAGGCACCATTATTTTATGTACCATTAAGAAAGAAAAAATCCTGCCAATTAACTGTGAGATACCAGATGCCATCAGTTGTAAGATGCATTCTGATTTCAGACACGTTAAAAGTCAGAAAAAGAATATCTTAGAATCAGTGAGATAAGGTGTACATACTTGATTTTTTATCACTATATACAAACATATATTAATAATTTTACATAAGTACAATATTCTAATGCTGTCTATTTATCCTTCCTTTCCCCCACTATTCCTGCCATATTTATCTATCTATGAATACATTTATCTCATATAATTAATTGTACATAGATATCATATAATTAAATTACTGATATAATATATAAAAATCTATTTTGTGTATAATGCATGTTTATCTCCACGATCATATAAATCATATGTAAACCGATGCACACACGTACATAAGTATAAAATTTATGAGGCTTCTTCATTATTTTATAATAATGTGCTTCTTATATAAACATTTTTTCTATTTTTAGATTTTACCACTCAAAACACCATATTGAAACCTCTTTTACCCTAAGTGGCAGAGCTATAATTCATTATTTTCCATAGCTGTATAATATTCCATGATAGATCCAATTGATGAGCATTCATTTTGTTTCCATTTTGTTGTTATGAACTTTTACAAACAGTGATACAATAAGTATACTGTATCATATTCTTATGTACTTGAGTTTTTCTTTTTTTTCTTTTTTGGCTAGATTCCCAGGAGGAGGGAGTTTTGGGTCAAAGATATGTGTATTTTTAGGAGTTGTGGAACTTGTGCTAGGACTCTCTAAGGTTGGTCACCTCTAGTCCCTTGTTCATTTAACTCCTACATAGAAAAATGTGAACCGTTTCCCCTTTTGGGATCTCACTCTAAGGAGAGGCCTCATTCCCACCCAGTAGCTGTTGGATCAAGAGCAGCAGAGACTATAGTCGTCTATAGTACAGCTATAGCAAATGTGAGAAAGGTGGCCATATTTTCAGAATCCCTAGAATCCTATTTTTAAATGGTTACATTATAAATCAGCAAAATCTTAGCAAACTTCAGAGAGTTTCCTAGCCTTTTAAATCAGGAGAAGTAATCAGTCTAGGCTGATTCTTTGCCTCATGCACACTGGCAATGAGAGCTTAAACGCCAAATGATATATATTTTTTTCTTTCCCATGTGTGAGACAGAGGAACATTTATTGTAAAAGTTAAACAGATTGACAGCTTGCTTCAGCTGAAGTGTGTAAAAGTTCTTGACTGGGCTGCTTTCCTTTCTTCCATAATAAGCAGTTAACAGACATTCACTGACCTGCAGTGCAAACTCAATTTATTGCATGTATCAAGTTGATTTAACAGGAATGGAATGTGGTGGAACAACAGCTTCCCTCTCTTCCTATTTCTTGCTGATCCTCCGCCATTTTGTCTGGAAAGAAAATCAGATTTAACACCATGTAGAACCTTTGTGATTTGAAGTAATTGGCCTACATTTGAAAAAAAAAAAGGTATTTAATCAATGGCACTCATCTGTTTATTTGAAAAACCAGTCGGTTGAGGAGGTTGTATTTGTCTTTAAATTCTTCAGTTGTAGGAAACGCTGAAATGGCTGAATACACTAGGTACTTTGCACTGTACAAAAGAAAAACTGAAAATCCAAAATGGCTTCTTTCTTTCATGGCATGTTCTCTATTTAGAAAATCCTTAATTAATTTTGTGTGAAAGCAGACGGTCAAAGGATTTAAAGAAGCAGAACAACATCTTGAATTTCCTTCTGCTTACAAAGGGGGGAAAGTGAATATGGTAAACTGATTAAAAGAAGTTGTCTTGAAGTCTACCAGTATGAGACATAAATAACAACAGCAACAGATCATGATCATTTAAGAAAGTTTTTCCATTTGAAATGCATTCTCCCTGTACCCCCAAATTTGTTCTCTTGAGACTTCAGCCATTTAAAAGCATGATATTGGAACTAACCCAGCATCACTTTAATTAGCACAGAAATGCTAATTATACTTTTTCTGTATGATGTTTAAATGTGAGCTGTCAGGACACTGCATTTTTCATATCACTTGCAGTGAGGCTCACAAGATCACCAGACCCATTTAAAAATTATAAAGGCCAATACATCCAAACTAATTATTATTTTTAAACTATAGGAATCTGCTAGAAGATGCATGAAAATAATGGCATCAAAGTGAACAAAGTGACCTTTTTATTTGCTTCAGACACAAGCATATTTCATTTTATTCAATATTTGTGGTCTGTGCAAATCAAATTTCTCCCCATTGAATCATTTAAAACACCACATAAAGCCTGATTTTGAAAGAAAGATACTTTTGAAAAAACACAGTCTCTTCATTTTACAGGTTTAAAGCTTTTCATTTCGATTTTCTTAAAGGAAGTTCTGTCTGTGTTCTTGACATGATTTTTTTTAAAGATGATAGATAGCTCTAGGAATGCAATGGATACTATTCTTTAATAAAGTCTGTTACATAAATTTAATTAAGCACAAATTTAATTAACTTTATTTTAGTTACTGAAGACCATTTGACCTAATCATTCCCTTTTCTGAGACACATACGGTCCCCTCCAAACCTCAAAAACAAAACAAACACATCCTACTATAAAATCTAAGCCTTACATTTTACCAACATTTATCAGAATCAGTGTGAGAGTCAAAATGGCTTTTAAGGTCTCTATTTATCATTATAATTCTGGGATTCTATATGACTAAAGGGATTAATTCTACATTAACATTAATTTTTAAAAAAGTACTGACGTACTCAGACAGAAACCTGGAAGGAAAAATTCAACAGAACTTTGTATTTTGAGGGGCACAATGTTTCCCCGTCAACTAAATTAAATCCTCTGTAATATTACCTCACTTGGAAAAATTCTGAATTAATTTTCAAAAGTCTGAATTGCAAAATCTTATAAAATAAATTGATTTTGATGGCTTTCAATACAGGTGGCCTACTGTATAATGACAATAACAGCACAACAGTGTCACTGTAATATTTATTGACTACCTGCTATGGTCCTGGCACTGTGCCATGTGCTTTACATAATAATATCAAGTAAGGAACCATTATTATCTCCATTTTGTGACAGAGGACAATATGGCTGTGGACATCATGGAGCCTGCCCAAGACTTCACAGCTAGCAAGTAACAAGGATGGGTCACCTCTAGGCCTGTCTGGTACTAAAGCCTTCTGCTAACCATTGTACTATATGATGAAAGATAACATGTTTTTAGTGATATAGTAGAAAGTCCTAAAGGTGTTTTTTTCTCCCTCTGAAATCAGGTTAATATGACCTCATGATCATGTTTTCACTGTACTTAGGAAACCATTTCTTCTTATCTATGACAAAAGCAGATCTCTGTCCTTTATGGTTTGAATGCTCACTACTATGGACTGAATTGCATCCCCCACTCCCCAGTTCATTTGTTCAAGCCCTGACCCTTGATGGGTTGTAATTGCTTCCCAAATGTCCTTTAGGTTTAGTTAGGTTTAGATGAGGTCATGAGAGTAGGGCCCCCATGATGGGATTAGTGCCCTTACAAAAAGAGGAAGAGATATTAGGGGTCTCTCTCTCTTTCCCTCTCCCTCTCTTCCTTCCATATGAGGACACAGCCAGAAGGCAGCTGCCTACAGTCCAGGAAGAGAGCCCTTATCAGGGAACCAATTCAGCTGGCTTGATCTTGGACTTCCCAGGCTTCAGAACTGTGATAAATAAATTCCCATTATTTAAGCTGCACACTGTTTTGTTACAGCAGCCCCAGCTGACTGAGACACTGAAAAACTGCGAATGAATGGAATAGTTAGTGCAGGAAGTTAAATGACGTGAACATGAGTATAACAATGTCAAACACTTATGAGTCCTACCGTGTCCTAGGCACTGATCTGATTCTCACAACAATCTTCTGTGGTAGCTACTATTATTATCATCCTCCCCATTTTACAGCTGAAAATACTAATGGACAGAGGTTGAGCATCTTGTCCAAGAGCATAGCTCTAGGTAGAACCAGAAGAGAACCAGAATTCACACTCACACAATCTAGCTCCAGAACCTGTATTTTTTCCGTTTTATTCTCCAAGAGGTTTTTTGTCAGTTTTTTTTAAATCCGTAAAATGGGAATATGGCTGCTTTATTTATAGGACAAGGAGAAATATGTGAGGGCATGAATGTGAAACTGCTAAAAAGAAAGCAAAACAATATAAGGTATTAATATTCACTAGCATAAATTTTCAACATTGATGTTTACTTAGGGAATTTATTTCTACCCCAACTCTTTCAAAAAATAAGTTAAGACAAGCTATTTTAAAAGGCCATAAAAATAAGGTCAATAGGAAAATCAAATTTAAGCAAAGGAGGAAGACAGAGCCACAAATAATGGTAAGCCTTCTAATACCTGAGACAAAAGGTGAAACGCTAGCTACCTAGTTTTATCAATAAAAAAGAAAATAGAGTATTTTCTCTGGAGAGAGAAAGTTTTCTCCCTACCATTACTTTTAAAAAGAAATTTTTTATGTCGGAGCTTCTAAAGTGAATATAATGATCAATGGTTCCACAGAGTAAGCGATTTGATTGATTACAATATCATCACTTCTGCTTCTCTCTTCTTGTATTGGTGGAGCTATTAAGGAGCCATGAAACCTTCAAATTTGGTCAGCAGGAGGGAAATGTTGTAGAATATAAGGATATAGATAATTTAAGTCTAGATAATCAACCCTTAAATTGTCAAAAATTGACTGTTTTCCAAAGAAGGCCTCCCACGTGTGCCAGATAGATGTGCCATGGCTGTGACAATACCATGCACCAGGTCATTTCACACCGAGGCCACGTAGGGTGTGATGTGGGACGCATAAATAGATGATTAGATGCGGTTTCTCCTCTTGGGGCCCCAATTTTAAATTAGACACAGCGTATTAGTGTAGAGCATGGATCAGAATATAGATAAGGGAAACACATATACATTGGAGAATATTTAGAAAATATAGAAACATATAAAGAAGAAAGTCAACATCAAATTACCATCGTTGTTACTTTTTGATATATATGTCCTTCCAGTCTCTTATTCTCATTCTCTCTGTAAGTAGACAAATATGGATATGAAACAGCTATGATATAGATATAAATAAAAGTAGAGATAGATATAAATGCATGCATGTGTTCACACACACATATTCAGAGGTTTAGAGATTCAAACAGGTTATGTTCCTTTCCCAAAGTTTCAGAGCCAGTAAGTGGCAAAGATGGAGCTCAGATCCATTTCAAAAGCCTGATTCTCTTAATCACTATTCTATATTCTGAGTATGTCAATTTTTAAAACATACTGTTTTATGAAGGTAGAAGCATGCGTTATTTAGCACTTTGTGCTATGCTGTCCTCTCCCCAAATACTTACATAGGGAGCAGTGTTTCAGGTTATTGGTATTTTTCTAAAACAAGATTTTGTTTAATATTCTACTATAGACCATCATTTACTTAATTATCTTAGTATCTTAAATCTTTAGGTTTCCAGTGCTCACAAGTTGTTATGTGTCATTCATAAAGGGGAGGGTAAGAAACTCTGTATATGTCAGGAAATCCTCCATCATTGAAGAGGAAGCACTTGGGCTAGACCTCGAAGTTTCCTAAGGGTTGACTAGTCAGACCTGTAAGAGAAGAACATACCCAGGGGAGGAAAACCACATGGCAAGTCTAGAGAACTGAAAGTAGTTTAGTGTGGCAATACAGTATATAGTTAAGAGACTAGACTTTGTTTTCAGACAGACTTGTCTCAGTTCCAGGACTGGCTTTAGCACTTCTTCGATTTTGACTTTGGGCAACTTGCTTAGCCTCTCTCTAAGGCTGGGTTTTCTCAGTAAAAATGAGGATTACAATTAGGTTGTTGTGAGGGCACAGAAGGCTCTTTGTATAAAATCTGATGTCTGGTAAGGACTCAAGTCACCTTAGGGTATGTGATGGGGAGTGTTGAGAGATGAAGCAGGACAAATCCAAGAGAAACTTAAATGTCCAGCTAAGGATCTTGGTCTTTATATTAAATGTAGTCGGGCCCTGGAAGATTTTTAAGCTAATACCATGATCAGTACGGATACAAGACTATTAAGCAGGGACATTAAATTCCAGGTGAGACATAATGTGGGCTTGAGTTAAGTCAGTGATAGTGGTATCTCAGAGAAGACAAATAAAAGTCATATTAAGGGTAGGGAATCACTGGAACTAAGCAATTTTTGGGATAAAGGAGTGAAGATGGGATGATGTACAAGACAGCTGATGTTTCTGCCTGATCAGTGTTCCTCCTTCTATTTTTAATTTTGGAAATAACATGTCAGTTTTCCTCTGGGTAATTACCCCCCACCCCCAAACTCAGTCCATTCCCCCATCTCATTCGCCAAAATGTGTGCAGATGACCAAGAGTTCCATATCCCTGGCTACAATAAGTAGTCAGGAGTGGGTCAGTGAGATCAGGGATCGTGCTAAAATTATTAGGAAAGGGAACCTCTTCTCTTTGGAATTAAAACCAGATTATGTAAGCATGGCATACCCAATCAAGAATGGATCCAACAACGAAGATACGCTGAGAAGAGAAAGAGAGGAGGAGAGTGATATAATTAAGCAAATTATATCTTAATTTGCTTGAATTTGAAATTCTAGCAAATACAGGTGATTCCCAGATTGTTGCCTTGGGTGATTGAATAGATTAACCAATGTGAAACATAGAGGTGATACAGAGTTGGGAGAAAATGACTTTGGTTTGGAACATGTTGAGTCTAGATTATTTGTGGGACAAATAGGTGTTAATAGAGATGTCTAGAAGACGCATGTATGAATGAGTCTGACGCTTAGGAGAAAGGTCAGAGGTGGAGAAACAGGTTTGACTCTATCAGATTTTGTGCTTAGGAAAGCTCATTTCTTTTCAAAGTTGGCCTTGTGGGGTGCAACGCTGATCCCATGGCAAGTACTTAGGATGTATTAGTAGCAAAAGAGGGAATGGCAAGCAAATAAATACCATGTGTAGGATTGGTTTAAGGTGACTGCACTTTTTGTCCATTTGATGTTAATTTTATCACACTATTGATGTATCAGTAACACTATCAGGTAATTAAGATGTTAATTTTCCATTCCAGGAAAAATGAAATGCACATTTTGAAAAACATCTTGTCGTTTTCTTTTTAGGGACACAATAATGCATACAGTGCTTTAATAAAGCTGAAAACAACTGTAGTAAGTCTGACTGCTTTTAGGGTGAATGTAGCATCAGATGGAAGAATCAGAAAAAATGACTAAGAGCAAAAAAGTCATTAGAGAACCACGGCTAAGATCGTCCACACCCTCATATCATCAATTACTACGTACGAATGTAAAAGTTGGACAGTGAAGAAGGCTGAGAGGAAAAAAATGGATTCATTTGAAATATGGTGTTGGAGGAGAGCTCTATGGATACACAGGACCACCAGAAAGACGGACAGGTGGGTCCTAGGGCAAATTAAACCTGAAACACCACTGGAGGCAAACATGACAAAACTGAAGCTGTCCTACTTCGGGCACGTCATGAGAAGGCAGGGGCCTTTGGAAAAGAGAATAATGCTGGGAAAACAGAAGGCAGCAGGAAAGAGGCAGACTAAGTATGAGATGGCCTGACTCCATAAAAGAAGCCATAGGCATGAGCCCATAGGGGCTGAACAGGGCTGGTAAGGACAAGACATTGTGAACATAGCTCATTCATAGGGTCTTCAGGAGTCAGAGCTGATTCAATGTCATGTAACATACAGACTAAATGGATGAGTTGATGCTTCATGGACATTGGTCCCCAGATGTTTAGCATTTGAGTCATCTGGGGAGTTTTTTAAATCCATGGGATTTTGAATTCCATTCCCCAAAGAATAATTCTTCAAGGCTTTGTGTCCTGTATGTTTGTTCACAGGTGACCGATGTTTGGACTGGTTAGGGAATTACTTAGTGGTGGGAAGAAATGTGTCTGCAGTTCCTCATCACATGTGTCCTTGGGTTGGCTCTTTTGATTATTTGGGTCTTTGTTTCCTTGAATTGAGGGGGTTGAAATGATGATCTTTAAGGTCCCTTCCTGCTCTGAACATACCTTCATTTCATTCACTAAACCAGTTTTTTTCCTTCATTTGTATGTGATTCTTATAAATGCTTCTCTTACTTCACAAAGGAGATAAAAAGGAATAAAATTCAAACCAACGTTTTAGCTGTCTTGACTGTTGACAAGATGACAGTTTTAGGAGCGTCTTGGTTTAGTGATGTGTAACAGTAATGATAGTGAGCTATCTTGTATGTAATTTAATCCTTAAGCATGCATCCACCACTTAAAGTTATTTTCTATACACTTAAAATGATAAAACAGTGAGCAGAATTTTCCTTAACTTTCTCTATTTTGTTATTGTATATTGTGCTATTCCCACTGGAGAAAACAGTTATTTTTTTCTTCTGTCCTTTGAAAGTAAAGCTCATACAAAGTGACAGGTTTAGAGCATATTTCTAAATCAAAGAATGACCATTATAGGACTTGATCATACAAGTTACTTCCCTAACTACCATTTATTTGTGCTAAAATTGGCTACATTCCTGATGCTAATTCTACAAGACAGCAGTAGGATATGACTTGCCTTCCCACTGTTTGATATAAATCTCCACTGATACGAATTGAGTTCAGCTGCAGTGAACTTAAATGCTAATGTGGAAAACATAAGGCAGCCTGCTGTTTCATTTATACCAGAAAGTTTTAACTTCTACAGTCTTCTGTATCCCCCCTCCCACTCCCACCTTAGGTTAGATCAAATTAGAAGCACTCCATTTATGTCTGAAGGGTGAAATGTGCAAGCTTGATTTACATAACTCAACATGAAAATGGAAGAAGGAATTAATCATAAGGATAGGTGTACCACTCTTCTCTTTGAATAATACACTGTAACAGTCATGGGAAAACAATCAGTGCCATAGCATTTATCAGCAAGCAAACCAGTATTCGTTAAGCATCAACTTTGCCCAGTACTGTATAAAGCATGCTAAGCTCAGGTCTAGAAAAGTAATCATAATGATTCAAATGATAATAATGGAATTTGTTGAGTGCTCACTAAGTGCCAAGCATTATAGTCACCACTTTACAGTTGTCTCACGGAATCCTCAAAACAACCCTATGAAGTAGGTAAATATCTATTGTTATATAAATTTCACTGATGGAAAAATTGAGGCCCAAAGAGATTTTTCTAAAAAGTGGCCCAAGGACTCCAGAGACTAGGATTCAAACACAGGTGCCCATACTCTTGGCCTCTTGATGTTTCCTAACTTGAAAGAGTTTAGTTGGGAATACAAGGAGCATAACGCTTCTGGAAAAGGCCCAGCATAGCAAGGTATGCACAAAACAAGTAGCATCAGTGTTCCTCCCTGATCACAGGAACTGTCAACGGAAGTGAAAGGCTAATTCTGAATTGGGAGCATGACCCAGGTTGAAAAAAAAAAGCAAGAATGGAAAAGAAGAATCAGATCCATGTCACAGCACTTACCAGGTTCCCACCTAGCACATTTCCCTCAAGCTTACATACGTGCAGTTTTCTCATTTTACTTTTGCTATGATTCAGAATCGATCTTGAGATGCCCTAATATTAGGTGTGCCTGGATTCTTAGGTCTTCACTATGGCTGATGCGCTGAACTTGATTGCAAGGAGGAGTGGAATGAGATGAAATGGAAGCAGCAGGCAGGGCCAAATGGTGGGGGCCGTTGAAGGTTTCATCAGGAATGTGGTCTGTATCCTAAGTGGGTCAGGGGAGTGACATGACAGAATTACTTTTTAACAAGATTATTCTGGGTGTGCGTTGGGGAATAAGTTGAAGGAGATGCAAGAGTAATCCACGTGAGCAATGATACGTCGTAGTTTAAACTTGAGTTAGGATTGAATGAATGATGCATATTTCAAAAATACTTAGAGAAAAGAGCTGTAAGATTTCCAGTCTGTGCCTTCACCATTCCTATTAACGCTGCTTCTGTCACAGTCACAGTTGCTTATTGGTGTTGAGTCTGCAAACACTTTTCTGTTCTGCTTCTATTTAACCGTATTCTAGATAGTTGACCTCTTGACTTTTGGACCCAATTTTTTCTTGTATTTTCGTTTACCTACTTTTCTCCTTCTTGGTTTATTTTTACCTGTTTCTCTTTTTTTTCTAACCTACTCTTCCAGTGTCTTTCTATTTTTCTCTCTTCAATCCTGAGTTCATCATGGTTGATCCTGGGGTGGTTTTCCTTCTCTGTCTCTACAGTGTATTGTATATACTGTTCTTCTAGGTGATTTTATTGTCTGTATGCTGCGGACTCACCAGTTTATGTCTCAGGCCTAAACTTCTTAAAGGTCTAAGCCCATTACCCCAACTGCTACTTGGCAAGCCCATTTGGAAGTCTAACAGACATTTCAAACTTAGCACCTTTAAAACTGACTTGTTAGTATCCTACCTTTCCAACACCTCAGTTAAAAGTACTACCATCCACCCACATACTCAATTGAGAAGCTGGAAATAGTCCTTGATTTCTCTCTTTCCTTTAATGCTGACAATCAATGAATCAGGAAAACCTTTCAGTTCCACCTCCCAATACATCTCAGTGCCATATGCGCCTTTATTTCTTTGTTGCCCCAACTCTAGTCCAAGCAGAATTATCTTCAGCCTATTTCATTTTTACTTGTATTTCCTATTTTCTTATTTGTTTGTTTACTTTTTTAGTGACTACTGTTTTCCATCCTAAACAGTAAGTTCCATGAGGGCAAGGAATTTGGTTGTTTTGCTCCCCACAGCAGCTAATACAGAAAATAGACTCAATAAATATTTGGGGAATGAATAAATGCATGAATAGACTTATAGTTGATTTAATATGAGTGGTGAGAGATACAGAAAGGAGAAAAACGTGCTAAGAATATTCCCAGATTTCTGATTTGAGTAAGCGGTTACTCAGCTACATTATTTTCCAAGTTGGACACAAGTTTGAAGGAAAGAAGTTACACTGTTTTGTTTTTTTATAGTTTTATTTTATTTTATTTTATTTTACACTGTTTTTTATATATGTTGAATTTAAGATTCTTGCAAGATATCAAATGGAGATGTCCAGTTGGCTTTTGGATATATTGGACTTGAACGTAGAAGTTAATTCTGATCTGGAGATACTGACTTTCAACTCCTAAGTCTAATTAAAAATGGTACTTGAAGTCATTGGACTGTCTAAGCTTCTTTTTTTTTTATAGTTTTATTTTATTTTATTTGTCTAAGCTTCTTTAAGTGAGTCCAGAGAAACATCTAAGTTACAGAACCAGTAGAACATGAAGAATGACAAAATTGGTTGGAAAACAATTTGAAGAGTATTTGCTGTCAATGAAAAAAAAAGAGAATTTCAAGAAGGAGATTTTGATAATGTCATAGGGGTGTGACAATTAAGTTCACGAACTTGTTGCAACAGTGTTGCTAACCTTTTTTTTGATATCAGAGGGATTATTCATTATGAATTTGTACCAACTGGACAAACAGTTAACCACGTTTACTATTTGGAAGTGCTGAAAAGGCTGCATGAAAAAATTAGACGACCTGAACTTTTTGCCAACAAGTCACAGTTCTTGCATCTCAACAGTGTACCAGCTCACCATGGCACTGTCTGTGTGGGAGCTTTTAGCCAATAAACAAATGACTTTATTAGAACACCCTCCCTGATCTGCCCCCAATGACTCTTTCTTTACGCAAAGATAAAGAAAATATTGAAAGGAAGACATTTTGATGACATTCAGGATATGAAGGGTAATACGACAACAGCTCTGATGGCCTTTCCAGAAAAAGAGTTCCAAAATTACTTTGAAGTGTGGACTAAGTGCTGGCAGTGGTGCATAACTTCCCAAAGGGAGTACTTTGAAGGTGACTGTAGTGATATTTAGCAATGAGGTATGTAGCAATGTTTCTAGGATGAGTTCTGCGAAGTTAATTGTCTGACTTCGTATACTGCTGAGAGGTCACAAAATTATAACTGAAAAGTGACCACTGGGTTTAGTAACATCGGGATCTTGGAGAGCAGTCCGAGTGGAGTACAAAGTGGAGGTTCAGATTAAAGCGACATGAGGAGTGAGAGGAATAAGGAAGACGGGGCCAAATTTGTTCAAGACAGAAAGAAAAGGAACAAGAAAGAAACATTGTCAGTGGGGGGTTGGATGAGCGCTAGTGGTTTTGTTGTTTTGTTTTTTTTTTGTTTTTTTTAAATGTGGAAAAGACTTGAGCATGTTAAATGCTGTCCAGAAAAAGGGAGAGAGAGGTAATGACTAGGGAACCAAGATGGGGGAAGAGATAGAAACCAAAGTACAGTTAGGTATGTCTTTCTCCTGGAGAAGTTACAACCTCTATTCTAACAGGAAGGAGGAGAGGCCACAAACATTGTAGACTGATTCACGGATTTGGTCAAAATCACAAGAGCCTCATCTGATGGCTTTCATTTTTTCCATGGAGGAGGAAGACAATTCTGTGCCAGGATTACCTCTTTTAGGGGATACTCTGTAATATTCTGTACAGCCAAGTCATTTTGAAATACTTCCTTTCAGTTATAATCCAGAAATGAGCCCATCTTCCCTCACTTAATGACATTACCACTCTATGGCTAATCCTTCAGAGAATTGTGTAGATGGGTTCTAATTATACCCATGCCTCAGATAGAGTTGTCTATTCATTATTCTTTTGTTCTTTCTTCTTTTTTATGGCTACTTTGCATTTCACCTTCCTGTTGTTGCCAGACGTGATGAGCTGGAGTGGAGATACTTGGTATAATGTGTTCAAATTATCAGTACACTTTTGATGCCCTTAGATAATTAACGCTGAAATTCACAGCCGGTGATGGTAACGGGAGTCAGAAAACAACTCTAAGAATAATGCAATATGCTTAATAATTGGTTCATTTTTTTTCTCTGCCTAATAATCAACTTTATTTTACCTGCTATAACAAAGACTGGTTGGGGAAAAAAATTCGATATGTAACAATCGCCCCCTTGACCCAATGCAAGTCTAAAAGACATTTTCCCTGTTCAGTGGGTGACTGGGAATCCCAGGCAATATTATAGTCATGATTTTCTATTTCCATTTTTTAAATAACAGTAACTGTAAGTTCACACACCTCTTTGGAGACCAGAGCTACAGCATCAACAGTTGTCTCCTGTTGGTTTATTACATGACCATTAAACAAGTTTGAAAATCAGATTTTCATTGTTAATAACTAAGTAATAGTTAAGTAATAATTATAGTAATTCATATACTATAATTAATATTATATAATTAAGATTGATAATTAATATAATATAATTAATATTATATAATTATATAATATTATATATAATATAATAATATAAATATAGTAATTTATATAATATAATTAAGTAATTTTCACTGTTAATAATTAAGGAGTTACGAGCTTTGACAAGAGATATTCACCCTTTGATCCCTATAGGGAAAATAAAAACAAGAAAGTGAAAGTTAATATACTGAATCCACTAACTGCTTTTCAAGTCCTTCAAACACCCTGCCATTGAAATTTCAGGGAGAGATGGACCAGGCGTCTCTGAAATGAATTATTTTACCCCCACTCTTCCAATTGTATGTTTTATTGAAGATCTTCTCTCTCTTATCCCAGAGATAAATAGTGTGACATTGTCTGGGTGACCCTTTGGGAATTTTCCCTATTCAATCAGAGGTTTGCAGAGCACTGAGAATCTGTTTTGAATGTCAATAGATTCTGAGGAATGGTGAACAGGGTAAAAATTGCAAGCTAGGAAAGAGAAAAAGCCTTAGAGTGTTATTTTTGTCTTGAAGTAAAACAAGCTGATCTCGAAGTCGGATGTGGGTCCCATAACTTCCTATCTTTCTCTTTGGCAAGTTATTCAACTTCTCTGAGCCTCAGTTTCTCACTTGTACAAAAAGGATAATAGTACTCATTTCAGGGATTCCTCGGGATTAAATAAAACAGTTCACGAGAAGCTCCTAACATGGAGTCTCGTAGGTATTTCTCGATAGATAGATAGATAGATAGATAGATAGATAGATAGACAGACAGACAGACAGATAGATAGATGATAGATAGATAGATAGATAAAGTTTCTGTCTCCTTTGTCAAAATACAATTTCTTTACAGCTTCTAAATATCTAAAACCTCCTTTAAAGATTCATTTTGTTAGATATACTTCTGTCACTATTGCATGCATCTATATCTTTCTTTTCCATTCCTGCTGCCAGGAGTGGCAGATTGATATCC
This sequence comes from Rhinolophus hipposideros, assembly GCF_964194185.1. NCBI lineage: Eukaryota > Metazoa > Chordata > Mammalia > Chiroptera > Rhinolophidae > Rhinolophus > Rhinolophus hipposideros. The sequence continues at coordinate 21,053,688 of NC_138055.1, read as the reverse complement.
CAAGTTCAGACTGATACCCTTAAAACATGAGTTCAGTTATATGATGGGCCTATTCTGAAGCCTTCAGTGGTTTTCCATTGATTGCCTGCTTAGAAAAAATCCACACCTTTTATAGCCCAGATAGGTGGAAACTTCTACATTTCATTCGCCTTCCATTTCCAGCCACTTCTCTGGATTTCTACATATACCTAAGTAAATCATGGTGTTCTTTTCTTCCTGAACACTGATCATCCTGGCCTGCCTCTTTGTCTTCTCTGGCTTAGAATCTTCTCCCCCCCGTCTCTTCTTGAGGAAGTCCTACCTTAGTGAAGGCCAGTATTAGTGCTCTATCCACTCTAGGATGTATCTTCTCCCCCTCTGCCTCCCTAAAGGATTTCTCCATCTGAAAACTCTCACAGCAATTTTTCTTTACTTGAACTCTGATCTGGACTTTAAAGTCCAGAAAGAAAGACTATCTTCCTCTTTGGCAAGTTACTTAACTTCTCTGAGTCTCAGATTCTCACTTGTATAAAAAGGATAATAATACTCATTTCAGGGATTCCTCAGGATTAAATAAAACAGTTTATGAGAAGCCATGTCTGGAGTGTTCTTCCCCAGCCTCTCAGCCTTGTCAACTCCTATCCATTCTGAGACCTTAGAATCACATCTCCGACTGCTGAGTCCATATCTTTGATATATGCTGCCTTCAGAGCACTTACCTAGTGTTTCATAATAACATAGTCATTAGTCTGATCATTCTATTAATGTTTGTCCCCCACTTGCAAGACTGGAAGCTCCTGAAGGGAAGGAAAGTTGCCTGTTTTTCTCTCTGTTGTATCCTTAGTGCCTGGCAGAGAAAACACTCAATGAATACTTGCTGAATCAATAAATGAAGTATACTACTTGCCTTTCTTTATGGCTACTTATATCCATGCCTGTCACATCTCAGCCCCTGAGAACAGGGCCTGTGTCATATTAATCCCCATTGGCCCTAAAGCACCTAGCTTAATGCCTTGCTGATCATAAGTGCCCACTGAGTATTCATTTAGTAAAAAAAAAATGAGCGAGCGTGAAACAGAGAACCCTAGTATGAAGACTACTGCAGACATTTTAAGTGGTACAGCAGCTATCTATATGAGGGGAAGACTAAGCCCACTTGGGTTTAGTAGGAGTCTTCTCATTTCAGTAAACAACCATTTGTAGTGGGTAATCAAAACCTTCATTTTAGATCACATTCATAAACGGCAACATTGTTTTTTCCCCAAGGAAAACCTTTCTTAAAGCGGAGATTAAAACATAAGCCCTTTCAGTAACAAAAACAAAAGCTGCCCTTCCAACCCCATGTTTCTGATAAAATGGCCTTTCTCTGGAGATATAATTTCCTCTGTTCACCATTTTTCTTTTAAATTGCCCAATCAATCAGGAGGGGGGACTTGTGCCCCACCTGTGGAGAGATATTTTAAAGAGAGGAGACATTTGATTGCTATGTTTAGATTTATGGGAATTGAGATGACCCTGAAGATTAAATGAAGAAGCAACTGTGAAAAAGAAACTGAAACGGAGAAAATTGATTTTTAAGTTGAAGACATATTGGTGTTGAGAGGTTTAAATGAGGAGATAGAGCAGAATGATAAGGTCCAGGGGGGTGGGGGAGAGGGCACCTTGAGGGGAAGCCATGTTAATTGTCACTGGTGTAATCCCCGTTGACCTTCAGGAAGATGCGAAAATGATGATATCATGAGAGTTGAGCTTTGAAATCACATTTAGTGAACACCTAATCAGAGCTACAGATGGGCTTTAGATTTGATCCTCCTGATGAAACTGAATTAAGACAGGGTAGAAGACAGATAATGAAGAGTGACTATGAAATGAAATTCTTCAGTGTTACTCTTCAAAATGTGAAAGGCAGCAAAAATACGTTGCTGGCTAAAACAAAATAAATTTAATCAGTGCAGATAAAAATATGATTTTTTTTTTCCAAAGGGGGAAAAAAATGTCTTGGAAATTTCCCGGAAATGTATAAGAAATTTCTTTAAAGGCAATCTACTGCTACATACTCGAATTTGATTTATTTCTACTTCCTTCTAGGTCTCTGGTCTCTCATCTGTTCTACATTTTGCACTATACCATCATTCTTTTTTGCCTTTTTCCGATCACCTTTTGTTGACTTCAAAAACACCTTTCCAGGACTGATTATGAAACTTCGGTGGTATTCAGTAAATATGTTGGGGGTAGTTGCTTTACTTAACAATATTATGGAATTTAAACTACAGGTTCTGTCCTCAAGAATTTAAAGGACTTTGGAGGATACAAAGCACATACACAAATAATGAATCAACAATTAAGACATGCTCTGAACCTTCAATGGTTTTGAGGAGGGAGAGGAATCCGTCTGGGCTGGCCCATCATGGTAAATTACATGAAGGAGATGGACTTAAATGGGCATGAGGGAATGGAGAAGTCATGCTTACTGGACTGTGGGTGAAAGTAGACTAGAAAAATCATGAAGCCCAAATTGAACATGGGGGTGTCGAGTGGCCTGATGAGACTAGAAATTGGTTATTAAGGAGAAGTGAGGGTCAACTGAAGTACAATCTGTGAACTTTGAGTAACTGGTTGTGGTAAAAGAGAGTTATATGTTCTGAGAACATGATTATATAATTGTTAAATCATTTATGTGTTGCATTTATATATATATATATATATGCATAAATACGTGGGTGGCAATACTGGGTCCTACAATTGTGTTGTTTTGTTTCTCATTTTTGAAGCCATTATGTTTATTCTATTTATACATATGTACACAGAGAAACACACAGATACACACATGGTATGCAATGCACTTTGCTAAACAGAAAGCTCTGTGCAGTTCTTAATTAATATGATTAATTTTCTGTGGGGAATGGGGAGGGAAATAGCAAACTTTGTTCTGAGCACATCCTTTTTACTACATAAATGGGCTAAAGGAACTAACATATAGCTTTCTGCCTAGGGAATAGAAATTACCAGATACAAAACTTCCACTATTGAGTGCAGATAGGAACAAAATTATGGTTAGCTAAATGGTTTAAATACCAGATTTACCAGATAGAAATGTACATTTTAAAAAACATATAAAGATGTTTGGACAATTAAAAAGATATCAGAAACCATATAAAAATATCTTCTGTCATATAGGTAAAAGAGATGAGTAGAGAGAATTTGCTTTTGGTAATATTATAAAAAGAATAATGAAGCTTATTCAAGTATTGGATTTTAGAGTGGTGAAGAATGAGAGGATAAAATGTCATATATATGGAGGCAGCAGGAATTTTTGCATAAGTAAAGCACTGGATTTAGAATCTATAAAAATTTCAAATTCCTTGTGCGTACTCAGCTTCTCTGTTTTAAAGGCATACTATAAAAATAATCATCATCATTAACACAATCACCATCACCGTCACCTTTTCTAGATATTCCTTGGCTTATTTGTTTTCTGACCCCCATTTCCCCCTTTTCCTGCTCTACTCTGAGGAGCAGAGACCTGATTGTTTTCAAAGGTCGTGTGTCAGCTGGCATTTTGCTGGGTTCAGCTGTGGGAGGCACTTGCAGGAGATTCGGGGTGGGGAAAAAGGAAAGGCAAGGTACTTCTTTCCTCCTCTTTCTGCCTGGGCTGCTGCTTCTCCATTATTCTAGTCACTCCAGAGGAGCCCCCATAATTTTGGCTTTACTTAGGTGATCCCCACCTCTGGATCGCAGAAACACAAACACAGCCTCCTCCATCAGGTTTAGAGGAAGAGACTTCTTGTGTTGCTAATCTCTCAGTTGCTTTACTGTCCCCTTTGTCCCCTTTGGTTATTCATCTCTTTCATCATCTGTTCAACAGAATCTCTCCCATATTAAATTCCCTCTGTTTTGAATACTGTTTTCCTGGTTGGGCCCTGACTGATATGCTGGTTTTACGTGGATAATACAAGGACTGAAATAAGACAGTAGACCAATCTGAGATATTTGAAGAAAGGAAGTTATGCATGTTCAAAGAACAATTTTTGATACCTCACCAATCTAAAGCAATCATATTTAACACTACAAGCTTTCACAGGAGTATTGCAAGGCTTACTTATGGGATAAAATCTCCTGGTGACTCTGAAAGTATGTCTAAGTATTGCTTTCTGGATCATCACTAAAAAAACCTGATAAATTCCTAACTTCTGGAGTGTATCCAATGTGTAAATGTGAAAGCAACCCAGATACATTTTTCTCAGTGTTAAATTTATTTTATCTTCCTTTACAAGCAGATGTGCTTATTTTTGTGGGAGTAAGTTATTGATGTTTCCTGCATTGCTTAACTGGTTTGGCCAAATTACAGAAGATCGTGGTGTATGAAAGTGTCCACCTTTATGAATCAAGTATATTTCAAAACAGATCTAGCACTACAAATACAGGTAATACTATAAGAACTCTGCTAGTCTGTTATCCTTGAAATCCTGATTTTGTTGGAAAGCCTTAGTGTATGATATTGACCAATAATAGCTGAACTCTATCCTGCTCCTCTCATACTTTGTCCATATCAGTTTTTCTCAAGTGTAGTTCAAGAAATGCTGATGCTGGAAGTCATCTGGGGGTACTTGTAAAAAATGCAAATGCTGAATCAAAACCTCTGAAAATTAGGTGTGAAAACTTGAGTTTTAATAATAAATTATTTATTTATTTATTCATTCATTCGTTTGTTTGTTTATTTATTTATTTATCTAGCCTGCTAGAGTATGCAGAACACTGGGTACGAATGAATGCACAATTCCCATTAGTCTGTATTTTCTCTGTGAGATCAATGGCTTTCAGAGGAAAGTTTTCTTCTTCTAATCTGTCTCTCCTACACTGGTGGAGGAATAAGTAATTAGTAAATGTGCGATAAGTATTGTGGAATTGATTTGACTCCATTTATCAACCCAAATATGAGTAATTTCTTCAGCATTATCTTAATGATAATACTTATTGTTGTTCTTTAAGAAAATGAACAAACTGACATAATTATCTAGCAAAAGCAAGGTAAGTCTATACTGAAAGAATAGAATGAACATTAATAGAAAATCTGCAAGCATTGATGAAACATATAATGATAATGGACATTACAAAATAGAAATTTAAGAAGAGTAAATCATGCCAGAAAAACTTGATTGCTTTTTTTGATAGAGCTACAAGATCAGTAGATAAAAAGTAATGTGAAATTGTAGATGCAATCTATCTCAATTTTGGTAAAGTGTTTGATAGTGTCACATGAAATTTTCCATCTTGAATTAATTGAAATTGGCTTTGGTGTGGACCTCTTGTTATCTGCTGGATGCTACAAAAAGCTAACATAAAAGAACAATGCATCTGATGATGATATTTCAGAAATGAGGACGAAGTTTGCCTTCAATAACCATCTTAGTGTTTGATTTAGAGGCTGTATTTAAATAACTTGGTGACGTTTTACATTTGTGTTGCATTGAAACTTGTTGGACTCACCAGGGAAAGAGAAATTATACTAAGATGTGTTTAGATATTATAAATATTCATATTTTATACCATTGACAACCTTTAGGATTTTAAATATTCTACCCACTTGCACAGTTATGTTCACATGTAGCCTTTTCTAGACTTTGTGAAGCTACAAACATATGCCTGTTACAAACATATTAAGGATTGCCAGATTTAGCAAATTAAAATAGAGTCAAACCTAAATATACTTAGAATTCATTCTCAAACACAGATGCATTGGGAGATCCTAAGGAAAAGTTATGAAAAAATGATACAAAATATACTTATCCATGTAAGCTTACTGGGTTAATTCTTTTAGGGCTAACCTGGTTTCATGGGCTGATACAAATGCCTAGTCTGAAGTACGGTATGGCTGTCCAAGTATACTTACTTAAGTATACTTAAGTTTGGATGTGAATTAGAAATAACAGATTGAAAAGGACATTAAAATTTTCCTTTTCCTATGATTCTGAGGGAGGCATTATCTGAATTATCTATCATATTTTTAAAATTGTGTTTCTGAAAAGTGATAGGAATGTTTAATATTAAAGGACTTGATTTATGTTAGAAACATGGAAATAAATAAATAAAAGAAATATGTGTAGTTGATGGAAATGGTAACTAAAAAAGTGTGGTGTGTTGAGGTAGTTATCTAATAATATCCAAAGTGTGTAAACTCTGCAGAATTACCTACCATGATGCCTAAGTATTAGTGAATGACATTAAATGAATGAAAATATAAAGACAGTGATATTGGAGTGAACTATTTTAATTATAAAACTCTTCTAAGAAATTGCTGGGTCGTCTAACTACAGAGGGTGCCATATATATATATATATATATATATATATATATATATATATATACACATATATATATGTATTTTAAGAAAGGAAAAAACTGTATTAAAATTGTATTAAAATGCTTAATATATACTGATAACAAAAGATGACTACAAGTCATGTGTATACATTTTGTGGCACCCCTGGTATATAAAATTAGAGTAAAACTTAGCATATGCTTGCAAAGACTTTTAACTAGAGATGACAACATCTTACTTCTCGTTTTCTCTGATTGTATGAATTTGCATTTGTTCTATATAAGACAGCTAATGATAGTTAAATTTATTTAGTACTCAGCACCTGACTTTCACTAAGTACTTTGTGGGGATGAGCTCACCCCAACAACCCAAGAGATAGGTATTATCATCCTCATTTTATAGAAAAAGAATCTGAGGCTTTCATGAGTTCAATGACTTGGCCAAGGTCACGTAGGAACCTGGTGGCCTGTCAGTTTCCTAACCCTGTGCCCTTAATTACTATGCTATTATACATAGTCTCCCATGAAGACTAAAGAAGCTTTGGCTCAATTCCCAAAAGAGATTACTATTGTTTTAAACAGTAATCTTCACTGATGCATTTGAAATCATTCCATTTACTCAAATTTGATTTAAAAACAATTCTGTAGCAACAGATCTGTTGGATAAAGTGAGATATGTCTGCGAAGCTCAGATTTCCTCTGATGGTCAGAGACATCAGTAAACCCCACCCCAATCATACTCTATGTGGGTGAGATATGTGAGATTCATGAACATAAAGAATGTCGCCTGCAATTTTCCTAACATTTCTGTGGATGATTTTCCAGGTCTAATGCTCCCAGAAAAAATGTGAGCATTCCTTCAGAGGAAAATCTGATAATTGAGCATAGGTGAAAAATATTTAACCCACCAAGGATCTGAATCTATTTCTCCTACCCCTTTCTAATATCACTGTACAGATAATAGTATTTTAGGAAAAAAATACATCATAAGGTAGGAGATTTTGTTTTTATGGCATGTTCTTCAGTTCTTTGTTTAACTCTCTGGTCCCAATGATTTCATAAAAATTAGCTTAGCACCTATAGTCTCAAGTTTTGAAACTTGACTGCTTAGCTTCAAATCTGAGCTTGAGGACATCTGCTTCTGGCCAACGTATCGTGATCAGGACCAGATTTACCTTCCTTTCTTTAACAGTGAGAAGACCAGGCAACATGTAAGAACATGTAAGATCGGGCTGCTTTTAAGACATTGGACATCATGCCATGAAGGACAGTGGTCCCTGAGATATGAGAAACTCATAAGGTGAGTCCTGCAGTTGCCTGGAGACAGTTTCCAGGGTGAGGTGCAGGGAAGGAGAACTTATAGAACACAGCAGTGTCCCTGAGTTGAGAAGATGGAGCTAAAAGTCCAAGGAGGTCAGGGTCAGAATTTACAGGGCAGAGCACGGGAGTGAAGAGAGATACCTGGCCAGAAAGCTCTGGATATCATCAGAAGGTCCCCCTTGAGTCTTTGGCTGAATACTGATCAGCACACACATGGGAGGAAACTACAAAAGCTGGGGAAAGAGCCACCTGAAAGGACTGGAGGGATAATACTAGGAGCTTGCACAGGTCTGGGACCACCGCCTGTCTCCAGCAACCAGAGCATAAAACCTCATAATTCACGGGGCATCTGAAGAATTTTGCCTCAGTAATGGAGAGTACTTAGCCCTTGACTTAACTACTCTGGTCCTGCCTAGCAAAGTTTAAAAGCAAGACCTGAAAGTATCAAATTGTTTCCTAGAAACTTCACTACATTCCAGAACACAGCTCAAGAAAAGGATACAAAAGCATCCAACAATGTAAAATTCACAATGTCTAGCTTCCAATAAAATAAAAAAAAATTACCACATCTAGACTTGATCACTTATGAGCAGCACCTTGAGTAAGCATTCACTCTCTGATCCTGTTTTTTCAATCTTCAAAATAAGAACACTAATAGTACATTTCATAGAATTGTGAAGAGCAAAAAACTTCATATATGCCCAGTACTTAGTCCAGTGCAGGCCACATAGTAAATGCTCAATACATAATGGTCGTATATTATTATTACGGTTATTTGTGAAGAATAAAACTTCTTACACACACCTTCAGGAACTCTGTTGAACACCCTTCCACCTCTGACATCTCATGTCTGTGAACTACAGTACAGTGTATGCCATTGTTCGAAGAGCCCTTTTCTAAGGTACACTTTGGTTTTTAGCAGCAATGCTCAATTTTATGATAAGTACTTGGGAATATTCTTAGGGTAACAAGAAGATAAATATTCTGTCTTGACAGACAAAAGTTCTAGTTTTGTTGTTGCAGATTTTTATTTGCCGAAAAAAAAAAAGCAAAAGCCAAATACTGCCATAAAAATTATTGGAGAGACTGCCATAATCATTATTTGAGAGACTTTTCTAACAGGAAAAAGGGAGACCAGGATTGACTAGAAACTTCTCTGGACTGTAACCCTCTGCCAAAATCTCATTCAGGTCTGTCATAATGGCCTCCCAGGAGCCTTTACCCAGCATCGTCCTATGGTCTTTTGTTTGTTTTTCTCTGTCACCAATCTTATTCTTATCCCACCAGGACCATGAGGAGTAAGAGTGGGTGCTACCTCAGCCAATGATCGCATCTCTGGCTCTGAACATTATTATTTTGAACATCTGTGCCCAGCTCTATTAATTGTCTTCATAGTGCAACTTCATTTTTAGCAAAACAGAATAGAATTTTTTTACATTTAATTTGGTGCTATGGAGCCTAACATAAAAACATAAACTAATTGAAGTGATTTTAATTTAGAATGATTTATTTGTTTTCTTTCATTCTACTACATGACTCTGTTATTTCTAGCATTAAGCAGATTTCCAATACTTTTTTTATGTGTAAGGGTTATACCCTATTATTTCCTTTCATGACCTTTCCTACTTTGCTTACTGCATTCTTTGTTTTATTTTATTTGTTTTTTTAGATGCTTGCACACTGTACCTCCAAAGGTTGTTAGCATTTGTCAGCTCTCAGAATGACAGTTCTATTCACTATAGGAGACAAGTCATTTTCTTCCTGAAGAAAGGGGAAGCTAATCTCCTCCCACAGTAACATGTTTTGAGAAACATAATGCAGTGGGAAAATGTACCAATTATTTTGCTGCAAATTGTCTCCCTTCCGCTAGATAGACAATCATATCAACATTTTTGGACTTCTTTTTTCTTTTTCTTTTTCTTTTCTTTTTTTCTTTTTCTTCTTCTTCTTTTTTTTCTGCCGTTTTATAACACAACTTGCTTCCTGCAAAGTGAAACTTGATGTTAAAGAAAATGAATGTTCCATGAACTATGTGAGTGATAATGTATTGCTGTGTGATTCTGGGCAGCTATCATTTGAGATTTCATTTCTGTTGATAGCTTCCATCTAAACCCTTTAGCAAGAACATTTGTTTTCCATCATATAGGGCAGGAGTGGGGAAGATGGCTGGATTGGTTACTTATTCTTTACGAATTCGGCAGGGGAAATTAGATAGAGGGTGTTTATTATATATCCACTTCCCTCTGACCTCTTTAATGGTTGGAGGGCAGTTTTTTTGTTTTTCTTTTTTTTGAGTCCATGTGCAAACCAGTTTGTGCATTGCTTTAGCTTTAGAGTCTGATCAGAGTTCAAATCCTAGCTCCTGCATGTGCTAGTTGGGTGGCTTTGGGCAAGTTGCCCAGGTTTCCCAAAGCTTACTTTATGCATCTGTAAAATAGAGATAGTCACAGTACCTTCTCTGTGGGTAGCTCCTGAAGACAAAGGTCCCACTGCACTCAATGCAGTACCCGGTACTCAACAGAGACTTTAGGATGATGACTGTTGTCATCATGACCATGGTCATAGACCCATTTTTAAGCTAAAGGACTTTAAAATGATGACAACCTCTTTTAATGCAAAATTTGCCTCGCACAAAGTCCATTTGGTATTTTTCCCCCCGATGGAGTATACTGATACTGCATGTCTACAGTATATGTAGAAGTCACTGTCGTAGCTCTCTATGCAGTACTCCTTCCTTATCTACAGTTTCACTTTCCATGGTTTCAGGTATCCACAATCCACTGAGGTCCAGAAATATGAAATGACAAGTCCAGAAACAAACAATTCATAAGTTTTAAATTGTGCACCATTCTGAGAACTGTGATGAAATCTTGTACCACCCTGCTCCATCGTGTCTGAGATATGAATCATCCCTTTGTCCAGTGTATCCACACTGTATATGCTGTCTACCCAACGCTACCCACATGTTAGTCACTTTGTAGCTGTCTTGATTATCAGACTGACATTGCAGTGCTTGTGTTCAAGTAACCCTTATTTTATGTAATAATTCCACATTCACATAACTTTTGTTATGTTATATTGTTATAATTACCGTGTTTTATAAGCATCCTATTTATTGTTTTTTATTTCTTACTGTGCCTAATTTTTGAGTTAAACTTTATCAGAGATATATACGTATAGGAAAAATCATAATATATGTAAGATTCGGTACTATCCATGGTTTCAGGCATCCACTGGGGGTCTTGAAACGTATCCTCTGTGGAGAAGAGGGGACCACTTACTTACATCAAATGTATCTGGCCTGTCTTATGCCCACACCATATCTGAGGGTAGGTGAAATTAATGAAATTAATGAACAGTTTAGCTATTTAAAAAAAATATAGAATTGTTTCTAAATTCAGGTTGATAATTCAGCCTGATAGCTAAAAAGTATTTGTCCTACAGGGCGTACTTCAAAAATTAGGTAACATCTTAATTTCTAGAGATCGAGGAGATTTGTAACTTATTTAATTCAACCATTGAGTTTTAAAATTGAGGAAACAGATCTAGAGAGTTTAATTTATTGCCAACAGAGTGGAGTAGGAACTCAGATTTCTTTCAGCCTAGTTGAGCACTTGTTCTGTAATATCTCCATGTTACTCATTGGCTTTTTTGTAATTTTAGCATCATTTTTATGCAAACAATGGTTATGTCAGAGATCTCACAAACGTAAAAGTAAGTTACCCATCCTTGCTTCATACTGCTTACAATATTAGTTCACTCTAGAATTCTTTGTACAGTAAAGTTCTAGTCAGAGTTACAAATTTGGAATTAGTATGATCGAAATGACTCTTAGTATATTTTAATAGTATCGGCAACTTCATTTTGCTATGGATGGTTTTTAACAGGAAACATTTCATTTGTATGCTTGTGCATTTTCCCATCTTGGAAAGATAAAAATTAAGCTTTTTAGAGATAATAACTCAAGGAGAAACCCAGCCAGGTTTTAATTTGACAACATGAGTCACGTGCATGCTGGATTCACAGCTTGCATTTTCCCCCTTACTCTGCAATTATCTGTAAATACTGTATGTGCTCGGCTAAAATGCTAGGAAGTCTACAATTATATTAATGTAGCTCTTTAATTGCATATAATGGGGTTTTTTTCAGGCTACTGCAACCTATCATATTTATCATATTCCTAATAAAATTACTCAGTTTTTGTCTAAGGCCTTTTTATTTACTCTTCATTTAATTTAGGAGAACACTAAAAATGTAATTTAATTCTTGAGAAATTAAATCATTTGAAAAGAAGGAAGAAAATATGAAATCCAGGTTAAGATCTGAATCTACTTAAGAGGCAGTTACCCAAAACCCCAAGTCTTGTTGATGAGACATTTTGTTCCGCCGGCGGCAAACTCTAACAAGCGAGTCAAACTAAGACTCTGCATATAAGATTCCCAGCTGTCTTTTGGGGAAGAATATGAATGTTTGCAACTCCTTTGATGTCCAAAACAGGTATCCCTTGATATATTGAGTAGATGTATTCCCCTCCAAAAGTTAGCTGCCTTTAAGGCAAATTTCTTCACCCTCAGTCCCATTTGCACTGACGGTCATTAGAAATCCAACTAGCAATTCGAGACCAAAGGCCCTTCAACATATAAAGTTTCAAAATCCTAATAAGGGAAAGACAGTGGTTTATAAGAAAAAGGTTAGTAGTATTCAAAAATCACTGAAAAATACCCACGCTGACCCTCAAAATACCAAACTTGCTTTAAGCCTGTAGTGGGGAGAAAGGAGAGAGCCCAGCGGTAAGGAGCTAGATGAGCAAGGGAGGAAAGTGAGCCTGTGGGGTTCACTGTGGGATCCCAGAGCCTGGGGCCACAAAAGTGACTAGCTATGTATTATTGGCTTGCTCCCTCTGTCCTGTTTACTCTGCTCTTTCTCTTTGAATCTCTCTAACCTCACTTCACGTATTGTTTGCTCAAAGCTTTCCATTCTGCTTTATGCAAACCTGGGGTTGAATCACTCTATCCTTAAAGTCTGGTTGGAGTTGCTGGGTACATGCATGGGAGCAGCAAATCCACTCTTTCTTCCCACTTCTGGGGCAACCATAGCACAGAAATGTAGACACGCTGCTTTTTGTCTCCCTTGTCTCACCATCACTGTTAGAGTCATTCCTACAGGACAGTGGTTGCCTCTGGCCGCTCCCCTGGGCTCAGTGCAAACATCTGGTGGCCTGTGCTCTCTGGCTCCTGAGAGTTTCAACTCTGTCCTGGACCACAAAGTTGGTAGAGAAGTTGTGTCTTGTTCTTGCAATGCTAAACTCCCCAGGAAACATCTGGCCATCGATGCTGTAGTCTAGGAGCACTGGGAGAATGAGATGGAGATGGAGATGGAGATGGAGATGGAGATGGAGATGGAGATGGAGATGGAGATGGAGATGGGAGGCAGAGAGGGATGGAGTGTGTGTGTGTGTGTGTGTGTGTGTGTGTGGTGTGTGTGTGTGTGTGTGTATTGAGAGGTGGAAGATATATAGTGATATAATAGTGTATAGAGACATTTGAAAATGGAGAGCCTCTAGTCGAGGTTGGGTTCATCCGAGTGCATTGGGGACCTTCAGGAACAATAGAGCACGGGGCTAGCAAGCCCTGACACTTGAGTAAAGATCTAAATTCTAAAGAATTCTAAAGAATTGCAGTGCTAATTCTTGGCTGTGTGACTTTTGTCAAGTAATTTATCCCTCTGTGGCTCAGTTTTACCATCTGAAAAATGGGTGTAACAACCTTCATAGCATTGTGGTGAGGCAGAGAGTATTAATACATGTGAGTTATTATCATTTGCAGCCCCTCAGTAGAATGCCCAGCTCACCTTTTTTATGTGCTTTGTATTAGTTTGGGGTCAAAATGTTATACATCTTCAGGTAAAATGAACAGACTTGGATTTTTAGGGAATATAGGTAGCATCTACTTGTCATCTGTTGCATATATGAGGTCTGACAATTAGACCTCATATATTAGACCTGAACTTGTTGCAACAATGTTGCTAACCTTTTTAGATACCACAGAAATTATTCATTATGAATTTGTACCAACTGGACAAACAGTTAACCAAGTTTATATCTGGAAGTGTTGAAAAGGCTGCGTGAAAGTGAGATGACTTGAACTTTTGGCCAACAATTCACGGCTCTTGAATCACGACAAAGCACCAGCTCACAGCACTGTCTGTGAGGGAGTTTTTAGCCAGTAAACAAATCACTGTATTGGAACACCCTCCCTACTCACCTGATCTGGGCCCCAATGACTTCTTTCTGTACCCGAAGATAAAGGAAATGTTGAAAGGAAGACATTTTGATGACATTCAGTACACCAAGGGTAATACAACAACTCGGATAGCCACTGCAGAAAGAGAGTGTCAAAATTGCTTTGAAGGGTGGACTTTCATTCTGGTCTTATTGGTGAACATAAGGGTGATGAAGTTGATGTTAGAATTTCTTACTTTCAGCTTCTTACTTTTTGCCTTTTGCAAAGATTCGTCTTGTTTGTTAAAAGAAATACCAAACCTTGGAATATTTTTTTTTCTCAATCTAATGGGATTGCAGTTTTGAAAATGCTGACGTTGAATGTAATGTGTGGAGGACTAGCTCTTTGTAGCTGCTTGGAGAGTGTGAGAATGTTTCGGGCCACTGTGTTGTTTGCTATCCTGCCTGCCTGCTTGACCTGATGCATAGGCATCTGAGAGAACCGAATCTCAGAAGAAAATTTATTTGGGTCACCATAGCAACAGAAGGGGGTGTGCAAAGATCCGTCTGGAAGCCTATAAAGAATGCACACAAGTTGGTATGACAACTGTAATACCTATTTCTCCGAGTTTGAATGTTTCAGGGAAAGTCTAATATTTAACTTTTCCAGTGACATTCAAACTTTTCTTTGGCCATTGGTGGTTAATGTGGCATGACTCAGACTTTGATGTCTGATGTCTTTTTAAGAAGGTAGATTCCTGCAGGAATTCAGTGACTATTACATTTTGAGTCATGATACTCCTGTGGCAGTCTAGCAGGAATAAACTTTTTCTTTTTTAATTATCTTGTTCTATCTTTTCGGTTTCTGATTTAATAAAAAAATGTTCTTTTTACCAATGTGTACGAACACCGGGTGCCCTTCTTTATCATTCTGTTACTGAGCTGAACATTTTAAATGTCATTTAGAAGAACATTATATTGAGCTGCTTGTGAAGAAATGCCTTTCATGTTGGGATTCAATATGGGAATTTAATTTAGCCTTGCACTGAGATACTGGGAAGATTAACAGATTATGGGATGAGAATGGAAATTTAAATGACAGATCAAAGAGAGTTGAGTAGGCTGTCATCTTGACTTCCTGAGCTAAGAGACAGACGAGTAAAATAAAGCACATGTATCTGAAAAAGAACAGGTATAAAAGCAAGTTATACACAGTTTTTGAAATCTCTACACTAGAATCTGGGTGCTGGAATCTGTAGATTCATGAAAATATGAAAAGTGTAGGGTTTCCAAGATAACAACCTTCTTCCTACCCATCATATGTTTTTATCTTCAGCTTGTCCCAAGCTCAGTCTTTCTCCTACTCTCCTACCTGCTTCAAATTCTTTAGTTCTTGTGTGGAATCTTCACTTAGTTCCTTCTAGGCACCGAATTGACTCTCTGCTCACTTCTCCTGGGACTATCACGTTTTTAGCACTGAACAACCCATGAAACTCCTGTCCCAGGCAAACTGGGCAGGTTGGTCACGCTCACACTGAATGTTCTTTGCATGTTCCTTCCTGCTTTCCACTCCTATTCCCCATCACTGCTCTGTTCTCTGCCACTTTATGATTTGCAAATGGTCCAGATACGCACAGTTCGATATAGTAGCCACTAGCTACATGTGACTATTTAAATTTAAAAATAATTAAAATTAAATACAAAATTCAGTTCCTCAAGTCTCTTCAGTCAAGTGCTTAACAACCACATGTGGCTGGCTAGTGGCTATGCTGCGGACAGTGCACATATAGGTCATTTCTAGGGCCTCAGAACATTCTATTGGGCAGTGCTAGCCTATGTAACAGAGCTACTGAGAATGGGTACAGGGCAGGAAAGGGGCATGCATGCCGGTTTTCCTTACAATGTATGGCTTAGATAGAATATGAAGTGGAAATATTAAATGCTGGAAGAATCAAGCAATCTTTCGGTTCCACTTTCTTTGAATTTCTTCTTATACCAACTATGAAACATGTAATAAGGTGATCTGTCATCCTTATTGGGTCATTCATCAACCAGGTATTGAGCACCTGTGCTGGGATACCATGATGAATTATGGCGTCTGCCTTCTACTAACTTATGGTCTAAAATGAGAAGAAGAAGATTGTTATCATATAATAAGACTCTTCACAAGGTACATAGGAGGGGTTGACGAGCAACTGGGGCTGGTAGTCAGAGAGAACTTTGCAGAGGAGATGATACAGAGCAAGGAACTGAAGCTGCAGAAGGAAGCAGAGCAATGTGTGGTTAAGCAGCCGGACTGCCTGGGCTTGAATCTTGTCTCCTTTCTCCTCCCACCAATTTACTAGCTGTATAACTTTGGTCAAGTTTTTGAACTGATCTGTGCCGAGGTTTCTTCATCTACAAAATGAGGAAAATAATAGTATCTGTTTCACAGGGTTGTATTGATTAAATGAGTTAATACTCATAGGCTCATTGAATAAGACTTAGCCGCATGGTAAGGGTTATAAAACGATTTGTTAAATACAATAAACAAGAAGGGAGGGTAACTGAGAAGCAGAATGTGAAAAGAGCAGAGATTACAACAGCATAGTGGGATTAGAGAACCACAGGCTTTCTTCAACTGTTGGAGTTAACATGGTGTTGGTGGGTAGTGGCTATGCTAGGGGTGTGTGTGGGTGGGTGGAGAATAGGGAAGGACGGGAGGAGAGGGGGCGGGGTTGAGGAGTTGATGGACATATAAGTGAGGCATGCCAGAGAGTGGGGACATGATTCTGTAAATGACAGAAAGTTGTTGGCACTTTTAAGCGGGGAAGGGAGGAGATTAACTTGGCGGTTTATGAAGGTCCCAATCCAATGGCTAGGAGGATGCATTTGAGAAGGGTGACAGCATCTGAAATATGAGGAGGTCTGAACGGAGATGACAGATTTGAGAGATATTCAGGAGGTTAAAAAAATAAAAAAGAATTTGGTGGCTAATTGGCTGTGGGGAATGAGTAAAAAGGAGAAGCCCAGTGAAACAATGTATAAATTAACCCAATGTACTCAAAAATAAGAAGTACAGTTTTAAATTTAGGAGCTATTTCAAGACAGTTTTCCCTACATTTAGATGTTGTCACAAAGAATATACTATTATTATTAGCTATTGCTCTATTGTTAACTCATAAATGGAGTTTTCATTTTTAAAGAAAATTTCCCTGTGATATGGAGAAAGAAAAAGTGAAAATTTGAGGGTGTAAACTGGTAGAAAGTTTAACATCATTCTGTTATTCTAAGTTATTGCTTTGTCTTTGGAAAAGTAATAAAAGCTTATTTCCTTCATAACGTCATCTGTGTACTCAGGGCTGTCACATTAACCCCACATTAGTATTAGATTTTAATAAAAGACAACACAGCAGGAAGAAAGATGTTTGCTAAATCGAGAGAGTGGGCCGTATAATTTAGTTTTGGGAGGGTTTCTAATATTGTTTTTATTTTTTCATTGTCTTGAAAATGGTATTTGACTTTGTCAAATAACTGCAACAGAAAACAAAGGCTGTGTTTGAACAGTACTTCTTGGAAGATATGGCTAAACTGCATAAGCTGGGACGTCTGCTTTTTCACCGGTTTACTTCTTGGCAGCATTTTGGAGCCAAGGGGGAGATAGTTCCCTTGATTGGAACAGAGTTCCTTGTGTTCATTTTTGGGCTGTGTGAGGTATATTTCTGAGGATCATCTTCTTCAATGTGCTCCTTTCCTTTTTCCCCAACATTCCTTACTCAGTGAGTTTGGTGATAACGTTATATGACCTCATGTAATGTCTGAGCCACCAAGAAGCTTTGGTCCTCAACCCAGAGCTGGTTCCTGCTGCTCACACACCTGAGTGATGACCTCGGCACCTTCTGAGCACCTCTGCCCTCACAGCTCCTTCTGTGGGCCCCAGGTTTCCTATCCTTTGTGATGCAAACCCAGGTGTTTCCATGAATGGAAGATCTCCCCATGTAACTCCCCACTCCTCTGTTAGGGATGCTACTGCCAAGACCAGTAGTATGTTTCATTTCCCCTCTTCATTTTGCTTCTTGACTTTAAGAAGATTAGAAATGAAGGGAGAAGCATAGTGCTGCATATTTATATTTTCTACCAGGCTGGTTGGAATATACAGGAGAGGCTGAAAGTGTCCAGTGAAATGGACTTAAGCAATGTTCTGTGGGCTTCAGTTACCTGTGTCATGCCTGTCTCATAGTAGTAATAAACAATTACCAGTCACGGGATTTGTTTTGCCTTTTTTTTCAAGTGAGGTCAGCCCCGCTAACCTCCTTCCCATAGCAGGTTTCTTGAGGCTCCATGAGTATCAAAATATAGTCTCAGCAGCTAACATTTTAGGTTGCTTCCTGTATGCCAGACACTGGGTTGGTACATTCATTATTTCTTTTAGTCTTTAATATAACTTACTGACGTATGTGCGGTAAGTATCCATACTTTACAGGTGAGGAAACTGACAGAGAGGTTGATATATTTATAAAAAGTTACACTGTAGAAAGTGGAGGAGCTGGGATTCTGCGATCTAGGTGGTGTGGCTCTAGAGTCCATGCTTTTTAGCCAGTATCCTACAAGTGTTACCTTCCCTGCCAGCCACCAATCTTTCACACAAGTACCTTGCTTTACTTAGAAGTGCTATAATCAATTCGGCAGAGATGTCAGTCTGAGGCTCTCGCAGAAACCAGACGTTCTTTGCCTTTCCTGTTGGGTACAACAAGCATCTAAATTTTCCTTCTTGGTAATTCCCAAAGTGCTTCTTAGAGACAGAGACAATGGCCCAAACTCAGCACCTAAGTCTTAAGTTTCCACAAGAGTAACTTCCTCTTTGTAAGATGTTTTGATAACAGTAGCTCAAACCCTTTGAGGAGCAAGGCAAAGTTTTGATTATCCCCAGTTTTACTGATGGGACATGGGACTTAAAAAGGTTAAGTGACTTCCTCAAGGTTGAGTTGCAAGTCTCCAGAGGTGATGAAAATGTGACTAGAAGATAAAGAAAAGGTTCTTTCGAAGTCCCATAAGTTGGGGCTTATAGGATTCCCTTCTTTTCTTCAGCTTATAAACTACCACTCCGAGTATCTGACCAGACTTCTCATTTTATCCCGGGAAAGCTAGTGCCGCTCTGTCAACAGGGTCTCGTGTGGACCCACGTTGGTTGATGTATTTAACAACTGCCTTTTGTTGTGCTCTTCCCTCTCAGGATGGGCTCTCGCTTTTGCTTCTGTGCTTACTCCATCACACCTACCATTTGCTGCTGAGAAAGGCCACAGGGTATTTTTGTTCTGGTCATCCTCTCATTACCCTTGGATTAGCCACAGGCACCATAGGGGTAGCATTTATAGTGGTTTTCAGTAGTGCTGGCATTCCTTTCTGTTTTTCCAAAACACAGTGAAGAAAAATCTCCTGGTAGTCAGAGACAACGGAAGCTGCTCACCCACAGGTCAAATCCTATTACAAAGAATGTTGCTACTGCTGACATCTCTGTATGATGAAAAGGGTTTTCTGCCATAGCACCCATCTTTCAGAAAGCAACACGAGACCCGTTTACGCCTTCCAGCTACTGTTTCATCTTCTTCCTTTCATCTTAATCACTTCTTGAGCACTATTCCTTCTCATTATTTGAAATTCCCAGAGACCGCTTTCAGAATAGCTCTTAGTCTTCCAAATGACACCAAGCTGCACAGAGCCCACCTCCATTACAAGGATTGCCGAAGGCGCCCTCAGCTGTCAGATCCAAAGGCTGCTTCTCAGCCACTTCACTGCGTCTGGTAGTACAAGCTACACCTTTATCCTTCACTAGTCTGCAAACCCTCTGAGGACCCAAAGTAGTGCCTGATGATAGCAGGAGCTCAGAGAGTAATCGCTCATGGTGACTTGGCCTCTGAGGAATAAGCCTCAGATGGGCTTCTTCTTCTTCTTCTTCTTATTATTATTCTTTGGCACACCACTTCTTTCTCATTTAAGTACTCCTGGTGCTTTAGCCTGAGTTTCTCAACTTTCCACCTCTATTTGTGTAATCTCTTTCCTATTTATTATCTGCAGCTTCTGGCGATAGCTTCTTCTTTTTCAACCTCTGCAATTCCTTACGGCAGCACTTGTGATGTTCCTCATCCCTAACCCCCCACACAAGAATACCTGGAGACTAAATACTCTGGGAGACTGTTTCTACCAAATGGATTAAAAGTTTTCTTCTCTTTAGGCAGCACTCTTGGTCCTTTACCTGTTTACTTAGTCCCCTCTTTTGTTGACAGATGTATAAAACTGACTTATCAACTCCAAATGGCTTTGCCCACCCAACCTACTAGACTAAGGGTCAGCAAATTTTCCTGTAAAGGGCTGGATAGTAAAGATTTTATGCTTTCTGAGCTATATGGTCTCTGTGGCAACTACTCAACTCTATGATGTGAAATCAGCCATAAGTAATGTGTAAATGAATGGGTGGCTATGTTCCAATAAGACTTTGTTCAGGGCGCCCGGATGGCTCAGTTGGTGAGAGCGTGAGCTCTCAACAACAAGGTTGCCAGTTCAATTCCCACATGGGATGGTGGGCTGCGTCCCCTACAACTAAAGATTGAAAATGGCAACTGGACTTGGAGCTGAGCTGCATTCTCCACAACTAGATTGAAGGACAACTACTTGGAGCTGATGGGCCCTGGAGAAACACTGTCCCCCAATGTTCCCCAATAAAATTTATATTAAAAAAATATTCATTAAAAAAAGCCAGTGGGCCAGATTTTGGTTTTGGACCATAGTTTGTCAATCCTTGACCTATACTATGTTTTTATAGCCTGCAATTTTTGAACCATTAGAATGGGATTCCTAGTGTAATTTCTGTGATCTGGTCCGTGTCAACCTGCTGTTTTATTCACAGCAATGTTACCCCTGAACTCTTCTGGAATGTGAGGCCAAATACTTTTAAACTTCTCTCTGACAGTAGTTGAAACTTGGGTTCTACTTTCTGCTGCTTTTTCAGATCTCTGTTGATTGAATACTTTCCAGAGTCCTGCCTTAAGCAATTTCTTTTATTTAACTTCTTTGGTTCTTTACCCTCCTTCGTCATAGACATGTTGCATTCAAGTCGTATCTTTGGTCTTAGGAAGCCCAGATCCAGGTTTGTTTGTTTGTTTTTTCCTTCCTAGACAATTTCTATCAAAAAGATAGTTTCTAATGAAAGGAAAAGCATGGATGTGGTGGGGAAAGCATAGAATCTAAAAGATGCATTAGTTCAGCCTGATCCTTTAGTTGCACAGAGCAGAATTCATTCAAGGTAATTTAAACAGAAAACATTTTATTACAAGGTATTAGATAATTTGCAGACTTTCCGGGCCCAGGAAACAAGTTTAGAAGATAGAAATAATGCAGCCAGCAGAAACACTCTAAAATTGCAAGAGACTTCTCTAGAAAAGTCCCTCACTACCAACTCTGCCTGCTGCTCATTACTCCTATGAACTGAACATGTAACCTCCTTGACCACTGCCCTTGAAGAACCACAGGCTCTACCACATGCTTGCCAAAAATCCTATCTCTCCATTTGCTGCTCATGTTCACCTTGGTATGTCTGTGCTTGGCCAAATGTAGGTCATATGTAGGAATAGAGCTGCAAGGGAGTCTGAAAACTAGCTCTCTAGCCTCCATATACAGAAAGGTACAAGGGAATAGAGTAGAGTGGGTTAATGGTAGTACCTGATGCACCATTTATTGGCCACAACCT
Organism: Rhinolophus hipposideros; assembly: GCF_964194185.1. NCBI lineage: Eukaryota > Metazoa > Chordata > Mammalia > Chiroptera > Rhinolophidae > Rhinolophus > Rhinolophus hipposideros. The sequence goes on along the minus strand of NC_138055.1, from coordinate 21,032,128 downwards.
TCGATGAATTAGTTTATTTGAATTTTCCCATAGATAAAATGGGGATAAAAGAGTCCTTTTTTAGTGTTGGTAAGCTAGTTTGAAAATACCTAGTAAGACATAATGTGTACTCAATAAATGTCCTTTAGATTACTATAAACAGACAACAAATTAACATTTGTAACTATGAACATCTACAATGTTTTCCTTATGTTTAAAAGCATGGAAAAATAATAAGAATGGAGCAAGTGCCTGACCTTACCAATTTTACTGTTCTGACTTGCTGACATCCGGTCCTTCACTCAGTTCAAACTAATCTCAAAATTCTCTTAACCCATGTATATTCACTGAATCCAAAGCCTCCAGTCTAACTCCAACCTCTAAAATACACCCACATATTTTTATTTATAAAGCATGTTTTCTAGGTTATAAAAGTTACACATGATCACTGTGGAAAAACTGAAGTACAGAAAAGTGTAAAGAAGGAGGTAAAGATCACAGGGAATCCATGCTCCTTCCTAACTTATGCACGATAAAGTAAAAAGGTGTTCATGGAAGCGAGTACAGATGCCAATAGGATTGAGGTCCAGATTCAGCAGAAATTTGAGCACAGACCACTATGTTTGGTCTTTGAACATATATTATTGACGTGTTTCTCATTAACATTTGGGGACACAGCTCTAATTGTCATCCGTATTTGATAATGAAGGAAACTGACTGGAGTGACCAGTCCATAGTTTCATAGTTTACCTCTTGAGAGGTCAAGATTCAAACTTGGGTATTTAGACTCTAAGTCCAGCTCCATTTTTATTATCCTAAACTTCTCTTTTTATGACGTGTGTTGCCCCGTGGTTCATCAAAAACGCAGAGGGAACACTTCCATTGTATTCCTACTGATTATACTTTCAAGGTAGACCCTTCTCATCCACTCTCTGATTGAGAGTGGATTGGTGTTACTCTCTCAGTTTAGGAGAGAATATCTTGCCAAAAATGGTGCCAGTTACTTGCTTAGAAATAACTTTGGTATGAAGTTATAATGAACTGACAGCTCAGCACAGAGGTAGTTTATAGTATTATAATTATGAAGGTGAGAATTTTTTTATTATTATTATAAATGCTTAGCACATAGTATTTGAATATTGAATATTGAATTCAAATATCTCTTGAATTCAATCCATGTTTATATCAAAAGTAAATGACCTGCGGGAAAATGTGTTTCTAAATTGTTTACTAGTGATTGGTCTATTCTTGGAAGGAGTTATTTGCTCATACATTGATCAAATGGAAATAAAAGACAACAAATGCAATCTAATTTAAATTTATTTTACTGTTTTTATTTTTTAATGTTGTAAAAGGCATTTTCACATGACATTTGAGTTTAGAAGTAGAATAAAGTGCCAAAAAAGGGCACCTGGATATGTGTATGATGCACTAATGATTCTCCTTTCAGGTGTTCCTTGGGAACTAAGCCCCTTTCTCTTCTTTTCTGTATTCAACTGCAGTACATTCAATAAAGTGCCAGGCTCTGTTGTTAAACTTATGCAAATGCATTACCATACATAAATCTGTTCTCATTGACTCGATCTCACCAGGGCTAAAAACAAAAATAGAAAAATCAATCACCTTGTGTAGCTGGTAGAAGAGGACAGACCCAACTCATTTCTAAGGACATTGGGTCCCACAGCTCTGTGGGAAGCAGAGCTGACTGTATAGGTGCAGCACCACTCCAAGCACAAAGTAGCCTATGTAGGACTCACGTCTACATGAACTGAGGATGAGCTATGGTCAAGAGGTAATTGTGTGCGGTAATGACTGAGGCCTAGGACAGCCGGGGCAGCAGTCCCTGTGACTGTTGGATTCCCTGTGCATGGTGTGCACAGAGTTTTCTTCTGGAACATCATCATATTGTCTTGGTCTCTCTATAGAAACCATTCTTATGGAAAAGCAAGTCCTCACTTTCGGAGAACCAAATAGCAAATATTTCAATGTATTTTTCTCTCTCGTTGTAGACACATTTATTGTTTTCTGCGAAATATAATTGCTTTGCATCTTAGCTAGTTTTTCCTTCATTGCATTTCATATAACTTTAAAAAATGGTCTCTCACACTACAGAAAGAGTGGAGGAAACAAATAAGTGTCAGTTTTCTCCCCTCTCATGATCACCTTCTAGTGAACAGATGTCACCACAGACAGCCTCAATTTAAACATTGTTCTAGGGTTTCTTCAGTAGAGACATTTCCAAACTTGGAATAGATTATTGTGATTGTTTTAAAAATGCAAGCCAGCAGGGACATTTTCATCACTGACACTATGCTTTACTTGTGTTATTAATAAAATTAGAAAGTACGATTGTGAAATTCTTTAAATTTACTTGGTGGTAAAAATAGCACTTAAAGATGAAAACTCTCCTAGTTTTTAATTCTTGGGGAAAACATGAATTCTGAGTGGGAGTTTAGTTCCTTCCACAGGGTTAAATTCTGTCTTTAAGAATGTTTCACTTGTAAAATACCCCTTCTCCCTCACTTTCCTAGAGTTGGCAGGTGGACATATTTATGTTAACTCTAGAGCTGTGATTCTCAGCCATAACTGCACATTAGAATCACCTGAAGTGCTTTAACAAATACTGGTTACACCCTCATAGAATCTCATTTCATTGGCTTGGGGTGTGCCCTGAGTGTTGGGACTTTAAAAACTCCCCAGTGATTCTAAGGTGCTGCCACAGTTGAGAACCACTGATCTAGAGCAAGGATTTCATAGTGCACCAGTTAGATTCTCAGTTTATAGATATTGAAATGGACTCTTGCTAACTTATATCAAAGGATAAAGGGAAGCTCATTGACTCAAAGGAAGAGCTTCAAGGAGGACAGAACCAAGACAACTTTGGTAATCACAGTAGGGATGAATCAATTCTAACAATTTTCTGTCCTTGAAGTTTTGTTGTAAGATTCAAATTCCAGGGAGAGAGAAGATTGGCTAAACTCTTAGCCCACACTTAGCCAGGAGAGCCTGGAGTGGGGTAGTTCCCCAAAGGTAAATTGATTTGCTGCCCTTGGAAGGTGGCACTGTTGATTCTTGGCAGACAACACCAACAGATGTCCCCATACCCTGAAACCATTTTTGCTCTGGATGGGGAGGATGTAAAGAACATTTCTCTCAGAAGGTAGTTGGCTCAAGATCAGATTCCCTTGGTGTCTGCTAATTTGTTCATCGTAGTTATTCATTCATTTAGAAAATGTTTATTGAATGTCTATAATATGAAAGTCTCTCTGGGAATGCCAAGTTGAGCAAGCAGTTAAGGCTTTTAGGTGTGGGGACAGAGCCACGGAGAGCAGTTTCCAGGCTCTCAGCCTCACATGGAAAGGTGCTGGCTCAGGTAGTAAATGGCCATCAACTGTGATTGGATGGCCATCAGCTGTGGCTAGTTGGCCGTCAGCTGTAACCAGTGAGCCATTGGGCACTAATATAACTGCTGTGGCTACGCTAGCAGAAAATGGGGGCCAGCAAGAAGATGGTGGCTGAGCTAGCAAGAGCGGGTTGCAGTTAGCATGGCGGATTGCAGCTAGCAAGAGGAGTCGGTCTGTTGGCAGAAAAGCGGACAGCAGATCGCATGTTGTGTGGATCCAGCCTCCAGTGAGACTATAGGGCTGCCAGTGAGAATATAGTGGTATGACTCTCCTATCTATGGCTCTGTGGGTATTCCTGTTTGGCCTCACCATGTCCTGTGTTCTTATGTGGGGAGCAGGAGCTGAGACCCCGCAGGCCGCCCCGTATGACACATGGAGCAGTGAGCAAGGTCCCCTGTATGACACATGGCGCAGTGAGTAGGGTCCCCTGCATGACATAGGGTGCTTACAATCTCATACAGGTAACAAACATGCAAATGTAAGCATGATATTCCAGGCATATCTCCAGGCATCACTTCGTAGAATAAAAACGGCATCAGTCAGACTACAAATATTTGAGTGCCTACAATTTATTAGGCCCCTGGCCAGTGATAAGAAGATGGGGACCGGGGCAGCTGGATGGCTCAGTTGGTTAGAGTGCAAGCTCTGAACAACGGGGTTGCCGGTTTGATTCCCACATTGGCCAGTGAGCTGTGCCCTCCACAACTAGATTGAAGACAATGAGCTACTGCTGCGCTTTGGAGAGGCAGCTGGATAACTCAGTTGAGCGCGAGTTCTCAACAACAATGTTGTTGGTTCAATTTCTGCATGGGATGGTGGGCTGCGTCCTCCGGCAACTAAAGATTGAAAACGGCAACTGAAGCTGAGCTGCACCCTCCACAACTAGGTTGAAGGACAATGACTTGGAACTGATGGACCCTGGATAAACACAATGTTCCCCAATATTCCCCAATTAAAAAAAAAAAAGATGGAGGGCAAATTATATATCCCTAAACAAGCTCATCCTTGCATTGGTTACCCATGCTTGGGATTTCTGATCTTCTGACTGAATCTTTTCCTATTGTTTTTGTTTCTTGGCCTACCTTACTTCCTTCTAGTGTACCTGGACTCAGAGCTACCTCTATCCTTCTTGCTTTAGTTGACTTTTCTGGACATAACCTCAGGTCTTCCTAACTCAGAACCCTTAGCTGCATCATTGCTTGCTTTCTGAAACACTGTCTGACATAAGCCTGCCTTCTTGCTTTGCTTTTTCAAACTAGGTCCAAGAAGACAATCTTTTTCCTTGGCCTTGGGCACAGTCTTTCTCTATTAGACATGTAGAATATGCTAGATAGTGGGCAGAAAAATAACTGCTCTTTGGCCTTTTAGGCTCGTTTTCCAAACTCAGATGCAGTCAGGTGATTATTATGTTAGACCTTTAGTGGGTCTCTTATCTCTGATTTTCTACTGAGAGAATGGTGGAAACCTGCCAAAGCTATCAACCCAGTGGTAATGAAAATTGTAGAAATCAGAATATGTTTTGATTTTTTTAAAAAAACTAAAGGATTCAAGAAATATAATAATAGCTAAGAGTTACTAAATGTTTACTATACCTAGTCCGTGCTCCATAAAGATGGGTTGTGGGTTTATAGTTATTTGTTAATGTTGTTATTTTTCATATGGCCTGACAGGCATTGTGATGTGTACTTTATATTTACAAACTTATTTAGTCCTCACAACAATCTTATGAGATCAAGGCACTTTTATTATCCATGTTTTGCAGATGAGGAGCGTGGGGTATACAGACATTCAAGAATTTGTCCAAAGTCCCACAGTTATAACTAAGTGGCATGGTTGAGGACTACACTTGGAAAGTGTGGCTTCATTTTCTCAACCTCAAGATAGCTATTATTTACTTTTACTGATTAATATAGTGCCTACATGTGGTTGCTCATAAATGTTTGCAAAACTAATGAATAAAGGAATTGTGGGTTCAGTGGTTGGCTTTTTGTAACGTGTTCCCCATCATGCTCTGGACTACAAAAATTCAAATGTGTTTTTAATTTTAAGTAAGACATATTATAATGAAAATTTATGTAAAAAAGCTCCTTTATGCTCTATAAACCTTATTTGCTGTTTTTTGTTTTGATTTATTTATGTTTAGATTTATCATTTTTGCCAGCTTTATTGAGATAAAATTGACATATAACATTGTGTAAGTTTAAGCTGTATAATGTGTTGATTTGATATACTTATGTATTGCAAAATGATTACCACCATAGCATTAGCTCCTTTTGTTAATGTGGTTCCTCATTAGTTTTACTAGTTTGAATCACTGAGATTTGCTTATCTTCAGAAGAATAAAGATCTGTTTGACCAGGGTGAACAGAGATTCTGGAAAATGCAGCAATAACTAATGGAAGAGATGGGGCTGTTTCATCCTTGTTGTCTTCCTGATTCTGTTTCCTGTGCTGGCATTTTCTGGGCTAGAGATGGCTCCCTGAAGTTAATTCCTCAATTGTCCTTGCGCTGTCAGGTGCCTTTCTTTTCTGAAGGATTTCCTTAATCCACTGTGCTTCTTTAAGTGGCTGTCTTGATAATACCAAATGTTGTCTAGTGAGCGAATGACCTTCCCTGACTATCCACGTATATTTTCAGAGGAGACTGTGAACTTTATTTTGGCCTTAATTTTAGGGAACTGAATCCCAAGGCAGATATAACAAACATGAACACTTGTCCTATTTACTGTTCCTGCACTTTACTGGAGAATAATAGAAATTATTGCTCTTTTTTATTTGTGTTTATTTACCTATTTTTGGAAGAGCTACTTATTTTTAAATGACAGGGGAAGAATGCCAATAAACCAATACCTGGGTGAGTCACGGATTGAAAGTAACCCTGCTGGGGCTGTCACAAAGAGGCTGCGGTGTCTTTCAAACCAGGAGATCCTGAAGGCGACTATTTACTGCATTTCTTTGTAAAATTTCGCCCTCAGCTACAGTTGTGCTATGACAAAATGAATGTTTCTGATAAACACTGGGTTCTAGTCTTCCTGTGCTTGGGGCAGCCAGATCGGGCCATTCTGAAATGTGGTTTCAAGGAGATCCTCAGTCTCAGAGGTAGAGTCAGCCTGGCTTCTGTGTGGGAGCAAGTATCCGGGCAGAGCACCCTAGGGTTGGCAGGACGGTGGTCATGGATGGCATTGGGTGAACTCATACTCAGCATTGCGTAAAAGGAAAGAAAGAAAAAGTCTCCAGGCACATGGCTTCTCAAATAGTCCTATGCTGGGTGAGAAACATTTAACCCAGGCCAAGATGATTTGGAGGGAATCACCATTGATCTAGGTCTGAAAGAAGTAGGAGTTAGCTCAGCAGAGAAGTAGGGGAGAGCATCCCAGGAAGGGCTACATGTGTAGAGATTTTAAAAAGAGAGAAAGAAAGCACAAGTGGCTGATATAGCTATGTGTGGGGTGAGGTGGGAGAAGTAAGCAAAAATCAGATGACAAAGGCCTTATTTTCCCCTAAATAGGGGTTTTCACTTTATCCTGAAGGCTCTGGGAAAGGGGAGAAGGGAAGTGGGGAAATGACAGCTTTGGATTTTCATTTCTGAACCCTCATCCTGACAGCAGTGTGAAGGATGGGTTGGAATTGGCTTGAGAAATACTCATAGAGGCAGGAAGATGAGTTTCAGAGAGAGGTAGCGAGATGAAGAGGGGGTTGGAGTTATGAGATATTTTAGGAGGTAAAATCAACATAACTTGGTGAGTCACCAAACTTGAGGAGTTAAGGACTTTCCTGGGCTGGGTGATTGGGTGAATTGTGGCACTGATTCTAAGAAAAAAGACTGCAGAAGGAGAAGCAGGTGTGGAGAGAAAGAATACATGTGTGTATATCCATGGAAGCTGAGGAGTTTTATATACTGGGTTATTTTTTCAGCCCCAAGTTACCTTGTGTACACATATAATAGTATTTAAGTTCTCACCTTGGCTGATTGTCCAGTTGTCCCTGCTTAGATTTTCACTCCTGATTCTCTTGTTTCATTTCAAGACCATAGGAACTTCAAAACGGAAAACATTTTCCATCTCAAAATGGCTTGAGGTCCATTCTCCCCCAAGTTTGAGCCTTAGAAACTGGGGAACCAAAACAGTGATTTGGCTTATTGACCTCTTGGAGGATAGACTGGTGGTACAGCAACCGAAATACACCCAACAATACTCAAACCACTAGATCAAAAGAGAAGGTTCACTTCTGCTCTGTCCTATTCAGGGTCATGTGCCCTTCTGACTCTGTCAATCCAGCAGAACTCCCACATAACATTAAAGAGGCCCATACAATTCTGCTTCTCTCTCCTTCTGCCCTCACAGACTTCCTGCAATAAAGGGTCCATGGATTCTTTGTTCTTGCCCCTCTGGGGCTCCTTGTAGACCAAACATTTTACCTTTTTGAAAACTCATTCTTCAAGTTGTTAAGTCTTTCCGGAGGTTAATGGGGTCTGTAAGATTATAACAAAAAATTGTATGGTTCTTGCCTTTACTGCATAGTCCTTTCCAGCCAAGTATTTCTAGGGGTGCCCCGAGGGGGTTTCACATGTGCTCATATGAGTCCTGATATTTTTCTGTTCTGACTGGTCACACAACCAGCCACCACTGCTGTTCCTGCTGGTGTCTTGTGTTTTGGATGGGAATACTGATATCTATATGGAGGGTACTCTAAGAATTCCCATCTTGATGCTGTGATGCTTCATTGTAAGTATAAACTTCACTAGGTTATGGTGCCCGTCTGTTTGATCAAACACTAGTCTAAATGTTGCTGTGGAAGTATTTTGGAGATGAAATTAATATTTACAAACAGTTGACTTTAAGTAAGGCAGATTACTCTGCACAGTGTGGGAGGGTCTTGCCAATCAGTTGAACATCTTCAGAGCAAAGACTGAGGTTTTTCAGAGGTGAAGAAATTCTGCCTCCAAACTTTAACATAGGAATAGAAATCCCGAGTTTCTACCTGCTGGCCTGCCCTGTGGATTTCAGACTTTCCAGTTCTCTACAATCACATGAACCAATTCCTGAAAATTCTCCTTCTCCCTCTCTCCTTCTCCTTCTCCCTCTCCCTTTCCTCTCCCTCTCCTTCTCTCTTTCCTTCTCCCTCTCCCTCTCCATCCATGCATCTATATCTTCTATTGGTTTTGTTTCTCTGGAGTACACTAATTAACACAGATGTCTGTGCCAAGGGTATTCTGAGCATTCCCAGTTTTTGAGGTTCCAAAGAATTAGGGCTATGTCTGCAAAGAGAAGGTCTCTTTCCTTCACCTGTGTGCAGTTTGTCACTAGAACCCAAAGCGACTGTACTCGCGCCTCCCTGTCTCTGTTTCCCTGGAACCTTCATGAACACTTCTCTCCTAGTATCTACCTGTAGCTCATCACCCTGTACCCCTCAATTACAGGTCCTAGAAGGGAAAGAGCCAAGATTCCTGCCTGGAGCTGTACAGAGGACTGAGAACACATCTACCCATTTTACCCATGTGTCCCCAGTCCCTAGCAGAGTACTTAAATTAAGATTTAGTTTTTATTTGGTAAATTGTAATGAAATAGTGCATGTCATGCAATGGGTACTAAATAAGTATTTGCAGAGTAACACATTGAAACAGATCTTTCCTACTATCCTTTTTATTGATCATTTGCCATAGAGCCAACAACGCAAATGCAAATCAACTTGTTTCATTCCTGCCTACGACCAGCATGCTCAGACCAAGTGTGAGTACTGCTTTAGGCTCTGATTAAGGGAGTGGGGAATGCAGTCCTTTCCTATCTGGCTGGAAGTCATCTTCCACCTGCTCTTTTCCCACACATCTTCGTCACACAGCATCCAGCTCATCTGTCTCACTTAGCATTTTAATTGTTTTTTTTTTCCACTGATCTGCCTCCCTAACAGGAGTGAAGCCCTGGCATATGCGTCTTTGCCTTCTCAGTACCTCACACAGTACCTGGAGATTCTTACATGCTAAGATAATGTTTTAATAAAGAAAGAATGGATGGCGGGGAGGAGAGAAGAAGGCAGAAAGGATGGGGAAAAGGAAAGAGTGAAAGAAAGGCAGAGAGACATAAATCCCTAGTTTTAAGACAGTCTCCACTCTCTCTCAGAAATGCATTTAGTTTTATCAGATTCTCCAAGTAACAGTCTCTTTCAGCTGATAGCCCTTTGAGAGTCCTGCTAGCTTGAAAACTATTGGTGCAATACATAGACTAGTACCGTGTTTCCCCATAAATAAGACCTAGCCAGACACCTCTTATTTTACTATAAGACTGGGTCTATAATATAATATAATATAATATAATATAATATAATATAATATAATATAATATAATATAATATAATATAATATAATATATAATATATAATATATAATATAATATAATATAATAATATAATACTGGGTCTTATATGAATTTTTGCTCCAAAAGACGCATTAGAGCTGATTGTCTGGCTAGCTCTTATTTTCGGGGAAACATGGTACTCTTGGTGCTTGAGGAATAGAAGCTCACTTAAGACGTGAGAATAACCTGAGCATTCAACTCACTGAACTAAAGAAACCTAAACTTATTGCTACACTCACAGTGTGGATCAGACACTTAATGCTGTAATGGAATATAATCCTATTGCATGATATATTTCAACTAATGAATGTGTGGGGAGGTGCTCCTGCTACTGCATTTCACATGGCTTATTTTAATATGGTGGAGTGGAACTGATGCCTGGTGTGCTGAAAACTAGTGTTAGAATTATTGTATTTGCAGCCAGATCCTAGAGAGACTCAGACAGAAGAATCTACCACAATTACAATGTCAAATCACACTTCCGCTCTACAAATTGCATTCTAAAAATTAAATAATGAAAATATGTATTCTTGTGGGAGAAGGTTTATTGTAGAAAGTACAAATAAGACGCAAGAAAATGTCTGTGCTCAGAAACCCCATTCAGGAGGAGGCTTTCACTGCGGGGAGCTTCTGTGCCATGAAGAAAGCTGCATAATGTGCTCTGCACACAAAAGGTAGCAGCCAAGAAAGCTGATTGCGTTTCTAAGCCTCTAGAATAAGAAGGCATGCAGACAACATTGTTTAACCGGTTAAGGCCAGTTTTTCCTTCTCCCTGTCATCTGATTTCAGACATTCTTTGAAGGGCTTGGGAAGAGACTTATATGCTCTATTAAACCTTGCTGCAGCTTTTAAACCTTTAAAAGGGTTCATTATTGAATACATTTGGTGACCGCTATGTAGTGGAAGGCATCTAAGGAGTCCAAAGGATTTCTCCCGTACTTTCTTTTCCCAGCTTCCTATTGTGCAGATAAAACTAACTATAGTAAAAAGGTTTAGGATTGTTACTAGTGGCAAGAGAAAGCATCAGTTGATCTGTGAGTTTCCTTCCTTTAGGAGATTATTCCTCAACAATGAGGATTACTTGAAGTAATCTCTCTTTTGGAATGAGAGAAGGTATTAAGTGGAAGGAGAGGTTTGGGGGCACCTATCTTCTTAAGATTTATTTTTCATTTGGGTAATTGTAATGAAATGGAATCATTTTCAGAGCCAGGGATAGACATTTGGATTGTCCTTTTTTAAGGTAAATGGATACTTCAGGGATATAAAATTTCTATGAGTCAAGTGAAGATGGGAGTGAGGAAACTATTCATTTGGAGCAAGATGGAGGTAATAATATTATTTTAATAGTTAGCATTTACTAAGAGATCGTCAGAGTGCTAGGAACTGGCCATACATTGTTGAACTCCTTGCTGTTCTGGAGATTACTAACAGACTTTTGAAACTCTAGGCTTTTTATTGCATCTTTCTTGCATTTGAATATTGCTATTTCAATTTATTTTCCTTCTGCCTGACAAAAGATCATTTTAATAATTTTATTTTTTAGTTAAGTTCTGCCAGAAATATTTCTTTCCATTTTGGGAGTTTGTTTGTCTTCAAACATCTTAATTTCCCTTTTATTTTTGAGTATTAAAATCTTGGTTGTTAGTTATTTTATTTCAACATTTTAAAGATGTCATTCCACTGTCTTCTGGTTTTCATTATCTCTTACAAGAAGTTAGCTGACTGTCCTACTGTTGCTCTATTAAAGATAGAGTCTTCTTTCCCCATTCTATCTACTTTTAAAATTTTTAAATTTTCTTTGGTTTTCAGCCGTTTGACATGATATAGCTAGATACAGTTTTCTTTGTGTTAACTTTGTTTAGAGTTCTCAGAATTCTTGACACTGTATTGTCTTTCTTGAGTTTTTGGAATTTTTCAGTTATTGAAGACAAGCATTACTTCTGTTTTATTTCTCCCTTACTTTTGGGATATCAATTACATATATGTTAGATAATTTTTGTTTTTCCACATGTATTTATGCTCTTTTTTTTTTTGTATTTTTTGTTTTCCTCTCTGTTCTTCAGTTTGTATATTTTTATGGGCCTGTCTTCCACTTCAATAATTTTGTCTTCTACTGTGTTAAGTCCATCCAATAAATTCTTAATTTCAGTAATTGTACTTTTCAGTTATAGATTTTTTATTGATTATTTTTATACATTTCAATTTTTGTTGAAATTTTCCGTCTTTTAATCTATTTAAAATTTTTCTCCTTTATTTTCTTAAAGTTATAACTCAGTTATGCTAAAGTTTCTTCTCTGTTAGCTCTAATATCTGGATCAACATGGACATATTTCAATATTTAGGTTTTTTTGGGCTGGGGGTTGAAACATGTTTTTCTGTATCTTGGAATACTCAGTAACTTTGTAATTAAATACCAGGCATTGTATATAAAACAAATAGTGGTGTGTCCAGATAATGTTTTCTTCCTCCAGCCAGAGTATGCTGTTTATTCTGATAGGTAGAGTTGAGGCTGTTTGCTAATCCAATTTTGGTAAGTCTCAGTCTACTCCTAGTTCACCTCCACTCCCAAGACCTAACCTTCCTGAGAGCTTGAGGAGTTCACTGGGTCCCTCACCCAGGTAGGGCCTAAACTCTAATCCTTTTCTCCTTAACAATTGAGATTCCTAAGGACTCTGCTCTGCTTTTCAGTTTATCTGCTTAGCTTTTGGGCCTCCTGGCCTCACTTCAAAAATTGGCATCTGTATTAAGGGAAAAGCTGGCTGTATATCAGGTTTAGTTCTCTGTTCCTCCTTGTTACCAATACTGTGGCTCTTTAGTCTCAAATTTTGTCTCTCTAGCATCAAAATACAGTGAAAAACTTTGTTTATTTATCTGTACTTAGCAGTGGCCTTCTGCCTGGGCACAACCGATTTACATTCTCTTGCTCTGAACCTAGAATCATCAAAACAGTTGCATAATGTCAGTGTATGTTTATCTAGTTCTTCCCTCTCGTTCTGGTTGTTTCAACAGCTTGCTGATGCCTTTAAGTAGCTTTTTATTGTTGTTATTTTTTTCCTAATTCTGAATTTTAACTTAGTCTTGGAAATGTTGACCTGCCATCGTACTGGATTTCTTTTGCAGGGAAGAGCTGTTTGGGTCAGCATCTAAGATGCATCAGATACCGTTTGAGGCATGATGGCTGCAAAGATAAATACAGTTGATAAATTCTTGGGGTAAATTCTCTTCCTACAGAAATAGGGCCCTCTAATGGGTTGTATCCTCTTCAAAAAAATATGTTGAAATCTGAGTACCTCAGAATGTAGCCTTATTTGGAAGTAGGGTCATTGCAGATATAATTAGTTATTTTGAGCTCATACTGGACTAGCACGGACTCCTAATCCAATATGACTGCTGTTCTTATAAGAAAACAATGATGTGAAGACATAGAGATGGAGACACAAATTGGAGTCATGTCTCTAGAAGCCAACAAATGCCAAGGACTGAAAGTAACCACCATATCTAGGAAGAGGCAAGGAGAAAAATCTTCCCTACAGATTTCAGAGGAAGGTGACCTGCTGACACCTTGGTTTTTGACTTCTAGCCTCTAAAACTATGAGACAACAAATTTCTGTTGTTTTATTTTTTTATCATTTATTTTTATTTATAAATATGTATATTTCTCATACCAAACTTTTCTCTTTTTTTTGACATTCAGTATTATTTTATATTAACTTCAGGTGTGTGATATACCATAGTGCTTAGACATTTATGTAATTTAAGAAGTAATCCCCCTGACTTAGTCTAGTACCCACCTGGCACTTTACTGTGTTTCCCCAAAAATAAGACCAAGCTGGACAATCAGCTGTAATGTGTCTTTTGGGGCAAAAATTAATATAAGACTCGGTATTATATTTATTATATTATATTATATTATATTATATTATATTACATTACATTACATTACATTACATTACATTACATTACATTACATTACACCCGGTCTTATAGTAAAATAAGACCAGGTCTTATATTAATTTTTGCTCCAAAAGATGCATTAGAGCTGATTTTGTCCAGCTAGGTCTTATTTTTGAGGAAACACGGTAGTTATTACCATGTCATTGAGTATATTCCCTATGTGTTACATTTTTATGACTGTTTTGTAACTACCAGTTTGTACTTTTTAATCCATTCACCTTTTTCGCCTTGCCCCCACCTCCTTCATCTATCACCCCAACAAATCTAGTACCCATCTGACACCATACATAGTTATTATAATATTATTAACTATATTTCTTACATTATACCCTACATCCCAATAACTACTTTTTAACCACCAATTTGTACTTTTTAGTTCCTTCCCTGTTTTTCACCCATATCCCCCAACTCCCTCCCATCTGGCAACTATCAAAATGTTTTCTGTATCTATGAGTGTGTTTCTGTTTTGTTTATTTCTTTTCTTCTTTAGATACCACATATAAGTGAAATCACTTTGCATCTGTCTTTCACTGTCTGACCTACTCCATTCAGCACAGTATCCTCTAGGTCCATCCATGCTGCCACAGATGGCAAGAACCCAATTCCCTTCCATGGCTGAGCAATATTCCATTGTATATATGTACCACCTCCTATTTATCCATATTCCATCAACAGACACCCAGGCTGCCTCCACATCTTGGCCATTGTAAACAATGCTGCAGTGAACATATGAATGCACATGTTCCCTAGAAATAGGGTTTTGGGTTTCTTTGGACAAATATCCAGAAGTGGTATTACTGGGTACTTCTTTGTTTCCTGTTATACCCTTTGTTTTAAAGTCTATTTTGTCTGGTATGATTTTTGCTACCCCAGCTTTTTTTGTTTTGTTCATTTCAATTTTCATAAAATATCTTTTCCCATTCCTTTACTTTCAGTCTGCGTGTCTTTCAATCTGAAGTGAATCTTTTGTAGATAGCATGTGCAAGGGTGTTTGTTTTTTCTTATCCATTCAGCCCTCATACATCTTTTGATTGGAGCACTTAAACCATTTACATTGAAAGTAATTGTTGATAGATATGTAGCTATTGCCATTTTAGTAATAATTTTGATTTCCCCCCCCCATCTTTAAGAAGTCCCTCTAGCATTCCTTGTAATACTGGTTTGGTGGTGATGAACTACTTTAGCTTTTTCTTGTCTGGGAAGCTCTTTATCTGTCCTTCGATTTTAGATAGCCTTGCTGGGTAGAGTACCCTTGGTTATAGGTCCTGACTTCTCATCACTTTGAATACTTCCTGCCAATAGTTTTTGGCCATCAAAGTTTCTGTTGAGAAATCAGCTGACAATCTTATGGGAACTCCCTTATAAGTTACTAGTTTCTCTTGCTGCTTTTAGGGTTCTCTCTTTCTCTCTAACCTTTGCCATTTTAATTCTAACATGTCTTGGTTCGTGCCTTTTTGGATTCATCTTGTTTGGGACTCTCTGTTCTTCCTGGGCTTGTATGTCAATTTCCTTCTCCAGGTTAAGAAAGATTTCAGTTATTATTTCTGCAAATAGATTTTAAATCCCTTACTTTCTCTCTTCTCCTTCTTGTACTATGATGTGAATGTTGTTATACTTAATATTGTCCCAGAGGTCTCTTAAACTATCCTTGTTTTATTTTTTATTTTTGGATTCTTCTTTTTTTTTTTTTTTTTACTGCTCCAATTGGGTGTCTTCCAAATTGCTGATTCGATCCTCTACTTCATCTAGTCTGCTGGTGATTTCTTCTAGTACATTCTTCATTTCAGTTATTTAAAAAGGACACAGAAACCCCTTTTTTATACTTGCTATCTCTTTGTTGAAGTTCTCACTAAGTTCCTTGGTAATCCTTATACCATTGTTTTGAACTCTGTCTCTGGTAGGTTGCTTGCCTACATTTAGTTTAGTTCTTTTTCTGGACTTTTCTCCTGTTCTTTCATTTGGGATGCATTTCTTTGTTTTCTCATGTTGGCTGCCTCTCTGTGTTTGTTTCTATGTATTAGGTAGATCTGTTATCTGTCTTGGCCAGGTAGCATTATGTAGTAGGGCCCTGTGGAGCTGTGGCACAGTCTCTCTGATCACCTGCTCTGAGTGCTCCAGGAGTGTCACTTTGTGTGGGTTGTTTGTACTCTCCTGTTATAATTGAGCCTTGATTGCTGTTGGCATGTCAGTGGGTGGGATTGATTCTCAGACTGATTGGCTGTGGAGTTTGTCCATGTCCACAGCTTATGGGCTGTTGTGTGGGGAGAGGGAGCGCTTGCTCCACTGAGTAGGATTCTCCCCAATGGGCTCTGGTGCCTGTTGAAATTGCCCTTTTATATGCAGCTTGTGAGCTAATTGGGTGGTGCTCTGCTGTGGTCTGAAGCCAACTTCCAAGTATGTTAGTTCTGGGACCTCTTGGGAGGGGCTCTTTGCAGGCCCACGTCACCCACTGTCTGTGACTGACCAAGGACTACCTAGTTGAAGTTACAAAGTGATCCGTGGTTGTTTGCTGCCTGTGCTAAAGTTGGAAATACATGGGAGAGGCCGTGCTGAGAACCAGGGATGGCTGCCACCAGTACAAGATCATGGGAAGCTCCACAAAAGCCAGGACACTCCAAGACCTGCTACTACCTACTGGCTCCAACTAAGGTTTAGCCTCTGATACATGAGTTGAGTAAGGTAGGGTCTCAGGGAGTTACTAGATTGAGCATAGTTATGGTCACCAGATCAATGTACATTCTAGTTTGGTGCTAGTGCTAATCCTGGAGCTCATCAGACTTTTGCTCATCAGACACCGAGGCCTGTCACCACCTACTTGGGTCCCATGGACTCCAATAATTTCCCAAGAAGGAGTGCAATGTGGGTGGGGCTGGCTGCTCACTGAGAAAGTGCCTCCTGCATTGGGGGAGTGGTGTGGGGCATGGTCCCAGCAGAGCTCACCAGACCAATTCAGATTCAGATTTGGCCATAGGCATAGGGATAGGGCTCAACACAGGAAAGATGGAGCCTACCTGTCAGCTGCACGGGCAGAGGACCCCACACAGGGAAAATGGCACCTGTTCTCCAGCCCTTGCTCTGAAGCCACACACTTCATTCTGCCTCCCATATGCCATTGAGCCCTCCTGAATCACCATCCTTCTTCCATAGCCCAGGGTGAGTGTCTGCGAGTGAGTGAATCTGTGCAAGGGCCCTTTGAGAGGACATCTTAAAGAAGAATCCAATTGTTGTTCACAGCCAGATGTAGGAACTTCTTTTCCCGGCAATAGTACCCCAGGGTGGGGAGTCTTGTGTGGGGTTCCTTGCTCAGCCATGGGAACCTCCATGGCCAAGATATCCCTCCTAATTCTCAGCCCCCACACAGAAGTTTGGGATCACCCCATTTCGTGTCTTTGCCCCTCCTACCGGTCTTGACGAGGCTTTTTTTTTAAATTAGGTTGATGCAAAAGTAATGTGGTTTAAAATGTTAAAAATACTTTTCAAAACTGCAATTACTTTTGCACCAACCAAATGTATAGTTATAAAACTTCTATTTAGCCAGACTTCAGATGGTTCTCCAGGTTAATTGTTCTATAATTTAGTTGTAATTTTAATGTGTTCATGGAAGGTAACTATAGACAGCTATATACAAATTGTATACAACTATAATTTAGTTGTAATTTTAATGTGTTCATGGAAGGAAACATGCACAGTATTTACCTACTCTGCCATGTTGGATCTCAAATTTCAGTTATTTTAAACCACTCAGTTTACTGTACTTTATTATGGCAGGAGGCCTAGGAAAGGAATATAGGTACGTTGTTTTTAGAAGTCAGAGAAGGTATTCTGCTTAATGGGATATTCCTGTGGGTAATAGAGAATGGAAGGGGCCTGGAAGAAGAAAGGTAACAACTTAGAAATAGTGGTTTGATACAATGCTTTGTGTTGTCAATAACGTTTGTGACATTCTAGATCTTTGGTACATCCTTGAAAAAGTACTTAATTGATATGATTAGATTTCTTGAAACGATCAGAAAAGGCCTTGAGAGCAATGGACAGGTAATTGTGGGGCAAAACTAATTAACATCTGTAAGTGTTTTTAGTACATACCTTGTGCTATTAGGTATAGCAGTGAATAAGATGCATGTAATCCTTCTCCCTATGGAGGAAAGGCAGGACCAATAAATACACAAAGGAGTGTATAATTACTCATTGTAACTTTCCCATGGTTGATTTCCCCAACTTAATTGCAAATTTTTTAAGGCATTAGGCACATCTCATACTGTTGGATCCTTCCACTCTGCTTAGTTGAAGGCTCAGTAACTCTTGATTGATTATTAATTATCTGACCATCTGGATTTGAGAAGAAGTTCTAGGTTTAAGGACTTCTTGGCAGAAGGAGTTCTCTGAGGCTGACATAGATTCTTACCTGGCTTTAACTATTTCTATTTTTCCACTTAGAAATATACTCAAGTTTTTGATGTTGGTTTATGATGTGGTCAGAGTTTAATTCATTCTATTAGACAGTCTGTGTTCACCCATTGAAATTCAAAGTATTAGACTGACGTCAGAGGTGCTATTTTTCTGTAGTTGACTAAAGTTAAGCAGGTGAGTAATACAGTTTCCAATGCAGGTAATAGTGCTGAGCTTGCACAATTCTGACTCCATCTCAGAGACCCCTGAGCATTAACTTGTCTAAAATAAACTACAGGGTTCTTTTAACCAAGTTAAGCTCTCCTCTACTTTCTGACCCCTGAAAGGGCAGGTTTCTTCTTATATTACAAGACGACATCACTTGTGTTATCACACTTGGGACTTAGTTAAAGCGACTTTTATTGGACTACAGCTTCTCAGACTACCTGAAATTCTCTTGTCTTGTTACTTTATAAGTTTAAGGAATGCATTGATCTTAAAGTGACCACAGGAACCTAAACCTAGCAACCTGCTGAGAATAAGGTTGCAGTCTTGGCAGAAAGAGTTGTGCCTCTTAACTGAGAGAATGGGTTTATAGTACACGCTGGAAAGGAGGAAGCTGGCAGGAAGAAAATAAGGTCACCACTTCCACTGTTCTCCTTTTTATGCCATCCAATTATTGATATAGGTTAAGAGACTCTTCCTTGAGCAAGGTATTTGTCCCTTTGCTGAGACAAAGGAATGCTTCCTGCATATTCATATAGATCACTACATTTTTGTCCTTCTTTGCTTTTAAATCAGAGGTATGTCCTGACAAAAGGAAGCATATGCCTCCCAGAATGTAAGAATCACTGTTGTCAGCATATTTATGCAATGTGAATGGGGGACTAGATAGAATATGACCCAGTTAGAAGTTTTTATGCTCCGTTCGTAGTTAAGACTGTTTCCATTGTCAAGAATACAAACAGAAGTCTATGATTATTTGTTAACAATGTTTGTTTTATGTAGGCAAGAGCCTGTCTATAGATGTATTGTTAAAATAAAATCAGAACTACCTGGAGAAAGCATTTATTTTCCAACTTACTGTATTAGTTCCCTATGACGGCTCTAATGAATTACAGCAAATTAAGTGGCTTCCAACAGCACAAATGTATTATCTTAAAGTCCGAATATCAGAAGTCCAAAGTGGGTCTCACTGGGCTAAAATCATGGTGCTGGCAGAATGCATTCCTTTTTGGAGACTTTAGGAGCATCTGTTTTCTTTCATTTTCCAGTTTCAAGAGACCATCTATATTCCTTGACTCATGGCCCCTTCTTCTATCTTCAAAGCCAACAACTTTGGGTCTAGTCTTTCTCATACTGCCATCTCTCTGGTTCTCTTCAGGCTCCCACTGCCCTTTTAAAGGACTCTTGTGATTACATTGAGCCCCCTGAGCCCTCTGTAATTAAGGAGGGAAACTTTCATCTGCAACCTTAAATCCCCTTTGCCCAGTAACCTTATATATTTACAGATTCTGGAAATTAGTTTGTGGACATTTTGGGGTGGGGGTATTATTCTGCCTACAACAGGAATTAGGAGATCTTTTTCATCTTTGAAGATTTAATTTGTGATAATTCCAGGGTCTGCACCTTGATTATGGGTTTTTATCTGTCAAATATTGAAGAAAGAACCTTTCAGTTTAGATCTTCCCAGAGTCTTCAGGGGTCTCAATTTAGTATCACTTCACAATATTTTTGATTGTGCAACTTAAGCAGTTAGACACAGGCATTGAGTACCAACCATCTATTTCCTGAGATTAAAAACTGCTGGTATATTACTTATTGATTATGTATAACTGTGACATGATTGTCTTGCTTTATTGTGTGTCTTTGCAGTGATTTTAAGATAGAATCAGATCAAACTTGTTTCCAATACGACTTAGTACCGTGTTTCCCCGAAAATAAGACCTACCTGGAAAATAAGCCCTAACATGATTTTTCAGGATGACATCCCCTGAACATAAGCCCTACTGCATCTGTTGGAGCAAAATTTAACATAAGACCCGGTCTAATTTTCGAGGAAACACAGTATTCACAGACTACCATCCCCAATAGGCTGCTTCATTGAATTTCTAATCTCCCAGAAAAATAGACTGGAAACTTTGGTGTCATCCTTGACACTCTAAAATGTCTGTTTCAGTTCCCGGGGCCTGGGATACACCAGTTCCCTGATTGTTGCCATAGCTTCTAATCAGTTGCCCTGATTCCAGTCTTTTACCCCTTTATTCATTCTGCACCCTTCAACTAGAAGAATTTTTCTAAAATACCAGTTTCACAAATCCTTAATTCTTGATTCGGTACTTACTAGCTGTGTAACCTTGCAAAATTAGTTAATCTCTCTGTGAGACAAAGGTGAGATGGAACTAATAATATACAGTAGCTACTTTTAGGGCTATTGTGAAGATGAAATGATATTTAATGCATCTAAGTTGCTTTAAATGGTGTCAGACATACATTAAGCACTCAACAAACATTTGCAGATATCATGATTATCATTAGTATTATTAATATATCTACCAATATGAATGCCTCTGCTTTTGTCTGCATGAACCCTCTGCCCAATTATCTCCTGTAGAGAAACTGACCTCTCTCCTGCTTATTTCCCCTTCCTTTTCTTCCTACTCACTACCAACCCATAAGCCTTAGACCCAGGAACCATTATCTCTTTTGGGCAGGAAGAGGTGGGAAGCCTTTATCGTATCAAGCCTTTTTGCATGCATCTGCTCTGAGCCTGAGCTTCTGAGACCTAAAAGGCCATGTTCTGAACTTCAAAAAGCTTCTTTTCTGTTTTGACAACATTGCTGAGTTTGAAACTTCACTTTTTGGCTTGAATGGGGAAAATGGATAGTGTATAGAAAATATTAGGAATCTCCCAACCCTGCAAACACACACACGCACACACACACACACATTAAATTATTGAATATTATCTGGTTTAAGAAGTGTTTTGAATAACAACAAATATTTTTGAAGCTCTTCTTATGGAGTGGACACTGTCTTTGACTCACCACCCACCTGTGCCATTTGCATTTCCAGTACTATTTTCATCAGTCCTCTGCCTCTGACTTTTACTTTACTCCCTGATCCTGGATTTTCATCCCCACACCTGAGATTTTACTTCTGCTGTTTCCCGTTTGGGTTGCCTTCCTCTTTCTATTCTACTTACACAAATCCTCCCCATCCTTTACATGGCCCATCTGTAACACTTTCTCTGACCACTCTAAAACCCATGGTTCCTCCATGTACCATGGAGATAAAAGTGAAGCAAAAAGAAAGGACCTGACCATTGGAAGCTAAGCAAGGAGACAAGACCAATACAAGACACAATAGAGAAAACTCCACAGTACTGTTAAATTCTAGGGTAAAAATCATAATTTCTGTATATATTTTCAGAAGGCATAGTCAAATAACCAATTATAATTCTAAATCCACACATATATAAAATTGATCAAATCCTTTCATCCTTGAAGCAGATTTCTGTTATGAACTTATGAACTTGTTCCTGTTACTATGTATAAATTAGTTTAGGAGCTTCCCTTTCAGTAAACTTGATATATACAAAACAGGATTTACAAAATATTTTAGGTCATGCTTTTTTTCCACCAAAAGACTCACCATAAAATTTCTCCTAAGGAGCAAAATTTATGTGCTAAATAGATTTAAAACATGATTTGATTTACAAAGGTTTTGGTTGTGCAGAATTTCAGGACAGGTAGTCAATGCTTCAAAACAAGGCACACCTGTAATTATTTTACCAAATAGTCTGGAGTGCCATGAGTTAATACAACTTGCTAATAAGCTTAATTCATTCCCAGGAAGTAATCTGAATTTAAGTTTTGGTAGAAGCTATTAATAGATCATGTCTAAGAGATAATTAACTACTCATATTCATCAATTCAGTTGCTCTTGGGGGAGTCTCACTTCTATCTTTACTCTTTTAGGGCTTTATTTATGAATAATGAGTTATTATAGAAAGAGTGTTTGAACCAACAGAAAGGAAAGATCTTGATATTTAGGTTGGTTCAGTCTCTAGAGCAAGGGTTGTTAAACGGGATTTTCAAGTCTTGGAGGAATTGCAGGGAGTTCTCAAACAATGGAAATTGCAAGCTAAAAGTTGTGTGTATGCGTGTACTTTTTGTGAGAAGAGGACCATAGATAACTCTGATCGAATTTTTCAGAGGGATCCATGACCCAAACCACTCCTCATTCTCCCATGGATGATCTTCTTGAAGTTTCATGAACCTCTTTGATTTGCAACGCAGTCTTGTATATCAGATATACCTAGTGTTGCAGAAAAATGGCAAGGACTGAGAAACTCAAGAGGCACGCAGAGATCAGGGAGAACACAGCTTTATTACACTGGCGGGCTCAGAGGGATCCTTCCCAAAAGACTGAGCCCCTAGCAAGGTTTTGAGCAGGTTTTTATGGTTTGGGGACTTATTTGAGTTGGGGAAGGGATAGGTGTCATCTGGTGATTAGCTCAAGGTGTGGCTTGGAGTGGGTTATGCAGAAGTGGGCTGGGGCTTAGGCTGGGGACTTCTCTCTCCACTGGGACCACCATTTTAGCTCAGTTCCACGTGGCAGGGAACCATTTTAAGGTCAGTTTCCCCATCACTAGGACAAAGCCACCGAGGTACCCAAACTCTCAATTTCCCTTTATTTTCTCCTCCTTCACCCTTCTCTACTCTGGCATTAATATTTGCCTATTTGAATTCTGAGAACTTGACTTTATTCTGCGTTTCATTAAATACATTTTTCTTAGTATTGTCAAATGACAAAACTAAGACAATTTAGTAACAAGTGTGTGCCTTTATTCAAGGGAAAACAATCTATAGATTGGGGGAGTAGAGTGCCTCATGAGCAGCGGAGCTTGCCTGGAGGATTTGGGGCAAGAGCGAGTTTTATAGGCTGTTAGAAGAGACAACTAGGAAACAGGGCATGAATGGCTAGGCTGTTGGGGATTTCCTTATAAGGCAATATAAGGTTTTCTAGGGTAAAGTAAGCAAGCTAAAGCTGGGTTGGAGGATTGTGATTGGTGTTAGATTTCCTTGACATTGAGGCATTTCCTGTAAGTGCAGGCTGACATGGGCCAAGTCACTGGGGTAGCCTTCATTTTGTGAGTCCTGATATAAGAATTAAATTTATCAGTGTGGATTTTGGACTTCACGAACATCTGAGTGCCTTGAGAGGGATCACCACATGGTCATCCCTGTAGTTGTCTATTCATTGTGAGTTGTACAAATTTCTCCTTTCAGGGTGGTCATCTAGTTTTCACCAGGGATATTTTATCCAGCATGGCCCTCTGATGTCAACTTATTCAGTGAATGTAGATTACTTGTATCATTTTCATTGGTTTATTTTGACTTTACTGGAACTTTTTTTCCCCCTGGATTAAAGGTTGAATTACTTAACAGGATACCATTTGTATACCTTTTTGTGAGCATTGTTTCAGTCATAAGCTAGAAAAAGAGCACCATAAGAAAATCTAAGAAAGATCATGGGAACAACCATATTGTAGAATAATTAATGGAGGGAAAAAGAACACCTTGTTAGGTTATGTTATGATAATGAATGTTAACTGTTGAGGTAATTGAGCTCATTGTAATGGGATTTGATGTTGTTTAACATAAATGTCTATCAATTTGGTGGATGGTAACACAAAACTTCTTCCCACCGAAACTGACATAATAACATCTCCGAGAAATAGCCCTACAGATTTCTTTTCAGGAACAAGTTACTCCCAGTGGTTGGTCTAACACTCTGTTTCGTTCTTGTTCTATCTAGAAAGACTCTTTTCCAATGTTTTTTGACCTACAACTATATCTACCTTGTCTAATTTTAGGGAAAATGCAGTGTATTGTAGGTGATGACCATTCTTCCTTATCACAGACAGGTGACTTCTTATTAGAAATAAAACCTCACACTGTAAGCATGTGTACTGAAGGGAGTAAAAGATGAGGATCAATGACTGCCTTACAGAACATTAGGTAAGAGAAGTTTCATCTTACTATAGAATGCTCCAATTTTCATCAGCATCAGCTAGAAGTGCCAAAAATGCACCTGTCAATCTATCAGGTGTGTGTGTGTGTGTGTGTGTGTGTGTGTGTGTTGGGGGTTGTTCCTTTAGAGCAGAGGTGTTAAAACTGCGGCCTGTGGGCCAACTGTGGTCTGCAATCCATTGTTAATTGGCCCGCAGCAAATTCCAAAAATATATTTAGTTAACTTAAATAAACCAGGTGAGTCAATACGTACTTCACCTCGAGTGAGTGGCCCGGCTGTTTGTGTATTTTACCGCATATGGCCCTTGGTAAAAACCGTTGAAAAAAGTTTTGACACCAGTGCCTTAGAGGATATTGAAAAGCAGAAAGATGGCAGCAGGCTCCGTGATGCTGGAGGAAGATTTTGATAGATGCTGTTTACTGTTGTTGAAGATCTGACTCAAACCTCCTGGAGAAAGGTCATTAGTGACACCCAACAAATCACTTTTATGTTGTGGCTGATGGGAAAGTCAAATGGAATTTGTTTTTAAAAGTCAATCAGAGTGAGTCTCACCATGAAGTCTAGTTAAAATAACTTTTCCCCAAACTCATCAGGTGATGAGCTAAAAAGTCATGACCAGGAGTCACAGAAACAATCAAAGAGGAGAAAGAGCTGGCTTCAGTAAACACTGTGGAAATGAGGGCTTGGAAGAGAACTGTTTTTTGGGGGGATAACAGCCCTTCCAGAGCCAGAACAGCACGGCCCCCATCAACATCCTGAACACTTAGCACAGAATGCTGCCAGCGCTGCTGGATGGAGCCGGCTGAGCAGTGACTGCTAGTTCAAGCATAAAGACTGAAGGGAATTGAAGTCTGTGATTAGGAAATTGAAGACCGGCTGAAAACTTGAGATTTCCTGTGCTTAGCCGGGGGGACTCGTGAGAGATTTGATTAGAAGGCACACTAAGAGCCCCACTCTTTTGTCTCTTCTGCTCTGCACTGGACTGAAGTGGCGGGGTGCATTCCAGCGCCCTTATTGGATTTGTCTCTGAAGATTTAAAGCATTCAAAAGTAAAATTTCATTGATCTGGAAGGTCAGGAGGGGCAGGAGAAGGCGTGACAGGTTTAATTTCAGTTCTGGGTGACTTCCGAGTACTTTACCTCTATGACTCAGTCAGCACGTCATCCCTAAAAATGGAGAAAATGAATGTTTGAAGAAATAAAGAAGAAAGTAAGAATAGATAAAAGAAACATTTCTCAGAAACAATCCAAATGATAAAAGGTAAACATGCTAAACATTTCTAAAACAAGTTAGTAAAAATGAGCATTGTTAATATTGTTTCAACCTAAATCCTATAGAACTTAACTGCTATAAATAAGGAGCACAAATCAGACAAGAAATTATGCACGTAGTAAATTGTGGTCAATGTGAAGATAAGTATTGTTTTTTATAAAGGGGAAGGGGAAGTTGGGTTTCCACCATAGATAGCTTTGGGTCCAACCAAATCTACATACCTAAAAGGGAAAAATAGATAAATAAATAAAATAAAAGGAAGAAAAAGACCAGACTAAGTGGAGTAGATGTTATTACCAAAAATAGTCCCCGCAGTTAACTTGGCTGCGTCTGACAAGTATGTGGCAAGACGTGAAGCCACGTGTGTGAAATGTTTCTTCCATTTCTGTAGGAGCCAATGGCAATGAGATGCTTCCCTCTTCCCCAGTGTCAACTCCTTCCAAGTCAGCCCTTTGATTAATTCTGCCAATTTCCTGTCCTGCCAGAGTCATTTTGATTTAGTGACATTTTAAACCTATCTCCTGTGTTTTCCTCCTCCTTCCTTTTTGAGTTAGCATGGTCAGATCACTTTGATGAACAGTTGCCCTGTACTTCTGAACTTCGAAATCCCAGAGGGAGCCCGCATGTGGTTCTGAAGCACCCCTGGAATGGAAAACATTTTGCATAGTAAATATGAATGGCCCTGTGCTCTCCTAGGCCAGATTTCATATTTAACATCAATTTCAGGTGCCAGCCTTCTTTTTCTTTCCACTTGGTAGATTCTTTTCAATCTGACTTTCAGCTAAATCAGTTCCCACATGTTTGTGTTCTATTTATAACAGGTACACATTGTCAGAATGCTAGAAAAAATGAAAAGGTGAGAAAAGAAGGTGTGTGTTATTCTTAATTATGTCCCTAATGCCTAATGTTCTTGCCTAAATTGTCCAGTGCCTTGCTGGGCCATATTAGGTACTAAATGTGTGTTTTTTCCATGCATAACTTCATCTGTGGGTGGAAGTGCCAATGACTAAAATTAATAATAAAACTCAAGTTCCCAGAATATTTTTTTAATTAGATGTTTCTGAGTTTTAGGTGGAAAAGATATTTGTAATATATTCATAATAAGCACCTAAGTCAGGGAAAGCTATACTCTCCAATTTGGGGATCCTCTCTGTTCATTCCATGTTTCCTGTGGGTAATTAAAAGCAATAGGAATAATTTTCTGTCTTGATTTGGTCAGTGACATTGTCAATACACTCTAATGATATATTTTATTTCCCGGGCATTCCTTTTCATTTTTAACAATGCTTCCATCATTCTGCTTCTTACAGGAAACACCTTGGAGTCATTCTATAATTTTTTTTTTTCCCTCTCACTCCCACATCCGATGAGTCAACAAATCTTATTGTTTGTACCTTCAAAATATCCAGAATATAACCTTTATTCACTACCCAGGGTTCAAGCAGCCACTGTCTCTTGTCTGGATGGCCAGTAGCCTCCTAATAGATTTCCTTTAGACCTTTGTCAGCAAATCAGCCAGAGTGATTCCTGAAGACCCTTTTAAGTCAGATCATTAAACTCCTCTTAAAAACACTTGCACTCCCCATTTCACTCAGAGTGAAAGCCAAAGTCCTCACGGTGGCCTCACATGAGTCCACATGATCTCTTGGACTTCATCTGGGACCTCCTCTCTCTCCCATGCTTCCACCTGCTGACCATACTTGTCCTTGGAAGGCCATGAACACTCTACTCTTGCCCTTCCTTCCACCCAGAGTGCTTCCCACACACATCTCCATGGCTGATTCCCTGGCCTCCTTCAGGTATTTACTCAAATATTATCTTCTCTGAAAGTCCTTCTCTGATCCCTCTGTTTTAAATGGCTCCCTCCTGTCAGTCCTGCCCCTGCCTTATTTTTCTCCGTATCACTTATTGCCATGTGACATATTTATATTTTATTAATTTATCACTAATTGTGAATCTCCCCCACTAGAAGGTGAACTCCTTAAGACCTGAGGGCTTTGTCTGCTCTGTTCCCTGCTATATCCATGGAACTCAGCAGGGAGTTGACTCATTAAATATTTCCTGAGTGAATGAATGAATGAATACTTTCCCATTGTTTTGACCAAGCAGTGATTCATGTTTATCTCTATTAATCTACCTTTTCACAAGCTAAGTAGTCTGATTCTTTCTATGATATAGTTTTAATAATATGCATTTAAAAGTTGATAACAGAAAGAAACTCCATGAGACCTGTATTTCTTAAATGAATGTAACTTTGTATGCAATTACTTTAAATGTCATCAGACTCAAATGCATTGGTCTAAAATTGCATGCTTCTTTAGCAAATTGCACTTAAAATTTTATGGGTACTCCATTACCTCTCTGAGCCCACCTACTCAGATTCGTCATACTTAGAAGGAGGGGAATTCACATTGCCTGGCTATCAGGGAGAAAAAGATACAAGAGGTTATGAAAATGGTAGAAAATATGGTTATGGTAATAAACAGGTGGAGTAAACCAACTGTAATTGATCACTCATTATAAATATGGGACATTCCAATTTTTGAAAATAATTACAGTGAGCAAGTCCTGGAAGATATTAGTTAAATCTTCACATCAAAGGTGAAATTATTATGAAAAGGACAGCATAAAGTCTTTTCTGAACTTTTTTTTTGGCATTACTGACCAACAGGAGAAAACTGTAACAACATTTTTCATAAACAATAGTGACAAAAGAAAAGTAAACCCCTTAAAAAGCTGACTGCTCTTGAAAGCCCATTAAAGTATCAACTACATTCCAAAGTCCATTAATAAGCCTTATTAATGGCATCCTATTTCAGTATTAATGAGACAACTCTTTGATATGGTGTTTGGCTTTGTAACAATGGAATATACAGAGAACAGTGAGATTTTTTTTTTTTTAAATGGACAGTGCCTACTCCTGTTACTCAGCCCTAAAAACTTTGAAACCACTGGAGTTTTCTAGCTGAAATACTTGAGTAGAATTAATTACTCATGTGAATTGATTTCCTTTTACTTTCAGTTGTTATATAAATACATTTATATATTTCTGCTTATATGGATATTGGAATATATCTAAAGATGATAAATCTAGTAAAAGACTTTATAAAAGTATTATTTTACAATCAGCTAAGTCACAGGTATTTTTATCTTGTTTAACTTGTAAAATTACTGTCTAGATACACAGTATTTTTGGACGTCCATTTTAGTTTCCTTTATAGCACACTAATTTATAGGGCTCATACCATAGAAGTCTGGCATTTTCCCCTTTATTTAAAAGAATGCTAAATTTTCTGACTTTAGAATATCATGATAAAAAAATATCTATGATAAAAACAGATATTGGAAGAATGCTTTTCTTTCTTTTTGTATTTTTCTCTGTTTTCTACTCAAATCATTACCAACTAATACTGGGCAGATTTATACCTGCCCATAATATTTTGCAGCTTAGGTTACAATGGCTGTTACACATCCATCCCCTCCACCTAAGTAATTAAATTTATATCACAAAATGTCTGACAGCAATGGAGGTGTACATAGACAAAGACCGACAACCTTACTGACAATCATGGCAAAGCCCGAGAGACAGTGTCACATATAAATTTGAGAAAGAGGAAGGGATGCTATTGGGTGGAAATCAAAATATGTGGCCATTTGAAACCCATTGAATTGGTGTTCTTCAGCCCATTTTCATTTCCTCATATTTTTTATAAACATTGATATATAGACCCAGTACCTTTGCAGAGGCGAATTTTTCTCTTTGCAAAACAAAAATATTTTAAAGAGGTTGATATTAAGATAAACAAATGGAAGCCAAACAGCTGGGGTTCTAACCCCATTTTTGCCACTTACTAGTTATGTGATCCTGGACAAGTAAATTAATTTTTCTTAGTCTCACTTACTTCATCTGTAAAATAGGAATTAATTGCATCTACCTTAAACTCTTGTTATAAAGACAAAATGAAGTCAATATATGTAACATATTTAGTACAGTGCCTGAAACATAGTAAGCTCTATTACATGAATGAATGAATGAATGAATGAATGGGTTTTGGAATCAAATATATTAGGGGTTGGCTCTTTTGTTCATTTAATTGTTAGCTCTATGATGAGTTATACAACCTTTCTCTGCCTTGTTTTTCTCATCTGAAAGATCGGGGAAATGATTTGTCTCCCAGGACTGTTGTGCAACATCAAATGAAATGATATTTTTCACTCTTTAGAGGTGAATTTAATTCTCTCAACTTTTGAGAAAATATAGGAGAATGGTTCATACTTTACTAATAAGAGTATAAATTGGTGCAACTATTTTGAAGGACAATTAGGCAAATCTCTCATCCTTTTAAATGCACATACTTTTTCCCAGCAATTTTGTTTCTAGAAGTTTATCTCACAGATAAATAAAAATATATGTACAAGGATACTTATTGCATCATTGTTTGTAATAGGGAATAGCAAAACAACTTAGATGTCCATCAATAGGGAACTAGTTAAAGGATAATAAATCTAGACAATGGAATTATATGTAGCTGTGAAAAAGAATGAGATAGATGCAAAGATATGGAAAAATGTCCAAGAATTGTTACTGTAGTAAATAGTTGAAATAGTATATGATACACATCATGCAGGTACCAGGAATAGGTATATGTGTGTATATGTATACACACATATAGTTAAGTATACATAGACATGAAAATATATAGTATCGTAACAAGCTTGATATGCTTCACTAATTTGGTACAAAGATGAATACAACTCTCCTATTTTTCCCACTAATTGCTCAAGTATCCACCTGCCCTAATGAATTGTTTAAGAACCCCAGGGTTTATCCAGTTCAAAAGGTGTGTGTCAGTCCAGCTCCCAACACCAGGGGGAGCCAGCATAGCAGAGTGGATTCAATCCCCTCCGGGCCTTGCTTTTCATTTCCCAGCTAAGTTATACTGACTGATCCTGGCACCAGCTGTCAGGTGACACTTGTCCACGGCTGTTGGAATGTCTCACTCTTGCAGAATCCCGAGAAGCTGTGATGGCCCATGTTTATGCTGTGGAGGGATAGCTGTTTTTAGTTTGCACCTACAGTTCCAGTTTTTATTCTCCAAATCACAAGTCAAGTTTTAGCCACTTTCCCTAAAGGAACCCTTCAGTGGAAACCCTTGAGCCCTGATAATAAGCTGATGTCCTCTTGCCCTCCTGTTGAGGCCTCAGTATCTTTTCCTGATGGAACTATCAACCAGCCAGCCAACCAGTCCCTCTAACTTCAGGCAGGGTTTGAACTCTAGGTTTCCTCTTTCGCGCAATACAATGGGGACAGGGGTTCTTTTTCAAATTGGTCCATCTCCTTTCCCACTCTGCAAACCAAGGACAGGAGTGGCTTTTGCTAAAGCACACGTGCCTGAATCGTTCCCTTATAGTCTCATCCCAGGAGAGTAGGTGTCTGTTGGCCTTGAGTTTGCATAATTATGAACGGCTGTTTTTTTCTTTGCAGAATGAAGACTTCCTTTCAAGGTGACTTCCTGGATACGCCTATTCAAACAGGTAACAACTGGGGGATATGGGTATTTACCCTGCCTTCCTAGTCATTCCATTTGTCTGAATACTTATATTTCTCATGCATACAAGTTTTTATTTATTTGTTTGTTGATGATGAATATATGTATAGAAACTTCCTGGAATATGAGTGGATGGTCACTTAAGAAATTATTAATGTTGTTTATCTGTGAGGGATAGGATGGATCATCAGGAGGAAGACCTTTATTTTTTTTTACCTTATATCCTTTACTGTTTTGCTTGGATTTTTAAAAATTTACTTTTTAATAAAAATAAAACCCAAAATACAGAAAAAGATAATTTTGAAAATGAGAAAATATGTTTCCCATCATATGACAAATATTAGAAAAACAAGAACAACGTGATCATTTCCTTTCTCCAGCTGTAACTAGCATTTTTGTGACCCTGTTACCTGGACGGTAGGCTGAGCAGGTCTGACACGTCCAATATTGATGAAAGAGTGTCTCCATGGTAGAAATATGAGAAAAGGGTCAAAAAGACTTGAACTGTTTCACGGTGGGCCAGTGTGACGGGGTACTCTTTATCATACCCTCTGCTCACAGAGCTGTCATGGACAGTCGTGTTGTTTGTGCACATCTAAGAGGTATGTTCATATAACAGACGCAGAACATTGGTATGTTTATCATTGCCTTTGCCTGCGAAAAAAGTGTCCTGTTCAAACAAAATGATTGTATTATGATGATTTTATAAAAGATGGAAGTAAAGCATATTGGTGCTGTATAGCAGACCACAGCTCTGGTGGTCCACTGCCAGAAGTGATCATGGCCAACGGTAATGGAGAAAGCCGTTCTCTGTTCTTCCCTGACTTCCATTCACCTTCGTGGTTGTACTGTCCTCTGCCACTGACTCCCCCTCTGCAGGAGGAGGAGAAAAACAGAGGATGACATACACTTTTCCCCAAGTCCTCTCCTTTTCAAGCAAGAGAATTAGTGGATGGGTTTATTGTCATTTCCTGTGAACTAAGATAGACATCTTCCTGTGTCCTTACATCAGAATGTTCTTAAGTAGGGTGTGAGTGAACTTAAACTAGATGGAATGTTTTTTACCTTCAGACAGAATCCTCTAACTTCAAATTGTTGTGGACTTTGGATAACAGGGAAACTCAATAGGATAGAGAACCTTTGCTTGTGTTGATTATTTGGTGTATTTGTCAAAACATGAGAACTGTTGTTAGGGTACTGCTTAGAACTATCCAAAGCATAATTTATTTTAATATGTTGGTGTGTGTTAATGTTTGTATATGTTACTTAACTTTAGGGTTAATTTGTTTGTAATACAAACTTTGATAGTTGTGCTTAAGTCTTTAACATACAAACTTTGGTACTCAGGCTCTCAAAGACCAAGTTTGTGTATAAAAAGTAGTACAGTTCCAGGAGTCTACCTGTGCAACTGTGTTGGTCTTATCTTATACAAGGTACAACAATTAAATCCTTTGGTAACAATGCCCCTGAGTAGGGTATTAAATAGATAAAAGGTTTATATCAGCTAGGACTTTCCAGTTGAAAGGGATAAACACTCAAGTTGAACTGCTTAAGCACGAAGGGAAGGTACTGGCTTCTGTGTTAGAAAAGTCCAGAAGCAATAAAGCCTTCAAGACTGACTTGATCCAGGGGCTTAAACAATGTAATGAGGACCTAATCTTTCTCCTGGTAAGTTTCAGTTTTGAGCTTTATATGCCAGTAAAACAACTATAGAAAGCTCTTGATGTGCACTTACCCAGGTTCAAGTCCAGCAGAAAAGAGCATGTGTTTCTCCCTCAGTCTTATTGCATCTCTTTAGGATTGATGATATGCCCATTCCTGAACCACTCTGTAACCAGAGCGTATGGTCTGTTTGGCTAGGAATGAAACACATGCCCACACCTGGAGCCAGGAGTGAAGTCAACTCTCTTGTAAACTCATGTCCAAGCCTGGAGGAAGGTCTGGATCATCAGAGGAATGGTGGGATATGGGAAACAGAAGAAAAGACACTGGGGAGCAAAAAGAAAAGATGTCTATTTTAAAGGTAGAGGAGTATAATGAAAGGAGAGTGGATAGTCTAGGTTTCCATATGAACATTACTTTTTAAGGCGTATAGGAACCAAAGTAAAGAACAACAGCATGGGCATGCCTTGGGAATGTGCAATGACAATGGTGGCTATTTATCTCTTTCTATTATGCATTGGTTGTTCATTAGATTCGCCTAAATCTTAGTGTCTAGATCTGATAGAATACACTTACAACATTTTTCTTTTTACAGTGACTTTTCTTTTTAACTTCTTTGTTTTTTTAATATAAACATTTGCTTCTCCCTCCCCACCTCCCATCATATGTCTCTATAGAAAACCTGGAAAAATTCCATAAAGTAAAAAGAAATGAACAAAAATCACTCAGACTCACCACCTAAAGATTTTCACTATTAGCATCTTGGCATATTTCTTTTTTTAAAAAAATCTATTGTTTTATTTCGCATCAGAAATTATATGAATGATTTAGAGGGGTTATTGAAATAGTAGCAATTCTGGGCTAGGAGCTCAGCATCTAGATATAAAGATTCAGGTATAAAATGTTTCAAGAGCATTTAATATATGAAAACAAACCTCAAAAGACAACTGCATTTCCTGATGCTGTGTTCTATCCTGCAGGCAAGACATTATTCTTTCTCAGGATATGAAAGGTTATTTCAGTGATATTGGCTTAAATCAAAGCGTCAGGTCAATCTGTCATATGTCCGTGAGTTTTCCAATCAACAGGATTTACAATATTATTAATCACATTTTTATGTCATTTTATCAGCTGTGGAGGTTCTGGATAGGGCTCCTGTGAGAATATATAGTGTGTCATACATTTTTAATACACGTGATATTAGACCTTCCACAGAGATCCTCTCCCTTCATAATGGTGTATTCTAATATTAAATCTTTTTTAGAATAACATGAAAGTAAAGCAAGGCAGAATGCTGCTTTTACTTCTGTTGATACTCTTTTCCCCTTTGCAAATGGTGACAGTATTAGCCTTGGGCCCTCACAGCCCAGTTTCTCATATACTTGTGAAGGCTGTGGCTCCCTTTAGTTACCGAACAAGATACAACTTTCAGTGTTTTTTTTTACTAAATTCTGTATTACTACTCTATGGTTCAGACAAGATTCCTACATAACTAGCTGCCTTGTTGACTTTTCTTTCTTAGACAAACTTGGTCTTTCTCCCAGAACCACTCTCAGAAAATGTTTTCACTTCCACGCAGTTGTCAAGACCAGAGATCTGTGTCATCCTTGATTCTTTCTCACTTGTCTCCCCATATCCAAAACCAGTTCTTGTCCATCAGACATCATAAATATCTCATCTGACCATGAAAGAGAGGCCTAGAAAAATCACAGGAACACCAGCCCTGTCATTTTGGAACTACCACATAAGCGCCAGCCAACCTGATTTCTTGTTGTGTGAGAAAAATAACCCCCATATGTTTAAGTGATTATCATTTGGATTTTGTCTTTCTGGCAGCTGAAGGTATTCCGAATTGACACAGTAACCTTGCTATGTGCTCTAGTTTGTATAATAATCTCCCCTTGTGTATCATTTATATTTTGTTATAACTTATTATCTAATTATGTATTCTCTTTAGCTGAAATATAAACTTTAGTATATATCTGTCTTGATCACTACTATATCTCCCAAACCTAGCAGAGTGCCAAGAATCAGCGTCAGATTCAAATATGGCAAACTGGGACCCATATTTCCAGCTGAAGTTGAATAGTAGATGAATCTCTGAATAAGAGGCATTGATAACTAATTTCCCCTAGTCCCTACCATTGGTAGTTTGTCCTTGGCATTAAAGCCAAGTGTTAGTTACCAACATTTGTGCTTACACTGCTGTCTAACTTCCATTAGAGAACAGTCTTTGTTCCTATGTAACTATAGGGAAGTGAGTAAGGCGTAAGCATAGGTAAATGATTAATAAATATTTATTAAATGAATATGTGACTTGTACCAGGCCCTATCTCCTTAGTACTCATCCTTCTTAGGATACTAGAATCAACTTAAAGGAGGCAAACACCAGTTGAATCACGGAAATCCAGCTAATTTGGGTGAATACCTGGGGTTAATATACCAAGCAATGACTGAAGGTTTCACAAAGCTAACTTCGTGCTTTAGGTTTCAGCTCAAATGCCACTTCCCTGGGACTCACTAGCTTAAACTTCCCTTTTCTGTGGGAATGCAAAACAGGTGCATAGATGAGCGTGGTGGGATGATGTAAGCAGAAGTGTGTCTTAAGCTGTATTCTTCCAACAGACACGTTATTTGCATTACAATCACGGAACAGTTCATCATTTCCACAAAGAAATAAGTTCTTTCCTATTTTTCTTGAAATGAGCTGCTCTTTCCATTTATTTTTTACTTTATCATTTTTGATAGTTACATTGGTACAAAGATAATGTTCTCGACTGGAGGTTAGACAGCAGTGTAATCACAATGACTGTGGCCACTAACACTTGACTTCGACATCTGGGACAAAAATAAGTGTTGGAAACAATGGGAAATTGATTATTGATGTCTTTTGTTTGGGGGATCATCTCCTACTCAACTTTGGCTGGAAATGTGGGTACAGATTTGCCAGATCTGATTTTTCAGAGAAAGTGAAAATCTAGATTTTTGTGGGGAATCCCTTCATTTTAAAGCCTGGGTCAAATTAAAACAAACAAAGAAACAAACAAAATAAGCTGTGCCAAACATAGCTGGAGTTCAGATTTGTCCATGGTTTATGAGTTTGCAACTTCTGTTCTAGGAATCAAACTCCAAAAGCAATTATTTATTAGTATTCCTTAACAGAGTAAGTGGACAGGCGTATGGATGAATGAAGAATTGATCTTTTTGCTCCTGATTTCTTCTCCCTTCAATCTATCTCTAGCCTGGTGTTGCTTGGCCCTTCATCCACCCACATGTCTCATGCTCCAGACACATTGACCATTCCCTTGGATAGTTGAGTTTGTCTTAATTTTGTTCTTACAATGCCTCAGGCTAGAATGCTTTCCTCTTCATCACTGCCGTAGTAAATCTTGCAAGTTCCATATTCGTTGTAACCTTCTCTATGAAACCTTCTTGGATGTATGGGACAGAATTAATGGCTCCCTCTGTCTTCTCACATCACCATTTCTTATCCTACTGATCTAGCATGGGCTCTGTTTTAATACTGATCAATTTTTAACTGTCTGTCTCTCTAGTTATGTTATGAAACACTCATAGGTAGGGACCAGATTTCAGGTCTCTTCTTGAGTAATCTGTGTATTATTGCTCCTTTGCTTTTTTTCACTTAATTTTTCATAGGCCTGTCAATGCCTTAGCTTCCCAATTAATTTGGAAACTCATGAGCATAGAGATTGTATGGCTCATAGGACATTATGCTCTGTTTTACCTATAGCACATGTTTAATAATTATCTTTTTAAAATGTCAGTACCTTTTGGAAAAGAATAGGTAAGATGCTATTTAAGACCAGTGA
Source organism: Rhinolophus hipposideros (assembly GCF_964194185.1). NCBI lineage: Eukaryota > Metazoa > Chordata > Mammalia > Chiroptera > Rhinolophidae > Rhinolophus > Rhinolophus hipposideros. Next base: position 20,995,701 of record NC_138055.1, on the reverse strand, counting down.
CGTGTTCTATATTTTCTTTAAAATAAATTGATTCTAAGGACCATTAAACTGGGCTTATTATCCTTAATCTAATCCAATTTAGTTTTCTTTTTAAAGTATAGAACCAGAATTACAGGTTTTGTAAGGAAATTCTATATTTGTTACATTCATGTACATGAAGCAACAATGCTTTTTTAATCAGCCCATTCATGCCACACAGAATCGTTTTATGAGTGTTTAAAAGTTTGCTGGCCTTTGCGCTTAAGCAGGCCGAATTTCATCTTTGTTTGCACTGTTCATTTGCTTAGCAATGAATACTTTGTCCCATCTTCTACCCACATACAGTAGAAAGGCAAATATCACTGGATGTAATTGCTCCACTATGATTATTATTACTACCCTGGAGATTCTTATAACTGTCTGTGGAACCCCTGTTGAACTATCCTACCGTGTTTCCCTGAAAATAAGGCCTAGCCGGACAATCAGCTCTAATGCGTCTTTTGGAGCAAAAACTAATATAAGACCCGGTCTTATTTGACTATAATATAAGACTGGATATAATATAACATAACATAATGTAACATAACATAACATAACATAACATAACATAACATAACATAACATAACATAACATAACATAACATAACACTGGGTCTTATATTAGTTTTTGCTCCAAAAGATGCATTCGAGCTGATTGTCCGGCTCGGCCTTATTTTGGGGGAAACACAGTATGACAGATTCTAGTGTTTATAAACAAAGTAGTACATACTGTGTGTTATTTAGTATTCTTTCGTTGCAAGAAACAGAAACAGACTCTGCTCGGTTTTTATTAGAATGTCAGGTAGCTCAGACTAGAATCAATAGGCTCAATTTTCCTAATTCTGACAAATTCTGATTATAGGTTATTCGTATGGTTTTCTTTGTCCTGTAGTTAAGCGATTTCACCAGAAAGTTGACTTAATTTCTAGTCTAACAGAATATCTCCTAGTCTCCTTAATTTGAGTACCTTAAAGGGAAATAGCTCTCCCATCATAACCCTGTCGAACTCAGCTCTTCCTTTCTATTTTGTACTCCATGAGAAAATGAGGTAACACCAGGAAAGAAGACTTCCCCATTCTCTTAATAGGCACAATTGCATTGCAGGCTATAAGTGAGTTTCAATTCCAGAGAAGTGGAAGGTCAAAGTCAGGATATGAATGAGAATCATATTTTGTCTTTCTTGGTGCCTATTAAAATGATAGATGCCAGTGCAGTGGGCTAGAGGAAACCGACTCAAGTCGTTGAATGCCATCGTCTATGGTTAAATCTCATGTATACACGTGTCATTATATATGAGCTGCATAAGTGCAGTCAAGCTCAGGTCTTGGCTTTCCTTATAAGGAAATAACAAGGTTTCCTTATTATTGATTCGCTGTGGAACAGCAAGGTAGAGCTAGAACTAGATCTTTGTGGATGTGTTCCTGAGCTGAGTTCAGGCCAGGTCAGAAGGGCAGGAGTCAGGCAGCCAAGCAGATTATCCCATGCAGCACACTGGCCGGAAAGGTGGGCTGCAGAGGCAAAGCCCTGTTTACCCAAATGGCCTTGATCTCTAAAGCTTACATTTCTGTCAACCGTGCTTGTGTTTAGTGACAGTTTTAAGAGTTGCTGTTTTACTAGACTGTGGTCATAGCTGATCTTTCAAACTAGAGTGGGAGGAAAAAGGAAATGTATTTGGGAGAGGCAGAGTGAGAAAGTGAAGAGGAAAAAAGAATTTGGATAGGTGGTTAACATGTCATGGATCCTTGGTCTGAGTTAATTCATTCGTTCACTTACTCACTTAGTCAACCTTTATTGAATACTTTTATGTGCCAGGCACCATGCTAAATACTGGGTGTGTCAGTGATCTCCAAGGCTACCCTCAGATTTGATGATTCACTAGAAGGACTCAGAGACCTTAGCAAAGCTGTTACATTCGTGTTTAAAGGTTAAAATCAGTAAGGGAAATAGGCACATAGAGCACACAGTCCAGGAGAGACTAGCTCAAGCTTCCAGCTGTCCTCTCTCCCTGGAATCATATAGACAGTGCTTAGGTCTCCTAGTAACATGCATGGCAACATGTGTGAACTATTACCAACCAGGGAGGATCAACTAAGCTTAGATGTGCAAGGTGTTTATTGGGGGTCTGTCAGGTAGGCGTGGAACACCGCATGACTGACCTTAGTGACTCAGTCTCCAGCCCCCCCCCCTCAGAGGTCAAGATGACACAATGGGGCAGGGAGTTCAAGGCAAACAAAAACAAGCCCTCACCATAAACCACATTGTTAGCATAAATTATCTGGCATGGCCCAAGGCTCCAGTACATAAAGACACTCTGTCAGCCAGGATATTACAAAGCCTTACGGGTTATTTCCCAAAAGCTGGTCCAGGGCCAGTTCTTATTTGGAGTGTGCAGAATGTGAACACCTCAGGCCTGCTGAATTAACCCTTTACTGCACACTGGGGATGGGCCTCTTTCTCTCAAGAGCCCGGAAGTCTGGTTATATAATCATTTACATATACATTTAAAACAATACAACCAATACTGTATTCTGTTACTTAGCTTTATTTCTCTTTCTTCAACAATTGGATTGTCTGCTAGAGTGCTTGTGACTGCTGTAGGTACTGGGGATAAAGCAGTGTTCTAAAAATCACCCCTTCTCTCATGGAGCTTCCACTCTAGTGGGGGGAGATAGGTATTAGACAGATATGTTAATAAATTTATTATCTGTCAGCTCTTACAAAAAAAATGTAAATCAAGGTAAGAGGAGTAATGGTGTAATGAGAGATGGTGATATGGAAGTTGGTGTTTTATGTGGGATGATGAGGGCAGGTCCCACTGATAAGATATTTAAGCAGAGACTTCAGGGAAGTGACAGAGGGAACCAAGTGGACATCCTGGGAAAGGATGATCCAGGTAGAGGAACAGTAGGTATAAAGGCCAGGAGGCAAGAGCTTGCTTGCTGTTTAAGAAAGAACAAGGAGGCCAGTGGCGCAGAAGCAGAGTGAGGAGGGATCGTAAGAAGGAGATGCCATCACAGAGGGAATAGGGCCTGGATCGTTACTCTGGGAGAGATGGCACGACCTGGGAAGGTGTTGAGAAGAGTGACATGCTTCAAAGGATCTCTCTGGTTTCTGTGAGGAAAGTAGACTTTGGAGGGAAAGGATGGAAATAAGGAGAGGAGATGGGAAGCTAATATATAAGATGGTGGCTTAGACTTGGCTTATGGTGGCAGCAATGGGAGTAGTTAGGAGTCCCAGTGTATGTGAATCTCAAAGGTAGAGCTGTAGGCTTTTCAGATGGAATGGATGTGGAATGTAAAGGAAAGGAAGAAGGAATAAAGGATGACTTCACTAAATGTTTATCAGTCTGAATTGCCCTTGCAAACTTTAATTTCCAAAACATTTATTTGATGCTTCAGGATGAATCACTCAAAGATCAAATGTAATTAATACCTATGTAGTATTTTATGATTTAAAATGTTTAATTTAATTGTAGAGATATTACATGGCGTATGAATGAATATTCCCATTTAATGGATGTCAGATAATGCCAGTGGTCAAGGTTTAAGTATTAGTGAAATTTGGTAGATGTAGTTGGTTCAACCCTAAGTCTTACTTTTCACAAATGATATCTTTATTCGATTAACCTCTGTATCTTTAGAATGCTTTTGGCTACAAGTAATAGAAAGCTGACTCAATCTAGCTTAAACATTAAAGACACGTCTATATTACATAACTGCAAATCCAGGGATGGGATGGATTAAAGTCTTGGTATGATTGGGGTTCAAAATGTCATTGAAGACCTAGGTTCTTTCTGTCTCTCTAACCTGGTCCTTAGCATTGGCTCCTGGATAAGGGTGTTTCACCTTAGGGTTGCAAAATGGTTACCAGTGGCAACTGGGCTTCATGCTTTTTTGTTCAAGGAAGAAAGAAACTTATCTTCAAGCGTGGGGTGAAGTTCTTCATCAGTTTTATGGCGAAGCCTACCAGCCCAGGACCAATGGCTATTACCAGCTAAATGTCATGCTCCAAATGGCTTATATTAGTTGGAGTCTCCCCCTGCATGTGAGGAGGAAATCACTATCCTCTGATTCATGTATGTGGAAGGCAGTGAGAACAGTTAAAGCAAAGATCCTAAAGAGCATGCCTGGAACATTCTAGAAATGACAAGGAGATAAGAATGGCTAGAGAGAAATGAATTAAGGGTTGAATAGTAGGGAATGAGATTAGAGGGTGAGAGGAGTCAGACAATCTGGGACCTGATCATCTGAATACAATTGTGAGCTATTGCAGGGTTTTGAACAGAAGAATGGAATTATCTGACTTATATTTTAAAAGAATTCCTCTGACTGTTGTGATAAAAATAGACTGTCAGGGAGCAAAGGTAAAAGCAGACCTATTCAGAGGCTAATGCAGTTATTAAGGAAGCAGTGTTGGTGGCTAACACAGGTTGTAGCAATGGAAGTTGTGAGAAGTTATTGGATTCTGGACGTAGAGCCAACAGAATTTCTGGAAAAATTGGATGTTGGGTGTGAAAGGAGGGGTCCAGGGTGTCTGTAATGTAAGGATAAAATTGCCATGAACTGTAACAGAGAAGACTTAGGTAGAACAGGGTTTGGATGTCTATGAGAGGTTCAATTCTGTTTTGGCATGTTGATTTTGAAATGTCTTTTAGATGCCAAAGTGGAAACATGGAGTAGGCAGCCCGTTGTTCAGGAAAGCAAGGCTAGAGATACCAATGGAAGATGTGTCAGCATATACATGATGTTAAAATCCACAAGAGATGCCAAGAGTGAGAATAAGTGAAGAAAAAGACCAGGGGCTGAGCTCTGAGGCTCTTTAAATCTATAAGGTTAGGGAGAAGATGAGAAACCAGCTGAGCTGTGACTAGTGACAAGGAGGAAAACTAGGAGAATGTGGTTCTCTGGAAGCCAAGAGCCAAAAGGGCAGCGTAGAGAAGGGAGTGATGAATGTGCTGCCACACGGAGGGCTTTGGTGACACTGACTAGGTACAGTAGAGGGGGCAAAGTCTGGATCAGAGTGGTTTACTATTACATTATTATTATGTAGGTCATACAGCAATTTTTAAAGCTCTTAATTTAAGCACTCTTCATTAGGTCTTCAGGTCTTTGAATGTTTCTAATTGTGTATAGCTTTCTATCCCGAATAGTCAGGAATGATAACCCTACACATCACCCCCCCCCCTTCTACTGGAGTACATTCCTTCTGGCGAAGACGCCTGTACATATTGCTGTGGGCAACAGGATCTGTCTTTGATCTTCAAAATATGAACAGAAGAGATAGGTAAATTAGGGGTTACTAAAATTGAGGGCCAACATGGAAAACTATGATAAATACATAGACCATTCCATTTGGTAACCATAACCCATGAAGTAGATGCAACTATCGTTACCATTTTAGAGTTGATGTAACTAGGATGAGAGAGATTATATTACCTAGCAAAGTTTTCACTGCTGTAGATGCTAAGATGTGAGACCTGTGGTTTGAACTAGGTCTTATTTATATAATTAGTTCTCCTGATATTACAGAATTTGAATTACAAAATTTAGTTTATGTAAAATGTATGGTGCCTAATAAAATCGTAAGTGCCACAAGAATCCTTATGGAATTTTATTGAATTAATGTGATTCAAGATCACGGGAATTTTGAGATACCCACGTCTTGCCCCATTCGCAGTGTTCTTTGGCCAGCCACCCGTTTTCCCAGCTGAGATATTCATTCCCCACCACCTCCCTGGCCGCCCCGCTACACCAGGCAGACACAATTTCAGGTTGCCTGGTTTAAAAGCAATTATACCTCTAGAGAATCTTGTTGCCTCTGATTTCTAAGTGCTGGTTGTTTATAGAATTACTGCTCAAATCCCTTTAGTTCAAAATGAACATGCCAATGAAACTGAAATGAGAATCTGCACTTCTAAATTGGATTATCGGCTTCCCTAGTGTACCAGTTTGCACCATTCGTCCCTCAGCAAAGTTGCCAGTGATTCTCAGCAGTTTAGTTTTACAGCTTATGCTAGGTGGTTGGAGCTAGGTGCATCACGTTAATTTATTAGTTATGCGGTGTCTCGAGGATAACCGTTGCCACAGTAACAGACCAACAGACCTTCGTAACCTTTTATATAGGTTCTAAACCTTAAAAAAACAGCAACAAAACCTGTGTTGAGAGGGTAAGATTCAACTATCAATTCTAAATTAGTATGCTCCAATGAAAACATTTTTTTTTTAAGGCAAAATATTCCCTTCTTTTCTTGCTTTCTGCTTGGAAAACCCCTTTCAGTTTTCTTTGTAAAACAGAGTTGAAATCAATATGGCTATTTTGATACAACAGCAATTCATACAGCATGTTTCCGTTGCTGACTATTTTGTTTGGCACTAGCATCATTGACTGATGTCAACAGAGCTGGATTAGTGTTTATCAATCTACTGCTGCTGTAGAACTGTACAGTGGCAGCAACACAAAGCAGTGTTTTCGTGTACTTGATAAAAAGAGTGGGCGGGTAGTTTAATTTCCTCCTGAATGGAGTATTAGAAGAATTAACAGACTTTCTGGAGCACAGTAAGATTAACTTTCAGGTAAATCAGGCGTGGGTCTAATTTCAGTCAAGTTACATTTTAATTTCTAGAAAAGGATTTAACTAAAAGATTTGTTGAGGATGCATTTTTAAAAAAATACAGTGTTAGTGAAGTACTACCTATTTATAATGCAATGCTAAGGAGAAACTCACTATATTCCCAGGATTTTGAGGAAAACAGTTAATTATGGAAAGACAGAGCAGCCTGATGTCCACGTTGAAAAAACCAAACATGGGGATAGATATGTGACCCAAGAGCTGGAGTCTGAGGTCACGTGGAGGACAATTTATGCGCTGGTGTGGGCAAAAGGAAGGATGCCGATGGACGCTGATGACCCACATACCGTCCTTGCCATCTTCTTGATTGGCATATACTCCTCAGGGAGCAATCTGCCTTCTCTGCCAGGGGAAATAAAAATATGGTAACACATTGGCAGCTGCTAATGAGAATGAAGAGGCCAAGTGGGGAAAATGGAATACGTTATGTTTATTTAGCTGGTTTTGGACTGGTTTTAAAAGATACTGTGTACCAAATGCCAGAGTAGAAAATGTTTTCATTCCTTTAAAAATAGCAACTGAAGTGAAGGGGATCTGTGCTCACCAAGGAGCCTAGACTCACCCTTTGACTCACGGCACCTCTGTGTGCTCCCCTCTCTGGCCTACTCACTGGATGAAGCCCTGAGCTTCAGCTACCCATTAGAATCACCTGGGTAGCTTCCCGAAATCTTAAAGCTTAGATCGTTAATCAGGATCTCTAGCATTCTTATTTATTTAAATTAAAAAACAAAAATCCCAGGTGATTCTGATGTGTAACCAAGTTTGAGTACCACGGGCTTGCAGGTTATTCTCTCTTGACTGTCCAGAGGGCAGAAGGGGCGGAGATCTTTTTGTGCAGAGAAGTCACTAATTATGAGAATACAACATTTTATGAGCATGGGAACCAGAAGCAAATATTTCCCATGATGATGATGTGCAGCTTTATTAATCAGCAAAATAATTTTAAATGGAAATAAATGCAGGGCACAAGAAGTGATCATGACAAACACCCTTGATTAGCAAGCGTCTCAATTTATGCAAGAGGCATGAGTACTTTTATATGATACTTTCAGCTTGATAGCTGGATGTAACCATTTGACAGAGGAAGAAATAGAGGCTTTGGGGAAAAAATAAGATTACACAGCTGGCAGAGGCAGGAGAGTCTAAGGTTCTAGTCATCGTCCTCACCACTCTTCCCACAGCCTAATTTCAAAGAGAAGCTGTGTGCAGCCTGGGCCTTCCTTATTTATAGTCAACTCTCAGAGGTGTGCAGACAAGGGTGCCATTCTACATTCTTCATATTATTTGAAATTGCCTGTTTTCCTCCCTGTTGGTCCCTCTTTTCTTCTGTTTTATTTTCCAATCTTATTATGTTCCTCCTCTTTTCACTTTGCCTACTAAGGCCAATATTAGAATGTTTAAATGGTGCATTGCAAAAGCTGTTTTCTGGCACATTAAATACTTTTCTTTTTTTAACCATTATTTTCATATATTTAACTCACAACACACGTTTCATTAAACCGATGGGGAAATGAGAGGAAGTGATCTCATTGTTTCTCTAAGATTTGAACTATTTTCCCCAGTGTAAGAATTTGACCATGCATCTCCCATCCTGGAAAACTTGACTATTGCCAAAAGGCTCCACAGCATAAATAAGGAGAACAAGTGGAAGACTCCCACACCGTGGTTTACTACAGTTGGCAATTTGTGTGCCCTGAGATGGTGGTTGCTACTCACATTTGTCTGGAGAAGCACACTGCGATGCTAAGGGTATGACCTAAAATGATTTGAAGAATGGTGTGAAATCAAGGAGGTCCTTGCTTGAGTTGTGATGAATAATGCCTTTCTCTGCAAATGGATGATTAGCTGCAATTGAGATTCCTGTTCCCAGTATAGTTCAGGAGAAGACCTATTAAAATATCAATAAACTGGATCCATTTACACAGCATTGTGGCAAATATAATTGGTGAGTTTCTCATTTTTCCATGTTCCTCCTCCCCCTGACTTATTTATGAGTGTTACATAGTAATGAAAAAGATAGGTTATAATGAACTACTGCGAGGCGGAACATTTTTTCCAATGTTGCTAAGAGTTTCTTTTCTTTCAGACAAAATTGTTCCTTTCTTTCTCCCCAAGATCATTAGTCGGTGTTTTGATGAAAAAACAGAATTAGAAAGTTGGATATCCATAATGAATGCATGTTTACCGTGCCAAATGATTTCTTGCTGGAGGGAACAATGGCAGGAAACAGAACAGGAAAGGCTTCAATTATTCTGTGATTCTCAATTAGCAAAGCCACATTAGTTACCTACTATAGAAGGCAGATATCTTAAATATCTTAAATAGATGTGATACCACAACCCCGTTTTTTTAATGGAATTTCCCAGATATTCAAGGCATTTGCTGTATTTCTTGTGGTTTTTTTTTTTTTTTTGACATATTGAAAGGTGGAAACAAAATTGTAACAAATCTTGAGGAAAAAAAAATAATTATGTTAGCAGCTGCAAATTTGAAAATTCAAACCAAACAAATGGTACAATTGTCCAATATAGCAATCTCCATTGACATGCCTTAAAAAAAAATTGATATTAGTTACCATTGGCTTATTCATAGTTTCTACATCAGAGTAAGTCCAAACATTTTTGATGGAAATCAGAGGTAATGTACGTCTTGTCTCAAGAACGATAGCTTTGTATTTGTTCCTGGAGATCATTAAGCTTCATCTTCTCTCTGCTATGTAACCCCATGTTGTGCCAGAGCCATAGAATTTTCTTCATGCTACTTTTTATTTGTGGTATTTATGCCTTTTATTGATTATGTGACATAATAAAACATAGCAAGTCAGAGACGTGTGTGCTATATATTTTGTTCAGTGGTGATGCAGAATGTTAGGGCTCTGCTCGCCACTTGGAGAAACATCTTGCTGGGATATAAATAGATTTATAATGACTGCTAGGCTCTGTGCCTGCAAAATATCCTGGTAGGTAGCTCATTATAGAGCTAACATCATTAATAAAATAGCCAAAAATTTTTCACAAGTACAGGAATATCTTTTATATCAGTAGCTGTAAGGAAAATACCTAGCGTATGCATAATTTGAGACTCATTTTAAAAACTATAATTTATCATCATTATCTACATATTATAATGGCAAACAGGTTTAATTGCTTTTGACTGGACTGGCATGATGATGAGGAGAAAAGTTAGTAGCAGATGGCCCCGCTGTCAAAACTGCAGTCTCTTAGCCCCAAATAAAGTAACAGACTGAACAGAGCATGTTTCTGGTTTCTAGCTCTATCTTATCTTGATAAGTATGAATTAGCATTTTCTGGTATAATAATTGTCTAGAGAAAAGTAGATATAGTAATTATTTACAGAAGACTAAAATAGCTGTGAAATTCACATTTAGCAAGTTTAAATTGTCTAACATTTTTGGATTAACAGAAATATTTACTCTTGGTACGGATTAGTGAGTTTCCCCAATCCTTCCACTCCAGCTTTACAATATTAAAATGCTCGTATGTACACAGTGTAGAGCACATCCATTTTGGTATTGCATAATATTTATTCATCTGCTCCTCCTACAAAGTTCTCCATTCTTTTAATAATATCAATGACAAAAATTATTTTATTTGGAATAACCAGCCTGTATGTGAAGAAATAATTTATCCAGTAGTTCTTACGGATGTACACTATTTACATCTCACTGTGTGTGAAATTTCAGTATTGCGGAATCAGTTACAATAGGACATGAAAGAGTCATCCTATATATTAAACACAACACAGATGAATAAACGTGATTTGTTAAAAAAAAAAAAAAAAAAATCCCCACCCAGTGATGGAGTTCCTCAGCAATGAAAGAATTTAAGATCAAATCATAAGAATTTAAACTATGAAATTGCAAAAATTAAGTTTTTTTTCCTTTTTTTTTTTTTTTTTTTTTGTCTTTTAAGACTGGTGGCCTGCAAAGAACGCAATTATCAGGTAGTAGATTACACTGTTGGCTGGTCAATGCAAGTAAATTAACTGCTTCAGCTGATAGAAGAGAAATGCCAACTATAGCAACTTAAGTGAAGGTGACATGCTATCTGCAAAATAATGTGAATTCGAAAGTGCAGTTTAACCCCAAAGTAAAGGGGGGGAGGGGGAAAGAATGGCACAATCTACCAGACTAAAATAATGTGCGACAGAGAAATTATTCAGAAATGGAACTGGTTATAGAGATACAGATTTATTATTTGGTTGCTGTCATGATAAATTTGCCTCAGCTATGCCCATACATGTTACAGTATTCATGTCTGAGATGAGTAGAGATGTTGCAAAAGGCTTTGCACAATTGAAAATTCATTCTGAAAATATAAATGAATAAATCTTTTTCTGAAAAGCATATATACATGCACACATGCCCCCACCTCCTGCACATGTATTTTGTATTTAAAAAGAAAATGGTCAGTTAGTGAATTGAGGTGTCCACACACCATAAGGAATTTGAGCCTATAAAACGAGTTTATTATTATTATCAATTGGTATAAATGGCTTAGAAACCATTTCAATGGATATAAAATGGTTATTCTGATCTAATACCAAATAGTAACTTTCAGTGCTAGACACTATGTGGATCAACATTGTTAATGAGAATTGTTCATTGAATATTAGTAACATATTTAAGTGAGATAATTCCATTTAATCTAGCCACATTTTTCTTGTTTTTGTCTTCACATATAGCAATTTTTGCTATCATGTGATACATTCATCATGATATAGATCTAGTTAAATGTTATGAAAAGCAGAAGATTCAATGGTCATGCAACGACTTTTGCTATAGGAGAGAAATGAGATAATTCCTCTAGTTGGGATTCATGGAACCTCTCATGGCTTGGGAAGCCATAATTTTTTTGGTATGTTGGGTAAGGAGACTCACAGTTTGTTTGGTAGACTTGTATAAACACGTCTTGCTACTATCTTCTTTTCCAGTGATCTATTTTCTCCAAGAAGTATTCACACATATGGCTCCAGTTTGGACAGTTCAAATGACATGAAGCTTGTCTCTACTCTTTGAATATTTCCACCGAGTGATTATTCGATAGCAGTGTTCTGCTTCTAGTCATTTCTAATAGCAGACATCTTTCCGGGGCCGTCTGTCTGCATCTCCTTACCTCTTCCTTTTAGTTAAACAAGTCTCCTCACTCCTCTTTCTTCAGTCACTCCTATCTCTAACACTGAGGAATTTTACGTACCTCCCACCTAAAACATTGTATTGTGTAGAAGTGTAGTAGGGGGAGGGGCTAGTCTTTTTCCCTTAACTCATTTTAAGTTCTTGGCTGGGGGTCCTACAATTGGACTGACAACTGACAATGACAGATTAACGGATTAATAAGAGAGAAGCAAACAGAAGTTTGTCAACATGTACATCACTTATGCAAGTAGGAGTACTCAGTGATGAGTAACTCAAAGAGTAGTTAGAGCTTCGAGTTATATAGCATTGAACAGAAGAATAATAAATTTGTAGAGTGTGACAAGAAAATAGAAAATGACTTCAAACTTCGAGAGGCAGCAAATTGTGGTAAGGTAGTATATGGAGAATCTAATGGTAGATAAGGACTCCTTAGAAAGTAAGAAAGTCTTATTTGTTTAGATATTTCTTCACTGCCATGTCGTCTCAGGTATGAAGGATATTGCCCCCCTTTGGTATGGGAAATGGTGGTGGTAGGGGGGGAGAATACCCTACAGGGTAATTTATGTTCTGTTTTTAGGTAGAGAAGAGGAGGGCAGAAAGTTTGTCTTCTAACTACTTTTCCTCAATCCCCTTCAGCCCCAAATAATCAGTATACCAAAGAGGCATATTTTGGAGTGGCATATTCTGCTCTTCTTTGTAAACAATAGAATAACAAAATATGTTCTACAGGGGTATATGTGCCCACTTCTGATCACCTGAAACTCTGGTTTCCAGGCATCAAGAAGATCATTTCAGGTATATTCAAACACAATATTTTGCAGTGCATGAATCCTCAGTGTCAGTATTGTTATTACCATCATCACCTTCATCACTTCTTATCACCTAAATTAACTGACAGCTGATAACTTGCAGCCACTATGTCTGGGTGCATGATCACATTTGGTCCAGCAGCTCAGTGAGGTAGACACTTTTGTGACCGTCAGTTTACAGATCAAGCAACAGAGGCTTAAAGAGTTAAAGTGCCCAAGGCCACACAATTAATGGCAGTGATTTTAGATCCCAACCCATAACTCTCGGATTCCAGAGTCTATGCTGTTAACCGCTAAGCTTTGCCGTTATCCCAGAATTTCAGAATTTGGATTCCAGAATTAAGTACAATCATATATATTTAGTCCATGTATGTTTTTTGGTATTAGCATCATTCTGGAAATGCAATTTTATTTTTTTCCTGTATTTGCAATATACCAGGGTTGCCAAAAATACAAGTGGACACTTTGGTCAACAATGCTCAGGCAGTAGTTTGCCATAATCAGAAGTGTCTGGACACTGGTGGTAACCACTTTGAGCACCTCTTGTAATTGCAGAAGTCGAATGAGACTTGTATTCATCTTTTGTTATTGGTATATATTGAGTATTATAACTTTAATAGTTTTTTCCTTTCTCAAAATGTGTATACATTTTTTGGTACCCTCTGTATATGCACATAACTAATCAATTGATTTTTACCTAGGTTCTGTATTTAGAAAATTAAAAATGACAGATTCCCCCCCAAATAGTCTCATTTACATTTAAACTCATATTGAAAATACAGGATTGGTTAGAGTCCATGAAAGCACTGGTATTTGAAACCATGTTTAATAAGAAAAAAAGAAGAAGAAATGAAAAGTAAGACCAGTGAAAGGGAAGAATAGTAGGAACACTTTTTTGTTGGTTTGTTTTAGTACAGTGGACTTGCTTTGTGTTTTCAACAAGTTGGAAATAACAATACAGTTAAGGTAGAATAGAAGTTATTCGTTGTGGGCAAGGAAAGGAAGTTTTACTATAACAAAATCTATTTTATCTAATTCCTGTGTGATGATTTACAATGTTCTCCTCTAGAACAATACAAAAAGAGCATTTTGGAACTAAGCTGTTAGAAATGCACATTTTACCACTGTAATGCATAATTATAGGCTACTATAGCAGCTTGCATTATCCTTTAAATATTTATCCCTTTGAATAATTAGATTTAGGAGACTTGGATTTATTTGGGGAATATGTTATTAATTTTTCATATATTTTGATAATATACCAATCGTTCACTTGTCTAGTACCTACTAAATGTAACTGAATAGTGCAAAACTTTACAGCAAAATTATTCATTTTTCAGGATCCTTTGAATATTTATATCCAAATAAAACACCCGTTACAAACTAGAAAAATTCAGTTACTGATTTGCTTCTGGTGGCTGAAAATTAATTTGACTAGCCTTCTATTTTACTTCCCTTCGTAGCTGAAAGTAATGGTTAAAAATAAATGAAGACGATATTACATCAAAACCATTCCAAAGCTCAAAGAGGTTTATAGGCTGTTTCCATGGTACCCAGTGTGGCAGCTCACCAGCAGAGTTTGGCAATAGCCTCCTCAACAAAATGGGCCTAACTTTTGTTTTCTACAGGAACAGTAAGACTCCAAAGGCCTGTGTTGACAGGTAATGAGATTTAATTCATAAGAGGACAAAAAAGGGGGGGCGGTGGAGACAGAAAAATATCCATATTCATTGCTTAATCAAATAAAATTCTTTCAGAGGATTCTGGGAATTCTCCCCAGTTGCTTCCAAAGCTTCCCTTTGATAGCTGTAAACAAATTACCTTACGAATAACTTCTTAATCAGGGAAGAGAAGTGCTGTTCTCTACTTGATCTTTCCCTTTGGGTGGTCCCAGCCAGAGAGCAGCAGTCTTCCTTCTGATAGCTTGGCTTCTGAAAAGCCATATAGCATTACGCTGACAGCTGTAGACCTTTTTTTTTTTTCTTTTTCCATTTTTTTGTTAGGATAACAAACATCCTGTGTTGAGGACACCATCAAGCCAGCTTGCAGTATGCCCAATTAGAGCAGCTAAAATCTCATTTGTTTCACCCTGGGAGCCCCCTGAAAGCACACCGTCTTGGCCTCATTACAGTATTTTTAACTTTACAAAAACAATTTCATTATGGAAATTAAAGAAGCTTATTTGGCCTTAGCATATATACAGAAGTTAGTAAATTCCAGAAGTATTTTAGCTACTGCAGCATGTAGTTTTTGTCTTCACTTAATCACAGCCAATTGTTTGGTAGAAAATATGGTGGGTCCACAGAAAATTATCATTTTCATTTGCTGTTTGCTGTGCTTTGATTAAAAAGCAAACAAACCTGCAAGAAAAATACTAACTGCAACTGTGTTGGGATGGAATGAATTCATGAAGTTGGTGTTTGTGGATAAGTTGATCATACAAATGCTTAAACTGAGCATGCTGTTGATGTGTAATTTCTTTAGATGGTAACCACAAGCTAAAAAATAAAATTGAAATAGCATCTTCTGCCCACTCAGTGTCCGTGGAGTTGATAGTGGATGCTTAAAGAAAGTGCTAAAAATTTCCATAGTTACTATTATTTGAAAAGGAAAGAATTTTCCTGTTTGGAAATAGTGGGATTTTGTCATACCAAGAGGGAAAATGATACAACAGGTAATCGAATGGTTATGTTAGGTGGTGTTGCATTTGAGACTCCAAATGGCTTTATACAAGATAATATCCGATAACTGCCCAGGTGATGGATATACAGTGCCGGTCCCCAGCTCCTCTTACTTTGGGTCCTATGTTGGGCTGCATTGAACTCAGTTAGTTACTTTCTGAGAGGAGAAGCTATGGGCCAAAACACATCACATCCATTTTTTTCTTCTTCAAGCTTCAAATATTTTGAGATTTCATTTAGATCAAGTTGTAATCAACAAATTGTTGACATTAAACAGAAGACCTCTAAAATTACAATACTGAGACTTTAAATTATTAACTAAGATGTAAATACATACCTTTTCATCCTCCATCAGAAGACAGAAAAATGGCGTATTAAATTAAAAAAAACTTGAAGTGGGGTGGGGGAAGATTTCTCTACATGCTAGAGAAAAATCACTGTCAAAAAACATTGCAATCGCTTGGTTTGAAAAAGAAAAGACAATGAGCCATAATTCTATCTTTCTGATACATGAAAATCTATTATTTATGTTTGTGTGTTTTCTCCTAGTGACTCTCTCTGTTCATTCAACCCCCATCTCCTCCCTTCCCATCTCCTTCCTCCCTCCCTCCCTCCTTTCCTTCTTTCCTTCAAATCATCCATGTATCTATCTATCATTTCTGTCTGGAGAGTAGTTGGATATTTCCATAAATGTTCTTTGTAACATAATGTCTATCTTGATACATTTTATCAGTGAATGCTATTCATTTGATGCCTCATCTAGAGGGAAGTAGAAGAACTCATAGGGGCAATACTTACCTAGATGAGATTAGTTACTGTCAGATTAGTTTCCACTATCTTCCGTGAAGATAACTTGGCTGCCTCATAGTGGAAAGTTCTATCAATGTCTCCAAAAGCATTATTAGCAGTTTAAGCTAAATATCCATGACCTTTCTCATTCCCAAAGATAATAAAACAGCGGTTTGATATAGTGGAAAGATTATTGGACTTGGAGTCAGAAGGCTTGAATTCTGGTCTAGTTCTGAGTATTGGTTAACATTCCAGCATAATATATTGTATTAAAACTTAGTGGCTTAAAACAATAATAAACATTCATTATCTTAACATAATATCTTAGATCAGGAATTCAGAAGTGGCTTATTTGGATGACTCTGGTTTGTATTCATTTTCTAGGGTTTGTATTCATTTTCTAGGGAATTCTGGAGGCTAGATATTCAAAATCAAGGTGTCAGCAGAGCCATGCTCCTCAAAAATTCATAAAGGAGTATCCTTTTTTGCCTCTTCCATCTGCTGGCATTCGCCTGCAATTGTTGGCATTCCTTAGTTTGTGCATGCTTTGTTCTAATGTCTGTCTTTATTGTCCAATGGCTGTTTGCTCCCAGTGTGTGTCTACATGGTCTTTCCTCTGTGTGCATCTGTGTCTGTGTCCAGTTTCCCCTTTTTATAAGGATATCAGTCATATTGGATTGGGACCCACACCAGTGTCATCATCTTAATCTGATTCCATCTATCAAGACCCTACTTCCAAATGTGGTCATATTCACAGGTACCGGGAGTTAGGACTTCAACATATCATTTTTGGAAAATGAAAATTCAACCCATTACAGGACTCTTTCATGAAATTGCAGTAAGATGTTGTCCAGACCTGACATCATGTGAAGTCTTAACTAAGACTAAAAAGTCTGCTTCAAGGTGGCACATTCACATGGTTGGTGTAGGAGACCACAATATGCTACCCCAACATATGCCTCTTTGGCATAAAGATTATTTTGAGAAACAGAAGACACAAGAGAAGCCCTACAGACGGGCGCAAATTTCCTTTTTGTAAGGGAAATTTACATTTATTAAAAACAAAGTTTCCATTTTAAGGAAGTCTCCTCCCTGTACCAGAAAAGAAGGATGACTCTGAATCACAAAAGTCTCTTATCCATGGAGAAGGCACAGACTTAAATCTGCATAACAAACCTTACCCTTGTTGACCATATATTTCCTGATCACCTTCCCATAACATGCTCCGAAGCCCCAACCCCCTTTTTCTTTGTTTTTCCCCATCTTGATATGTAAACCCAAGAACTAACCACCCCTTTGAGTTATTACCCCCCCAGTCCTCCTATGCATATACAAGATATACGTGTTAATAAATTTCTGTCATTTTTCTCTTGTTAATCTGTCTCTTTCTACAGAGTCCCAGCTGAGAACCTAAAAGCATAGAAGGAAAATAATTTTTTCCTCCCGCTACACTGGTTGGGGCAGACCTCAGGTTTTTTTCCCACTGGGCTTCGCTAAAGGCTACTGAGTGTCCTCAACAACACAGCCACTGGCTTTCTTCAAAGTAAGCTATCCAAAAGAAGGCAAAGCAGACGTGGTAATGTCTTTTGTGACCTCAATTGGGAGGTCACGCACCATCACTTCCACCACATTCTGTTTGTTAGAAGTGAGTCACCAAATCTGGCCCACATTCATGGAGAGGGGAATTAGACTCTACATTTTGAAAGGAGGCATGTCAACGAACATACTTTAAAATCACTGAACCCTGCTATTCAGTAGCTGTTGATCTTGGGAAAGCCATGGTATGTCTGAACCTATGATACCAGCTCCATCATCCTGTAGCCATGAGCACAGATTGGCTGTTCTGTAGACATGAATAACAGTCCCCATCATAGAATCAGGGAAGGACCTTCAACCCCCTCACGTCTAAGTATTTCGCATTGCTACAAGAGTCCCAACCCCAAAGCAGCTAAGTCATCTCGTATTTCACCTACCTTTCCAGAATCCTTGGATGAGACAGATTTCCCATCTTTTCTTCAGGTCTATGGGTGTGTGTGTCTACTCTGCTGAACTCAATATGTCTGTTCTGCTCTCTGGTGCTGGGGATAGACATCAAGTTCAACACTTGAATGCGGCGATGGTCTCTCTATGTTTCTAATTCAAGGTTGAGTGTAGGAAACAGAAAACACTCTATGTGTTTCAAGCACAAAAGGATTTAATACATGGAATTATATATCTTTACAAAAATCAAGGTGTGAGGGGTAGTTGTGTGTGTTGCTTGGGTTAAGGGATGCCCAGATAGCTGGTAAATCATTTTTGGGCATACCTGTGAGAGTATTTCTGAAAGATACTAACATTTGAATTGATAGATTGAGTAAAGAAGATTGCCCTCACCAGTGCAGGAGGGCATCATGTCATTCGTTGAGGACCCAAATGAAACAAAAAGGAGGTGGGAAGGTGAATTTGCTCTCTGCCTGAGCTGGGGTATCCACCTTCTCCTGCTCTTAGACATTGGCACCCTTGGGTCTCAAGCCTTCAGACTCAGACCGAGACTTCCACCATCAGTGGACTTCTCAGCCTCTGGGATCATATATATCTATATATCTATATGTATAGATATATAGATATGTGATCATATTCCAGGGGTGCCAAAAAATGTATAGACATTTTAAGAGATGTTATTTATGTATTACTTTTTGAAGTTGAATTGAATTATCATAGCAATGTAATCAGAAGTGTCTGGACGCTGATGGTAACCACTTTGAGCACCTCTTGTAATTGCAGAAGTCAAACATGACTTGTATTCATCTTTTGTTATTGGTATATATTGAGTATTACAATTTTAATACAGATTTTTCCTTTTTTAAAATGTGTATACATTTTTGGGCTGCAACCTCTGTGTGTGTGTTGTATTTTTTTCTTAACTGGTTCTTGGTATCTTTTTTAATGGAATAACTTATTTACCTACAGCTGTATTGGTCATATATATATATATATATATATATATATATATATATATATACATGTAATCATATATAGCTATATATCTATATATCTATCCATATCTATCTATCTATCTATCTATCTATCTATCTATCTATCTATCTATCTATATATGATTTGGGAAGAAAGGAAGGAGGGAGGGAGAGATGAAGGGAAAAGAGGAAAAAGAGGGGGTGATGGTTATTTTTTTATAGCAATGATCTTCTGACACATTGTTTCTGCTACCAAGCCCCTAATCCCTTCTGGTAGGTTTTTACTGTCTTTTTGTGGTTGCTAGTGACTGTGAACCCCCACCTACCCAACCACTAACTAAATTGCAAAATGTTAAAGGCAAACACCTTGTCTGATGTTTTCACCACAGCACTCCCAGGATCTGATCCAGTGTTTCTGCTTATTAGGGACTCAATATAAATTTGATGAATGAAGGAAGAATTGAGAGCTGTTAATGAGTCTTCAGGCACCTTCTTGCCTGCTTGTTGGTAGAGACAGGGGTTGCAAAGTATTTATAAGGAACAGAACCTTCCTCAGCACCAGAACCAGTGCAGATATTATTCTGAAGAGTGATCCTAGGGAGGACTGTGTAATAAAGAAACCAATTTTCAGCTCTCTCTTCTCAGAATTGCGTGACAATCAACTATCTGGGTCAATTTGGTTGAAGAGTTCTCTTATTGAGTGCCATTATCCCATACTTTGAAATTTCACATGACGATAGATTGATTTTTAACTGGCTCTTGATATCTTTTTTAATGGAATAACTTATTTACCTGCTTTTTATTTATGCATCTTTTTCACAGTCTGCCTGTGTATTAAAAGATCCTTTGAAGGAGACCAAAGCAGTCATCCAGCCTAAACTTATGACCCAATGTTTCATCTTTAACATCGTCCCCAAGACTATATGCCTAGAGTAGATTGACAGCTTAGTTAATAACATACCCATTTTTGCTTCAAGTAAGATCCTTACCCTTTTTGCTTTGCTTTTGGACATTGTGCTATTTGCATTTGTGATTTCGATCCAAAGAACATGTGTTCCTGGTTTCATAGATGCCTCTTTTCTTGCTTCTCCGTTATTTACCCTGTGCTTCTGTTGGAAGGAAAAAATAAGAATTCTAAAATTTGTTCCCAAAATGCACGTAATTCAGACTCTAGGCCATATCAAAGATTTTTTTCACGTATATATGTCACGTGAATCAGTTCTGGTTCATTTGTCTCTCCTATTTACTTTATACTTGGAGCTTAGGTATCTGCAATGGTGGCTCCAGAATTCTACAGTAGACAGATTGAGGAATAGAAGTCTGACGTATAGACTATGGCTGTATGTGTATTAGGGGAGGAGGTATGTGCACATATCTTCGTATCAGGGGGGATGCCCAAGTATTTTGTTCTTGAAGTTGCATGTGCATAGCAAGCATACTCTTTTTATTTAGGTTGCCTGTTCTTTTATTATTTTGGCTGCCTATAGATCGCTGGTGGAGGTTTGAGGAGAAGGTATTCAGTGCCCCTCCAAACCATGTTCTGGTACACCCAATAGGAATTGGACCTCCCCCAACCCCCAGGAAAACTATGCTCTGCATCTAAAAAACTGGGCTTTGCATCTAACATACTGATAAAATGGAAATATTAGAATTCTAGAATATCAGAGCAGCATGAGGTTTTAAGAAATTTTCCAGCTTTATTCTCTCATTTTACAAATGAGAAAAGTGGGGTCCAGAGAGGTTAAGTGATTTCTGGGAGGAAAATGCAAAAAAAAAAAAAAAACCACACAAAAAATCAAAAACAAACAACAACCAAAAACCAAAACAAAAGAAAAACCGCACAGTTGGGAGAGCTGATCCAGTTCCAGGACATCCAGACTAGACCAGTGTACTTTCCACTACTGCTCTA
Source organism: Rhinolophus hipposideros (assembly GCF_964194185.1). Lineage (NCBI taxonomy): Eukaryota > Metazoa > Chordata > Mammalia > Chiroptera > Rhinolophidae > Rhinolophus > Rhinolophus hipposideros. Next base: position 20,974,758 of record NC_138055.1, on the reverse strand, counting down.
CTTACTCCAATGTTAAAAGACTAATTGTCTTTCCTTGCCACTCAGCAGTGGGAAAATTTAAAAAGGCCCGAGATATACTAAACATCAATACTCTTGGCCCTATGAGTAGTTATATTAACTCATTTAGGAGAGACAGGCTATTGATAAATAGATTTGGCTGCTGCGGAAAATGTAAATAGCTCCTTCATTGTCTTAGAAGTCAATGACTCTTTTTAAACATTAGGCATACCTCCTGAGAGATACAATTATCACTCCTAGAAGTTACTGAAGAATTTCAAGCTTTGAAGAAACTTTAAATAAAAATCAAAAGAAGGAACTAATATTGTGCAGTAGGCAATCTACCCTGTGTGCCATCTGATTCCCAATAGGAACATTGTTTTATAGATCAAGGGTTCCACATTTATACCTTATATACCAATAAATCTGAAAAGGAGAGTTTTGTTGTTGTTGGTTTTTTGCCCCTCTCAGCTCTTGTTGAATTTCAAATAAGGGGATTCTCATCATTCTAACTATTTTGAACAAAATGGTGGGGAACATTGTACAAAGCATTCATCAGCCAAATATGAGAGTTTGACAAGTTGCTTAACCTTTCTAATTCTCCATTTTCACACCTGCATAGTTCAGGAGTTCTTGCCTCCCACGGGGATGGAATAAACAGTGATTATTTATTTATTTATTTATTAACTCATTTATTCATTTAATCATTCCTTCAACAAATAATTGAGGAGGTAGGATGCCTTATATTTCAAAACATGTCCTGTTCCTTATCTCATAAAGCAAAATCATGTCTGTTTTGTGCCTGAGCTACTACTAGGTTGTAAGTCCACTGAGGGCAGGCACTGTTTTTCTTATTCACTGATGAATTCTGAGTACCCAAGGGGCCGCCTGTCCCACAGCAGCTATTCAATCAACAGAAAGCAGTGAATGCAGACATGTCCCCAGTGAGTGCTGATGGAGACAGAAAACCATGTCGGCAGCATTCATGGCTCCTGATATGGCCGTGAGAGGAATACACATTCAATTTTGAGGAAGCATAAAGGAGAGGCATTGGCCTCAGCTTGGTGGAATCAGAGAGAAAGTATTAAATCTTTATAAAAACTGTGAGATAAGTGCTATTATATTCACTTGTATAGATGAGGGAAATGAGGCTAGACTTTCTTAAGACTCGAGCATCACTGTCAGAAAGTCCTGAATGTAGGTCTTGAACTCCTGTGTCTGTAGGTAAACTTTTCCCGCTGACTATGTTTTGACTCTTCCCCAGAAAGTTTACAGGTCCATCTTTCCTCAGGAAGCTCCCAGGAGCTCTGTGAGCATCTGAATCACTTGAGATGAAAGAGGTTTTGTGGTGTCTTTGAGCTGACAGAATGCTTCCGAACAAGCGTATTCTCCTTTCTTTCCTCCTGTAGGTAGGTACTTAGGTGCTGCATTCTTGTATCTTTATTTCAAATTATCCATATAACGGCCAATGCAATTTCAATTATTTTTAACCTCCAGGTGTTATGGATTGACAGCTCCCAAAAGTGCCTTTTCCTCCTCATTTTGTGATTACAAAATAAAAGTATTTAAATTCTGAAAATTTATAGCATTCACTAATTGCTATTGATTGAGTAGCTACTATGGGGCAGGCAGCCTCTTGCGTACTGAGAATTCATCCATTAATAAGAAAGAGTGCCTGCCCTCATCGGGCTTACAGTCTGGTATTGCAGGAGAGGTTCAGGCAAAAAAAGGACAGCACAGTTTTGCTTTATGAGATCAGTGTTCCCACCCTTTCCTTTCAGGTGTATCTTCTGTTTTCATCCCTCCTGCTCCAAACATCCTTTCAGTGGTTTCAAAAGATAGCTTCAATACCACTGGTTATAGATTAATGATGGCTTTTCAGTTATCTACCCATTGGATCAAAATGTTAACTGACCTTTGTCTTTGCCATAAATCCCATCAAAGTGTTTATGTCTACCCCAAATCTCTTTTAAATGCAAATAAACAAGCTCAGCAGAAACACAAACACTACTTGGTGGATCGTTAACTGCAGCCTGCAGATTGTTCCAATCGTTAACTTCAGCTTGCAGAGATTCTTGACAAAAATACTAAACAAATAAAAAAGAAAAGAAAAGGGAAAGGAAAATAAAGCATGGATGGTCTCCTTAATGAGGTTTTCCTTCTCATTTATCAAAGATGGTGTAGCTTTGCCCAGCTGGCCTGGTTTGAAAAATGCAGAATAGCTTAATCTGATTCACATAGAAGACCTCTCTAGCATTTGAAGAAGTATATGTATTAAGGTGTATATTTCTTTGATTTACTTTTTTTTAAACCAGTGCCTTTGCCATCAGGCTTAGGGTCTGCAATAGAGATGATTAAAGAATATCAGAAATTTGGCCATTTGAGTAAGTGCCCTGTTGAGTAGAAAACATTTTTTTTCTTGCTATTTCTCATATATCCTCCCAGTTAGGATTGTTGGGCAAGTATCGGAGTGGAATTATAGGGCTAGGGGACCCTTAGAAATCTTCCAGTTGGGATTCCTTATTTCCTAGCAGGGAATCTTCAGGTACCCACACTGACTCAGTAGCCTGACCACTTTCTCACAGTGTTAGGGGTATGTGTGGAACCAAGAGGCAGGTGTTTCTGTTCCTGACCATTTTCCACCACTGTACAGTGGTGTGTTAGGCATGGGAAGAACATTTCCGTCTTTGCAGAGTGAAATATGCGACACAGTTTTGAATCTCTTTGGCATGGTCTATTCAGGTAAGGATGTACAAAAAGTTCAGCTCAAATGGGCTTATGTGAAAAAACAGAATTCAGTGGCCCATACAATCATAAAGTCTAGGGTTTAACGTGGACCCAGGTTTCTGCTAATTTCTGATCTCCACATGGCTTCATTGTAGTCTCCATTCTGCTGTTACCCACAATACTGGGACTACATCCTCCCAGGTTCAAATCCAAAGCAAAAGAGAATCCCTCTTCCCCAGCTGTTTGAAATAACACTTTATTAGCTCAGTTGGGTCACATACCCACTAACAAACTTATACAGAGGGTGCCAGAAACATGTATGCACATTTTAAGAAAGGAAAAAACTATTAAAATTATAATGCTCAATATATAGTCATGTTTGACTTCTGCAATTACAAGAGATGCTCAAAGTGGTAACCGTCAGCATCCAGACTCTTCTGATTACAGCGAACTACTGCTACATAGACAACATCTCTTAAAAGGTGTATACATATTTCTGGCACCCCTGGTATATAATCCAGAAGAATGTGATGCTTTCCATGGACAGGCCTAAATCCCATGGCCCTCCTTTAGGGCCAAGAACATCACTTCTAACAGAAGCATTTGAGAGTGGAGGAGAAAGTGATTCTCTAGAAGACTGGGGCTTGTTTACCTGAGGAAGGTTGAGTGGATGTGGATAGTATAAACAACAAATAATCACTACAAACAACATTTTATGACAGTCTTTTCAGAAGTCAGCGTCTTCCTTTCCTTTGTTCATTTGTAAATTTCTTTCAGCTTTAGCCCAGAAGAATCATAAATATGCAAAGAATAGTTAAAGTCCTGTGGGAGAGAGTATGCTTGAATATGATAATGATCCTTTCATTAAAATGTAAGTTCTTATTATTTTAGTAAAAAAAAATACATCGTGAAATTTTGAAGCAATAACCTGAGTTGACTACTGATAGGCTAGAGAACTCGGGGCCTACAGGCAGGGGTCTCTGGAGGAGAGGGATTTCTTCAAGCCCAGCTGAGTCTCTCCCCTCCAGCTTACCCACTGTGATCCTCAATGAATATTGCCTCATGTAGTAGGCTTCTTAGAATTCGATTGCGGTAGAATTTTCTTCTCATTATTCTAATACTCCTATAGCATCCAGAGAATAAGTCAGTACTCACTGATGGAGAAATTTTCAGCCTCCCTTGTCTTTTCTATCTCAGTTGGATAGCTAAAAGGAATTTAGATTTAGTTTGACCTCATCATAATTCAATGGGCTTAAGAGGAGTCTTCTTAAATTCTCAAAGCCCTCAACCCCTCATTTTCAGTAACTTTTGGATTTCCCAGTCTGTTCTGGTTTGGTGGGGCACACCCTCTGACTCTTTGTATTTAGATGTCTTCTCTTTGCTCATTGTCCTTAAGATGAGAGGAAGGACGACATGTGGCCACAGGCAATGTTATTTGGGATGTTCCATTCGGGAACTGAAGGGGGCCTCTGGAAAATGGACCCATCCATTCCTGCAGGATGAAAGTGGCTTCACATTCTTGGAATTCATGCTTCTTTCTGTGTGTTGTATCACCTTCAAATGTAAGGCTGAGGATAATTCATTTAAAATCCCACCTGGAACTATTCAAACGGGCATCTGTCCATGTTGATTAGCTCTTGTTTCCACACTTAGAGAGCACTCTGGAGTTGGAATGTATATGACAGTGATGTTCAACCCATTCAAATATTAATTAACCAGCAAGTATGTCTATGCACTTATGCCACTGCATTCTCTTTTGTGCAGTAAGCTTGTATACAGATGATATTCTCTAGCAAAGTTGCTCCTCTATTAGTAAGACATTGGTTAGAAGCTGAATATCATAGTAGCAACATGTGCATGTAACATCCCTTTTTTTCTGTGAAATCTCTCATTTGGGCACAGCGTGAATATACACTTTTACGATTCAGCCAAAAATTGGAGATTTGCTTGAAGCCTTTGATTAATGCAAATAATTGCTGCACTCGAGCAGTTCTGATACTTGGGCGGCTGTTAGTGGTGCACAGCTGCCATCAACCAGGAACAGGCCGCATGTACAAAGATGATTCATGGACTGATTCCATGGCTTGAGCAACTGCCCTGCAATTTGGTCTGGATAATTCTTAGAGTTAGACAGTGTGCACATGGGGGTGGGGGACACAAGTGGCTAGAAGAGAGTACCAGCAGAGGTGTTAGAGCAGAATGGGTGATAAAGGAAGTATCCTCATTAGCAATGTCTTCAATTTCTCTGGCACTTGAGAGGCAGTCTGTTTTGACTTAGATTCTCATAATGTGTGTGGGAACTAAGGGAGTATTTATCATATCCATTCTACCATTAAAGACATGTGGATCATGGACATTAAATGACTTATTCAGAATCTCAGTACTGACAATTAGTGGAATCAGGACACAAATCAAGACTAAGGCAAAATCTAGTCCTCTTCCTACTTTATCAAATGGTAGCATTGCTCTCTGGCTGGATATAAAGATGTATGTGAATTCACCCCTTAAAATCATGGATGAAGTGGTGGGGCATGAGAAGGAGGTGAAAGGTATCTGAACTTTGAATGAATAATGAATACTGCGCACTAAAATAAATATCTAATTGTCCAAATTTCAACATTATTGTGTATAGGGTATAGACTTACTGGCATGGGTTGTCCGGGGCAGTTCTTGGCAAATACCTTGAACAGAAACCTGACTAGTCAGTACATGGAAAAATGCATGTGTTTCTGGAGAAGACTCATTAATCAAGTTTGCAGAGACCAGGATGCCCAGTTATTAATTTACTCTAAAAAAATAAAAGATCAGGAAGGGTAAGATAGCCCAGTCTCTTCCTGTGGCACTTGCTAAATGGAATGTTGTGTTTTTTTGTTTTGGGGGGAGTTTTTTGTATTATTTATTCACAATTCTTCTTTTTTTCCCTACCTTTGCCATGATTGACTGAGGGAAGAATATACTTACCTTCCCCCATTGATTTTGGGCTTGGCCATGTGATCTGACTTGGCCAATGGAATACAAAGGGCATACTGTACAAAATATCCAATTCAAAGCTTTAAGGGTGCATGTGTGGTTTGGCTTGCACTTGTGTTCCTGCCCTGCATGGTAAGAAGAGTACGCCCAAGTAGCCATGGTCCTTCATCCTGAGTCCTGGAATGAGAGACACTTAGAACAGATCTTAACCCAACCTGAAGTCTAAAATAGAGCAACCACAGCCAACCCAAAAATCTAAGAGCAAGACACTAATGTTTGTTATTGAAAGCTACTGAGATTTTTGTATTGTTTGTTATGGGGCAGTATGCAACAATAGCTGGCCAATACAGATGCCAAGTCATATCAGAAAGATAGTGCTTGAGCATGGGATGGGATCAGATGGTTCAAAGCCTCAGCCTCATTTATCTCCTCCATGGGGACATATCTACCATCTGGTCCAGATGGGATGATTCCTTGGGTCTGATCACCTTCTTTCCTGAATGGACATTCCCATTATCATCTTCCTTTTGTTGTTATGTCTTAGTTACTCTTCTTCTGATCAACAGTCCTTTCTTTCTCAATGGGGAATATTTTGAGTTCACCTATCTCTTTTCTGTTTACTTTAAAGTTTAACTTCTAGAAAGTAATCATATTTCCCTGATTTCTAGTTGGATAAGGGTTTGCTTCATTAGACCGTCTTTGCAGAAGCAATCTCTTTTATAGTTAAGTATGGACCATTTGGTAGGTGGGAAGGAAGCCCCTGCTAAGTTAGAATCATAGTTAAAATCAAACTACTGTTAATATTAAGCAGTTAAGAGGAAGGGTATGGTGTGATTAGGGCAAATAAAGACTGGGGGGCCTACTTATCTCCTTGAAGTAGGGTTGGGAGAAGGGTGGTCATAAACTGATTAACCCTGATTGCTGACCCCTGCTGGGAGGAGTGAGAGGATGGAAGAAGAAGCTGAGTTATGTGGGCTCAGAGTGATGGTTAGTGGGAGGACTGGCAGGCAGGGTTCTAGGTCACCCAACCTTAATTCAACCTCATCTACTTAGTTGAAAATTGACTATGTCAAGCATTGTGTTTGAAGTAGGGAAAATTCTAGGTAAAGGGAACTTTTTATAAGCCATATACTCTTAGGATTTAAGACTACAAGTTCAGGAGCTGGGCTACGTGGGTTTGTACCTTGGCTCTGCCACCACTGTTACGTTGTGTCACATGAGCAGACTACACCTTACCTCACCTGTTATATGGAGATAGCAATGGTGTCCCTGTCCTAGGATCATTTGGGGAATGAAATGAGTTAGTAAATAAGTTAATAAGCATAATATGCATAAATTAGTACTTTGGACACTACTTGAAACATAGTAAGTGGTCAATAAATATGACTTGTTTATCAGATACCCAGTGGCCTCAGGACATGTATGATAACAGATGTGAAACGATCTTTATGTTTAAGGAGCTTAGAGTCTAACTGAGAAGTCTTTACTACTTACCTCTAAGATATAAATAGTACAGATAATGTTACATATCAGAAAGGGACATTATCAATATTGGTATGTTTTTTATAATTTAGTATTGGGTGAGTTTTTTCTGTGCTTGAAAAATAGGAACCATCCTTACAAGACTGGTTGAATAAATTACACCACAGTCACACAATGGAGTACTATGCAGCTACAAAAAAGAAGAAAAATTCTAGATACTTATTGTCGCTGTCTCCAGGGTATATTGTTAAGATAAAAACAACACAGTCCTGATCTGAGTATATACTATGCACCTTTCGTAAGAAAGGAGATAAAATAAAAAGTTGTGTCGCCATATACTTACTTGTAAGATAAGAAACACTAGAAGGATATGTCAGTTTTAATAAAAATGTCTACCTTTATGAATTGGGAGGAAGAAAGCAAGAGTCCTTTGAGTATAATTTTTAATATAGTTTTGATTTTTGATTATCTGAATATTGTACATATTTAGTAAACAAAATTAATTCAAAGGATTAAAAAAGACAAGCCCACAAATGGAAATGAATGGAAAGAATTCAATCTAATTATATTTCAGAATGATAACATGATAATACAGAAAAGGACTTATGTCATGTGACTTCTGAGCACAATGATTGGACTCATAAGTGGGATATATAAGTTCATAAGTGGGATATATAATTAAAAACAATTACAAAGAAGTATTAGACTTCATTTAGTGATATTTTTGTTGGTAGTAGTAGTAGTAGCATTGATGTCATAGATTTCAAATTGCGTTCTGTATGTTGTATAAAAAATAAAAGCATTAATACTATTGGAAACCAAAGTGTTGTAATATAAATATAAAACCAAAGACTTTAAGAAAAATCCTGTAATTTGAATTAGAACTGGAAAATAGCAATATGAATTTGTGATTTCTAAACTGCTAGTGGGTTTAGAAACAATTATACCTCAGTAGCAATGGGCACATTTAATACTGGATCTTGTTTTCTAAATATCATTCCCCACTCAAAGGAAGTAAGGTTTATTAGAGAAATGGCTAATTCCAAATTTGGGGCAGGAAACAATATGAACAAGGACCGTGTAGTGCTAGAAGACAAAGAAATACTCAAAGACTAACAGGGGCATGTCAGAGGACTCATGAGCAGCTCCAGGGGACTTCCACCACCCCTAGTGTGTGGTAACTTGGGGATCAAAAGAATAATAATCACATTAAGTTTAAAACTTTGAATACATAAAAATCACGAATCCATACTGAAGAGAGTCATTTGACAATATTGGAAGTGGTTATTACATCAACTCTTTAAATGTAGTGATTAAAAATAAAACAAAACAACAAAAATTAAAGGATTTACTATATGCTTTTTAGGAAGAACTATAGTTCATCCTGGTTATTGAGGAAAACACACACACGCACACGCACATACACAACTAAATGTAGAAGAATGATGGAATTAGAAAAATCACTATTTTGCAACCTTCAGTAAGATTCTTGATTTTGACAAAGATCATAAGTGGATAAGAAAATATCTTTAAAAGATATTTGAAGGTAAATATGCTCCAGATGATAGATGGTATTATGGAATTATTGTTAAGTTTCTTAGGTATAATGGTAGAATTTTGTTTATGTAAGAGAATGTGTTTATTTTTAGGAGCTGCTGTTGAAGTTTTTTACAGGTAAAATGTTATATCATCTACAATTTACTTTCAAATAACTTAGCAAAAAAAGCTACACACACATTTATTCATAAAGCATACATGAGAGAATATTGTTCAATGTAGGTGGTAGTTAAATTAATATTCATTAGACCTAATTCTTTCAATTATTCTATATGTTTGAAATTTTTTATAATACCAAGTTGGGAAAAAATAGAGACTCTTCTCATTAGCTGTGTTTAGTGATTTTAATGATTTTGAAATGTCTATATTATTGACAAAGTCTTCTATTAAATTTCAGTCAAGCATAAACCACATTAATGCCACCACTAATCATGCAGATTTCTCTATTGTAGAATTTATTCCTTTGCTATTAATGGTAATTTCCAGGCAAGATGAGCTGTGAGAGTATCCTTCAGTTACACTGGTTTGTGTTTTGTTTTTCTGTGACTGTCATGTCAGAATCTAAAAGAAAGGCCATGTAGCCTTCACATCACCACTGATCAAGTTTGAAAGAATGTCATATGTCTTCCCTTAGAACTGTTTGAATAAGAGTCAGATTCCATGTACAGGAAAGGATGCTTGCAAAAATAACACATTAGAGCTACAATGCATCCTTTTGGGATTTAAGGAAGTGTACGGACCCTCCCTCTTCCTTCCTCTCTTTCTTTTTTACATGCTTAGTACTTGAGTGATTTGGTTTAGGGATCCAATGAGATAGAAAAAAAAATCTATGAATATTTGTCGCAGAAACAAGGGAAATCAAGATTTATTTTCATACTGACTCAGGGGTCTTAGTGTGAACCTGGCACAGATTCTGCAAAGTGAATATTTGTGAGCACCATGCATTAAATAGGGTAGAAGAGACTGAATGGAGGATCTGTGTTAATCTCTTTGATCCCTTTATGTAGTGATTTCTTGTGTGTGTTCTGCGTGTTTGTTTGTTTTTCCATATATATTCCCATTTAAATGCTTCACATCTCTTCCACCCGTGCCCCCTTGTAACAGAACTCTATCTTTATTTCTTCTCTATTTCTTCTCTTTCTATCTTTTCACTCTTCCAGTTCCCTTCATACAGCTGGATACCTGCTGTCAGTCATGAAATGCTCCAGCATCCCAGAAAGTCAGGGCTGCTGCCTTGGTATAGCTTTCCTGTCACTCAATTTAGGTGGGGACTGGACATCTTGGAGAAAATTAATTGAAAGGGCATGGTTAGCCCTGTTATTGCTGCCCTGCTGCTTTGATTTCCCCCTCTTCCCCCACCTCCACACACACCCAGCAAGGGAAAAACAATTCAGAGATGGAACCTCTGGGCAGGTAAGCAGGAGTTTTCAAGTGCCACCTAACTTCCTACAAAAAGAGGCACCATGAGGGGGACTCACTTGGTAATTTTCTTTAAAACAAAAATGAAACATAAAACAAGGGCCAGGTTGTTAATATCATTTTATTTAATTGGAAATGGTTATTTGTTTATATTTGCAAAAAGGAAACCCTAAAAAGAGAAACCAGAAACCTCTGTCCCTACTTTAATGATTTTAATTTATTTTTGAAAGTGCTGTCACTAAGTGAAAAGCCATTTAATAAAAATATTGTTTCTATTAATTTTCACTGGAAAAAGTTGTGATGCGTTCCACTCAACCCAAAATACTCAAATGATATTCACAGGTAGAAGATAGAAAAAAATGTGATCCATTGAACAATAGACAAAAGTTTCCATAACTAATAGACAACAATTTTAAAGTAAATGAATATCATTTATTTAAAACATGTAACAAAGGTTTATTGTAATGAAGGTTCCTCATTAAAGAGGAGTGGCAGGGAGTCATTCTTTGGAAAATGATGGAGAGTCAGGGGATCTGCTTCCAGTCAGGCATCTTCTGGGATGATGGCTGTCTTGCTCTCAAATTGCAGGTGAAAATATACTGAGAGTACCCAAAAAATGTATACACATTTTAAGAGATGTTATCTATGTATTACTTTGTGAAGTTGAATTGAATTATGGTAGTAATGTGTAGTATGACGTTTTCTCAAAAGATGGCATTGATCAAATGAACGCTAGCATCACCATGCGGCAGGCAGTGTAGCCAAAGAAAATAGCGGAAGCACGGTTGTTCGAAGAGTGCAAGGCCATTTTGAAGTATTTGAAATTCGAGAACGTTATGGAAGTAGAATGACAATAGAGGCATGAGTATGCAACAGAACCTCCAACACACCTAGAGATTGCATGCATTTGTGGCTCTGGAGGTACTGGAAGAAGAAATTGAAACAGCATGTGCAGCAATACAAGTGGATACTTTGGTCAATGCTGCTCAAGCAGTAATTCACCATAATTAGAAGTGTCTGGATGCTAATAGTAACCATTCTGAGCATTTCTTGTAAGTCAAACATGACTTGTATTCATCTTTTATTATCGGTATATATTGAGTATTACAATTTTAATGCAGTTTTTTTCCTTTCTTAAAATGTGTATACATTATTTTGGCACTCTCTGTAGTTATAGCATATTTCTTTGGTGTCTTTGGATGAAAATTTCAATACATTAAAAAGAAAGAGTTACTCAAAAGTGGTATGGTTTTTCATGAGCCTTCATGATGAAACCCCTTAACTTAGTGGCTGTTACATGAATGTATATATGTGTAGGAGGTATGATAAAAAAAATATGTGGGGAATTCTGCTGCCACATGACATACAAGGGAAAGGCAGGGATCTTCAATATGGGAAGTGGCACGTCGAACCTTATCACAGTGTGTGACAAGTTTCAACTTGTTTGGCGCAGTCAGTTGGGTGTAAGCAACAGTTGAGAGAAGGTATGTTTTAAAAGTATGCTCTAAATCTATCTCCATCATGACAACACTCCATGTTGCACATCGCTTCTGGTACATGGCAATTTCTGTCAAATAAAAACATTATAATGTGTTCTCAGCCACCTTATTGACCAGTTCTGGCAACATGTGACTTCTGGCTCTTCCTCAAATTCAAAATGACCACGAAAGGAAAACAGTTTGAATCAATTCAGGACATTGAGGCAGCCATGACAGCACAACTAAAGATATTCACGAAAGAGGACTTCCAGAACTGCTTCAGAAAGTGGCAAGAACAATGGGATAAGTGTCTTCAAAGCGAGGGAGAGTATTTTGAGGGGGATTAATGGTAATGTGTCTTTTACTGTAATACTTTTTTTTTTATATTTAAACATTCGCCATATTCTTTGATCACACCTTGTATGTATGTCTCCCCCGGTGACAGTATATTTCTTAATATTTGTTCAACCCATTTTTAATTGACTGAGATTTGATGGTAGCATTTATTAATTCTCTCATAAGATTAAAACTATATACTTAGAAATGTCTCTGCTTAGAAATTTATCTCAATCATAAGAATCAAGTTTCCTTTACCTTCGTGCTTGTCATCTTGAAACCAACAAAGTCATGTCCCAGAGTGTAGAACTAGACTGTTGAGTTCTTAGGGCAGACACTAGGTCTCAATCCTCTAGGCATCTGAGTACCTGATGTGCAGTGGAGCTTCCTCCCAATCACACCCCTAAGTTTGTTGAATGAATGAATGAGGTTAGGCAGGGCTCTTTGCCCTTGATACTCATGTGCTCTGTCTTCTCATTTGCTTTCACTGCCCTTAACCACTTGGAACTCCATTCTAGTGCTCTGAATGATTTTGCTACTTTCTCCAACTCAGAGCTGGCTACAGAGAACTAGAATAGCTTCATTTGGTGTTTTATCTGCCTAGAGAAGACGCTGGAGGAAAACAAAGACCAGTACTTCATATTCTCTTTTCAAGACATGAACATCTAACAGTCAACTGTTGGATCCAGGCAAATTTCCATCGGACCTTTCTAATTCTACATGTCAAAACCTCAATCCTTCATCTCCCTCTGTCTCTTCCCTGCTCTACTGTGTTCCCTATCTTGGAAGATCTATGCACCAGGTTGCCTTAGTCAGAAACCTGGGAGTCTTTCTTCCTAAATGCTGCCTAGCTTTTTAAGACCCTTATTCATTCAATTTTTGCATCGCAAGTACCTCTGGTACCCATTTTCACTTTTCTACCTCCACTGCTACTGCCTTTGTTTAGGGCTTCTTCACAATTGCAACAACCTTCTATGTGCAGTCCAATAAGACTGGTCTTCCTGGAGTCTCTTTTACTCTACCTTTCATTAGTTTGCTCGTTCATTCATTCATTCACTCATTCATTCATTCAATAAATATTTACTGATGATCTACTATCTGTTGGAACTGTTCTGGGCATGGGGCTTATTGCAATGAACTAAACAGACCAAAATGCCTGCTCTCATGAATCTTACCTAGTGAGAGGAAACAAAGAATAAAATACATAGTTAAGTTATGTAGTATATTAGAAAGTGATAAAAATAACATAAATAAAGCAAAGAAGAGGGATACAAGTGTTGAGGAGAGAGAGAGATATGAAATATTACACAGGGTGTGTAGGGATGGTTTTATTGCAGATGTGGAATTTGGACAGAGTCTTGAAAGGACTAAGTTGTAACCCATGCAGATATCTGGGAGACAGGTATGATTAAGAGGCACATGGTAGACCTGTGCCTGGTATTTTCCAGTGGTTGGAATCGAATGGAGAAGACCAGAAAGTAGAGCACTAGCAGAAGAGGTAAGAGAGTTAATGGGAGACACATCAGGCAGAACCTCTACCTTTATAGGTCATAGCAAAGACCTGGATTTCTATTTCTCTGAAATGAGAAGCCTCTGGAGATTTTGAGCAGATGTCATGATCTGAATAACATTTCAACGGGATGCATCTGGCTGCAGAGTTGAGACTGTACTGTGGGGAAATAAGGACAGAAAAGGGAAACTGTTAGGAGACTGTTATAATACTCTGGGTACCAGAATGACTTTATGAACATACATATCTGACTAAGTCATCTTCTGAATCAAAATTCTCTAGTAAGTTCCCAACATGGATAGAATAAAATCAAAATGCTTTGAATAACTTCTAAGGTCAGTCATGATTTGGTACCTTCTACCTTTTTGATCTCATCTCTTGCTAATCCTGCCCACTGCCCACTCCCCATCACCACTGGTCTCTTGTCTGATTGACAGCCTGGTAAATGTCTATTGCGTTTTCAAGTCACAATTCAAATGTGTCATCCTCCATGAAGACTTCCCTGAATTGACCTATGTTTCTGTCCCACAATCGATTTAAGCACTTGTTTCTTGTAATATTAACAATTTGGGCTCTCTCCCCACTAGAGCATGTGCTTCCTAAGGTTAAGGACTCTCCTTTTCATCCTGTTGTATAGAAATGACACAAAAAAAGTTAAGCTAATGACTTTAACCGTGGAGTATGTGTTGGCTTTCTCTTTATACAGTTCAGGGCAGGGGAGGTGGAAGAAGGGTGGAAAAGAAGTACTGGATTTTCAGATCACATGAGTTATTAGAGGCTTTCCACTGAAAGCCTTCTTATCTGGGGGCAGGGAGAGGGTGGGATTTACAAATTCATTCTCTCTCTGCTGTCATCTTCCCCACCCTTTAAAGAAAATCAAATCGCTTCCTATTGCTCCTTGTATTCATTCAATTCCAGAGTTCTCCCTAACACTCCACGAGAGAAAGAAAAACTGAAGAGGAAAAAATATGACTTTTATCCAGCGGCTACTTTATAATATCCTGTGGTTATTTGTTTATATATTTGTTTTGTTGGGGGTAAGGAATAGCCTAGGCATTTAGGCTAGCGCTGATTTGCATTGTTGGGTTAAATGTTTATTTTATCAAATCTATAAGAATGCTATTTTATAAAGCTTAAGAACTGCACATCCCCAAATCTTGCAAACCATTTTCCTCAAAATATCAGCTTCTAAGATGTTTCTTCTTTGTTGTTTTGTATATTTATTTTGTTGTTGCAGACTTCTCAGTTGAGACTGGAATTCACAGCATCTCCTCACAGTTTCTTCAGTAAGACTTATTAAGATACTCTTTTGTCTCATCCTGCAGATCGTTAATGAAGCTGTTAACTAACACTAGAGCTTCATTGATTCCTGGGGCAAGGCTACCAGACACCTCAGTAATGCCACACATCTCTGTTACCCTTGGTTTCTGTCATCAGCCCTCAGTTTTCAGCCAGTAGAGAATGCTGGAGTCCAAATCCAATCCAATTTGAATTCATTTTGCAAGTAAGACTTTATTAGATACTGTATTAAGTGTTTTACCAAAATTAGATTATGTTACGTCTTCATTTTCTCTCTCTCTTTTATTAATCATGCAATTCCCACTCCCTTAAAGAAAGGAAAAAAGAAGGAAAGGAAGGAAGGAAGGAAGGAAGGAAGGAAGGAAGGAAGGAAGGAAGGAAGGAAGGAAGGAAGGAAGGAAGGAAGGAAGGAAGGAAGGAAGGAAAGAAGAAAGGAAGAAATTAGGTTTGCCCAGCTTGATTCAATCTTAAAATCCAGGCTGTTTATTGCCCCTGGTTTCATTATAATCTAAACGCTTGCAGATGCTAACTGCCAGGGTCTCTGTCTTGCTTCTCTATGAAATCAGTGCCACATCAGCTTCCATCAAAACTTCACACCTCCTTAGGCCTCAGTTGTTTTAGATTGAAAGTCCCACCTGATTTATGAAGCTTGGAGCTAGAAGTCTCCCCAGAGGCATCGAATAATGTGATTTTTCAAAAGCCTTTTCTCAAACTCCTGTTTCCCACACAGGGGAATGATAAGGTTGGAGCCCAGAGGAGAGTGTTCCTCATTCTTGCTTTAATCAGAGCAATACAGTTTTTATCTGTCTTATGTATTAGTTAGTGCTCCATGCAGGGCTGCCTCTAGTCCATATGGTGCAAATTTGAAAAAGTCACCCTTCCTCAGGGCAGACACAGACCTGCTGCAGGGCAGTCATGGTTTTGTATAACATTTGATTTCCCACAAGAGGCTCTGATGCTAAAAATTAAGTTGGAGAAGCTTTAACTCAGGCCACACTCTTACTTAATCCAAGACAAAACCAAAATCAGCAAGACTGACTTTTCACCATTCTACAGCGAGGCAGTATACTCAGCTCCTTCCATCTTGAGTATGTAAATATTTTTGTTGTTTTCCATTGGATAGCCATTCCTGCCTTGACCACTCATTTTTGCTCACAAATAAATGAATTCATTCAACACATATTTATTAAGGACTTACAAAGTCCATGTTCTCACAAAGCTTATATTCTAGAGGAGGAAGACAAGTGCTAAACAAAATCATACACAAATAAAATGCCAGGTAGTGAAATGCACTACAAGGAAAAATAAAGCAAGATAAAAGAACAGAGAGTCAAGGAAGAGGAGTACTATTTCAGTTATCCCACCCATAAAATAGTAATCTCAAGAGTGATTACTATCTGTCTCATCTTATTTTGAAGTTTTCTATGTTATAAAGTTTAGAAAACAAACACATTGCTCTTCTCCACTTAGTATTCAGAATATACTAATAATGTCAACAATAAAATATGTATCAAACATACAATTTTTTTATTCAGTAAATGTTACTGAATAGACACGGAAAGGAATACATGCAACAAATAAAATGTGTACTGAAAACATTTCCTGCTCTCAAGGAGCTTGAAGTGCAGTGAAAGATAGAATATATCGGGGGAGGGGGGGAGGCAAAAAAATATATACAAGTGGACACTTCTGAGCTATGCATCAAAGATGAGAAGGGTTTCAGTAGGAGGCCAAGGGAGAGAAGGAATGACTAGAGACAAGAAAGCTAGTCTGAAAAACAGAGAGAAGCTTGATAAGGTAGAATGTGTAGTGGGCCACAAGACCATGGAGACATTAAGTAACAGGCTAAGGAGGTGGGGATTTCTTCCACAGGCAATAGGGAAAAACGGAAGCATCCAATAACAGAACGAATCAATCTAAAAGAGACTTGCAATGATTCTGTAGCAAATATATTAGTCAATATGTTGACTAATATATTGTATTAGTCAGGGTTCTCCAGAAAAATAGAACCAATAGGGTGTGTGTGTGTGTGTGTGTGTGTGTGTGTGTGTGTGTGTGTGTATAGAGAGATCTTGACTAATATTACCAAATTGGCTTATGTAGTTCTGGAGACTATCTGGCAAGTCCAAAATCTGCAGGGTAGTGTGGCAATAAGCTAGAGGTTGTTGGCAGGCAGAACTCTCTCTTCCTCAGGGGAGATCAGTCTTTTTACTCTTATGGTCTTCAACTGATTGGATGAGGCCCACCCACATTATAGAAGATAATCTGCTTTACTTAAAGTCTATTGATTTAAATGTTAATCTCATCTAAACAGTATGTTCACAACCACACCTAGATTAGTGTTTGACCAAATATTTGGGTATCGTAGCCTAGTGACGTTGACACATAGCATTATCCATTACAGACATCATCCTACTATCTTGTCTATGACTTTCAATACATACTCAGTAAACGATTCCACCACTGGCCTCAGCAGCAATGTGCACAGTGTAAGTTGCATCTTGTACTTAAGTGATGAGAATGGAAGAAAGCTCTGATGTATTTCAAGAGAAGGCACAGAGCTGGAGCTCAGTGCTTCCCAAACACTAACTTGCTTAGGTAGTACCTGGAGATATTATTAAAATACAGATTCTGGTTTGGTAGCTCTGGAGTGAGGCCAAAGATTGGCATGTCTAGCAAGGTATATTGATACCAATGGTCCATGGTCCATACTTAAGGCAGCAAAGCAGTAGAATTTCTGAAACTCTAATTTGGCAAGATGGATGCAAGGTAGCCTAGGTCTCTGTAGAGGAACTGGGGCCCTCTGAGTGATTATTCGAAAGGTAGCAAAAATTGCCTCTGGTGTCTGTTTGAAGGCTATGGTTGCCAGACTTTTGTGCCTAACAATCCCCTAGAGACCTTATAAAACATAGGGGCTTTACCTCTGTAGATTGTTACTGAGTGTGTGTAAGGCCAGGACTCCATGTTAACCATAATAATCCCAAGAGCTATTGACGCAGATGTGGGACTACCCTTTGAAAAGCACTGGTTTACATTTGTAAGGTTCAGGAAAAACTGAAAATATGTTTTCTGGGAAATGTCTTTGAGTCACCTGCAACCACCTTTGCTGGAATACAAAAAAATAGAATGGTGGGAAATAAGTTTTGGCTAATTTAAAGTTTTACTAGAATGAGGGAATACATAGCCCTGGGGGATGATTAATCTACAGCTACATGGAAAAAAGTCCCTAACCAGATTGGACGTGGATTCCTCTCCATTGCAGAGCCTACCCAGGCCAAGGATCAGAAGTGGCCCCTAAGACCTGTGCATAGATACAGACAGTCTCTAGCTGTGCTGGTTATAGTATTTAGTTCTAGCTGATATATTAGAAATGCCTGAAATAACAGTGACTTTACTGAGATTTATATACTTTTATCATATAAAGAAAGTTTGGCAGTAAGTCATATCATATAAAGAAAGTTTGGCTGGTGTGGTGTCTCCAGAAAATCTCAGGGATACAGTCTCCTTCTATCCTTAGTAGATTGCCTCATGTTCTGAGATGGCTGTCAGAGAACCAGCCATCATTTCTATATCGTAAACAGCAAGAGGGGGGAAAGATTGAAGAAGGGCATGTATTTCTAATTTTACTAAGACTTCCCAGAAGTCCCGTATAGTATTTTATATTTTAATGACCATACTTACTCCAATGGCCAGTTTAGCTGGAGTATGGGAAATGTCCCCTCAACTCCACTCTATATCAGTATTCTCTGGTAAACTCATTTTCTTTTACAAAGGAAAATGGGAGAATGAACATTGGGAGGCAGCTAGAAGTCTCTGCTAGAGGAGTTGTCAGGCGTAAATCAATCTACAGAGATGCCAGGCTGGCAGGTAGGGGAAATAAGGGAAGCCCTTAATGGAATAACCTAGGATGGAATGATGTATACAAGTGGGGAATTCCACAGCTGATTTTGCAATTATTCTGGCCTTCATTCATTTATTCAAAAAATGCTGATGGATTTCTTCAGTGTGCCAGGTACCGCACTGTTCAGTGAAACAATGCATAAAGTCCAGTTCTTGTCATGCAGAAATTTAATTTCTAGTGAGAGTCACTGATAAATTTATAGGCTATTACAATGTGTCAATTGCAAAATTAGTGCTAACCATAGGTGCCGACATGACCCACAGGTGCATGTAGGTTCCAGTGTAGTCCTGGGAATCAAAAAAGATGTCCTAGGTGAGTTGAGGGGTATACTGAGAGCTGAGGGGTGCCGAGGAATTAGTAGAAGTATGTGCATATGTGCATGTGTCTGTGTCTGTCTCTGTGTGCATATGTGCCCATACCTGGGGGCAGCATTCCAGATGCAGAGAAGTCCTTTGCACTAAATAGGGAAAGATGTTAAAGCGACCCAGTATGGCAAGATGCAAAGAAAGGTGTTAATATTCTGAACTGCAATATACATGTACAGACAAACCCAAAGAAAAGCCAATGAGTGTGTATGTTGCACATGCAAGCATGCTCACCTATGTGCTTTCATAGAAGACGTTTATTTGGAGGTAAGGCTGAGAGAAGCAGTTATTTGCAAGACCATGTAGGTAGTCATATTTTCAATATTCTCTACACAAAATCAGATACATAGTGTGAAATAAAAGATCTTTTCTTCACACATAAGGGCTCATGGTAGTATGATTGTGACAGTATGTTAAAGGGTTAGGGGTAGGGAGATGGGGCAAAATCCAAATCTGCAAACTTGTATATTTTATGTGCATGCATGAGGAAAGGCTGGAGTAATTTTCCTGGGTTGAGTTTTCCAAAGAATAGAATTTTACATTTAAAAGAGCAGAAAGAGCCCTTGAAACCAAGAATTAACTTTTTTTAAAGATATCAAATTTGAAAAGTTAAAAATTTGGTGAAAAGTTTTCATTAAGTTCTCTCTGATTCACTGCAGTGCATCCATCCCAAATCCTAAAAAACCTGAATGGAACTTGAGCATACTGATGAACGTTACCCACAACCCCAAAGATGCTGTCATAATTAAGAAGTTTTTGTTTCTCCTAATGCAATTTGATAGTCTGAGTTTATCAGCAACCTTTGAATTGAATTAACAACACGAAACTAATTAATCCTGGTATACCTTAGCAATCCACTTAGAAGCGGCATGCAAAATTCAATTAAGTCCCTTTGCCTGTTATGAAGCATGCATAGTTGAGAAGCTTCGGTTTACAGCTGAGAATTAGGTAACAAAAAGAAAGAGCTTGTCATGTTTTTCAGACCCAACGTTTAAAATTAGACAATGGGTTTTAGAATTCGCCTCTGATTTGGAAAGTTGGAATCTAAAAGGACAGAACAAAAAACCTCTCTGAGCTAATCAGCCCTTTCCTCTCTCGCCTTTCCTTAGATCAGAAGAGAAAGATGGTGGTTTGTGCCTCTGCCTCACTGGCTCTGGTGTATCACCAGAACGTTATAGCTCGGCTGTTTCTTGAATGCTTTTTGCAAACTCTTCTTTTCCCGGCTTCTGGCATGCTCTATGCTGTCAGTCTTATTGATTAAAACCCCTGGTGGATTTCAAGACCTTCTCGCCCTGTATTGTCACAGATCTACTTAAAATGGATTTTCTCTCTTCCCCAGACCTGCATTTCTCACTTGGTCGAGCAGATGCAAAGCAGGTGGTACTGAGATTTCAAATAGAGGCTGTTTCTAGTTACCGGGGGATAAATGGTGGCATTATAACATCTTTTGTTTTCCTGTCTCTTTACATTTTTATTTATCAAAAAAGAAAAAAAAAACCCTTTATACCTCTCAGTGTATATGGTTAATTCAAGTAAGTAGCATTTATTGCTGTTAATAAAAGAGTATTTGGCAGCAGTAACAATCCGAGGCTTTGAATATCTGAGACCCAGTGTGAGCAAGATGTGATAGTACACTACAAAACAGAAACTGTGTTGTGTGTACACACTAGTTGTTCTCTCATATTTATTTCTCCTTTCCCCTTCTCAGCCTTTCTTGGCATTGGAACAAAATTCATGGAATCTGGCAAATTTGACTTCAACCCTCCAGGTTGGAATTTGGAACCGATGACTTAGGGAAAAGTCTGTCAGGACATTTTCTTCCCTGACTGTGTTGATTGGTTCAGGAGAAAACCATGATCTAAGATAGTCCTATTAGAGGGAATCTCAGGAAATTGTTTGGAGTGCTGGGGTAAATACACTCTTTATCTCTCTTTTTTTCCAGATGAAGTACTCAAGGGAAAGATGTAGATAGCTGACCCAGAGCTTCTGGTATCATTTTTGCACCAAGACAGTAGCTTTGTCTGAAGACAAAGTTGACACATGGAAGAGTCCAGAGACCAGAAACTGCAGAGAAATTTGCACAGGTTTTTAGACCTCTCGATCAAACTGCACCTAAAACCAAAACTATCCCTGGCCTTTTCAGTTTGGTGAAAGAATACATTTTTTAAACGCTTAAGCCTGTTATGGGGTCAGATTTTATGTTACTTAACATGAAAAACATTTTAACTACCTATATGAGCTAGCTTTTGTTATATAACAAAACACCCCCAGGTTCAATGGCTTATTAAAAATAAATAAAATAATTTATTAATATAGCACAACTGCCTGTGGGTTGGTTGGGTCAGTTGATCCAAGCTCAGCTTTGCTGGGCTTTGTTGCTGATATCTCCTGGGCTTGTTCATGAGTCTACCGTGGGTCAGCTAGCTTGTTCATCCTTCTGAGGATAAACTGGGACAGTGCTTGAGTCTGAGCTGGGTTGAGTCAGCTTACCTGGTGCAGTTCCATTTCATAGGTCGCTCATTTTCTTGGAACCAGAAGACTAACATAGGCATGATATTTTCTTAATATGCTAGAGACACAAGAGGATAAGCAGAAACATTCATGGCCTCTTACAGCCTAAGTTGGTTACTGGCTCATTTCTGCCTCATTCTATTGGCCAAAGCCAATGACATAATCAACCAAACCCAAAGTCAAGAGGTGAGAAAACAGACTTGACCTCTTTGGGGCAAAAGTGAAAAATCACATGGTGAAGGGCAGGAAAGAGGGAGGGGCAAAAAACTGGGGCCAATAATACCATCTGCCACACTAACTGATATAGGACCTGGGCACCAACATTATTGTTATCTTGATAGCTCCAGAAAGTTAGAAATCTAGGTTATAAAACGATAGAGAAAGTTGTTATGCCTGATGTGGCAACCATTTGAAACCTACCCTTTGTGAGCTAATCTACATATACTTTGTTTTGAATTCTTTTCAGTGAAGAAGCAAATTTAATTTTACATTATGCTTTGGTTTCTTTATAAGCTGATCTCTGTTCAGACATGAATTAATCATCCTCTAGATTTAAAATATTTATTTTCCCTATATATACAATTGATTTAATGATTATAAAACCCAACCTTTTGTTTGTAAAAATGACACTTGCATATATTTATGAAGCTAAAGTACAGTTTTCTATATGAACATGTTTAATTTGTTTCCCTGGGAGAAGGCACCGATGTTGAAAGTCTGGAACTTTTCACCTTTATCATTCAGTTTAGATTTGGAAACTCAATTGAGATTATGAATATAATACTAACAACAATAACAATAATAATAGCTAATGCTTATAAAGTGCTTAATATGGGCGAGACATGGTCCTAAAGTACTCTATATAATGACCTTATTTAATCTCAGAACAACCTTATAAAGTACTATTATCATCCCCATTATACAGACAAAGAAACTGAGGTACAAAGTCAGATATGTGGTAAAAGGTAGATCTGGGATTCAAACATAGCTTGGTTCCAGATTTCTTGATTTTATATGTTAAAATAATGTTGGAAACTCCATCATTGCACTGTACCACACTATGATATTGTTTTGCACTCATATATTATTGTTTTTCTGGTCTGTGAATTTCTGGAGATAGAGATGGCTTTATTAATTTTTATATCCCCAATGCCTAGCACAATGTCTGGAACATGGCAAATAATATGAAGGTTGTTGATATTCATTGGATACTGAAATGCATTTTACCATTCACTATAAAAATAAGTAATTAATCTAATTTCCAATTCACTAATGCTCTTATTTGCCATGCTACCTGATATGCACCGAATCTTGACTCATACTTTCTATGCTGTTTTTGTGGGTGAATTCGTTTCTTCTCCTCTTAAAAACTCCAAGAATGTAGATTATAATGAAAAATTGGTCAAATATATTTTTTTCTTTCTCTTTCATATTGTAAGAAAATATAGGCATTGGTCTAGAAATGAGAATTCTTTAATTAATTATTCATATTTTTTTAAGTTAAAGATCAAACCTCTAATTGCAATGAATTCTCCAAAAATATGTAGATTCAACAGTAGGATGCTCTTTCCTCCAAGAAGGCTTTCTGAATTCCAGCAACTAATTGTGGTCTTTTTCTTGAAACTTTAAAGAATTTTATTCCTTGACTTTTGATTATTCATGCTTTTAAGCATTTCCATTATCGTTTTGGGTAGTAAGTTGGATTGTATCACATGCCCATTTAGTACCATGGCACATTAGAAGTCTCAAATACTCAGAGTTAGAAGAAACTTAGAAATGGTTTAGGGTAAGAAGATTATATCTTATGGCTCCCTTTACTATTAAGTTCAATGATTTATTGATTAACACAAATATAATGCAAATAGACTTGGCTTTGTTTCTTTGGTACAATGTCTGCACAAATGTTGATACATTAGACCTTGAGCCAGACACCACCATTAGGTTGTGTTTCTTGAGGGTAAAGTTCATTATCTTACTTATTGATATACAATCAACACCTAATATGGTAACTGGTGCATAAGGATTAGCAATGGAAAGTTGGATGGATGGATGGATGGATGGATGGATGGATGGATGGATGGATGGATAGGTGGATGGGTGGATGGGTGGATGAATATCAAAGAAGTAAAATTAGTTTGTGTAAGGTATATATTAGTGTCCTCTGATCACAAGGAGATATTATCTACTCAATAGGCTTATGACAACTGAGACACTTATTTTCTCACCCAAATTAGTAACAACTGTCATCGTATTGAGTAATAAAAATACAAGGCAAAGCAAAAAAGTAAAAATACTGTGTTTTCAACCATCATACCACAAATTATACTTTCAATTGAGTGCTGTCTTTCAAACATAGGGAGGCAGGATTCTTATATAATTCTACTTTGCTGCTTGTGCTCACAGTATTCCTTGAAGGAGACATTACTCTCTCAGACATACATTTGGGTCTGCTTGTTAAACATCATTCATATTACTTTGTAGCCACATGCTCATATCTTATTAAGGTGAAAAGGTGACATCTGGAAAAACAAGACATGACAGAGGTAAAAATATTAAATTTATTAAACTAATGAGATAATATGGTGATCCACTGGGGGATTTGATGACAAACAAGAGTTTCAAAATATTAGCGTCCTTAACCTACAGGACAATGGTAAAATACTGTATATTAATTACAAGATCAGGCTTTATCTGCATTTCACTTTGGAAAGCAGCATTTTCAAAGACCTTATTTTCAGCTGTTGCTTGCCTTGATTTATATTCCATAATGTTTAAGTAGGTGACTAGATGAAAGAGTTGGAAACATGTCTCAAACACCTGGCTATCATTTTCAGCTCCTTGCATGGACTGTCTTTAAAAGCAAGTACCATTATCCTGTGTACCGTCGTAGCAAGGACATTTTGACATTTTCCTAATAAATGATTGATAAGTGCATTGAGAGACTTAAAGAGCCCTTAACCGTTATTATCTAGCTTTTAAGCATCCCATAATTCCTTTCTAATGCCCATTATTATCATATTTCTTTAGATCATTTAAACTGAGAATTCTCTGTGTTCATTAGAATTTATATCTAAGGAGGTCTTTGGGCTTTTGAGGCTTCTATGGAAAGTATTGATTATCAAAAAAGAATTCAAGATTTTTTATTTATATTAAAATTTTATTTTCTCTGTCATAATGATACCATAGTGCTAAGGTTCGGCTGCCTGCCACTTGAGAAAGTTAAAAATCGAGAGACAAGGGTGGAAAGAAAAGCAGGTTTCTTCAGAATTCTGGGAGGATGGCAAACTCTTGTCCAAAGACCACCTCCTGGTTCCTAGACCGGTCAGAAGGTTTTACAGATGCACAAGAAAAACAAAAGAAAGGGGGAGTTGGTCAGGCAGGTCCCAGAGCTGACATCCTTCCTGGGGTATGGTCTGTTTTAAGATAACATTATCTCTGGAGTCCAGCTCGGACTGGCCACTGTGGCCTGAGGCTTTCTATGTATTCCTGTGTCTGGGTGCCTGAGAATTAAAAAAAATTGCACTTTCCGGGGTAGGATTTTCTTAATTAAATGGATTAATGAGGTATAGGTAGCCTTGAGAAAAGGAAAGAAAAACTGTTTTTAAGTCAATTAATGAGGGGAGAAACAAAGAGCAAATAGCTGAACATGAGGGTGGATCCAACTGCAAACTAAGTTTTGAGCTATGTGGTGAGTCAAATTGCAAACTAGCTAAAGCTAAGTCTAACTATGTTACTGACTTACCGAATTTTACCCTTCCAATAATGGTTTTAGGGATCTCCCTTCTCCTCACCCCAGGATAAGGATTATATCAAAAGATCTAAAAATGTAATTTTCCATTTTGAATGTTGAAATCCTGGGATTGCGGTTATTCTGCTAGCTGTATCGCAGTTCTATATAGGTCATAATTATTATTATAACTGTGACCATTGTTAGCAACTTCCCGTGTAAGGCCTTCTTTTTTCTCTTAAGCACATTTGGAGAATGTTTTTAAAGAACGACCCTCATCTCCTTGTAGAAAACCATATTCTATTTTACAGTTAGAACCCACCAGACTCAGCCTCTACTTATTACCACTATAATTTTCTAGGTTCTAGGGACTAAAATCACAGATTTGTGTGTCTCCTTGTTTATTCTAATTTCTTCTTTTTACCTCCACTTAGCAGGTGCCTAACTTGTCAATAGTGAATTTCTATGTCTTCTTTTATTACTGATCTGTCTTCCCTTACTTTTAAAGATTCCCCACCCTCTTTTTTTAAACCAATATTCGAAGAATTACTTTTTAAAAGGTGTGGAGCAAAAATAAAATCCTCTGGGGATTTAGTGTAGACAGGAATTGACCTAATTAACAGAAGCAATTTTTAAAAATTATAGATAATGTGGGTAAATAAAAAAAAGGTTGGTTTCTATGGTAAAATATTGTTCCTTTTCCCCATCCTCACCCCTGCCAAATAAATGAGAGTGGTATAATAAAACAGAGAAAATAGAGTCATTATTTCTTCTCAGCACTGTCATCTTGTTGTTGCCATTTTAAGTCGTGGGCCTGACTGACACTGGCCATAGTCATTATGAGATATGTGGATTAGAGAGAGAGTGACAAGAGCCAGTGAAAAGATTTCAGAAGCATCAAGGAGAGGGGCTTCTAAAAGCTCTACTGCTTGCTAAAATAGGCTTTTGTTAAAATGGAAATCTCCAGTCATCTCTCAAATAATTGATTGGCAAATACAATGAGTACCCTAACTGAACCAAGATAGAATTAGAAAAGTGCCAACAACAAAATTATATCCCTTTAGCCAAATATGTTTTCTTTTCACTGAAATATAATTGATTCATAATAATGCTAATTATGCCTAATTATCATCTCAGTTATTTCATCCTAGCAAGAACATTTCATCATTGTGGTGTTTATCTGTTATCTAATAATAATTTATATTTTCCCCTTTTGAAAAGAAAAGTTTCACTGGTTTAAACACACTTCCATGGTTTCGTGAGGTATATATGATTGTTGGCTTTTATTTGATTGTGGGCCTTCGATGAGTTAGAGAGAATAGGTTTCTCTAAACGCTTCTGTAATAAGTTGTATCAGGAGACTGGTTGAAGTGGCATAACTGAAGCTCTGTAGGAAAGTCATCTGTGGCTTTATTGATGAATTGCTGGAGTCGGATTATCTTTTTGTGGAATGAATGTGGTCAAGCATCTGATACAGAGGCAACAAGAAGAAAATGTGAAGCTGCTACCGTAGCCACAGGGTTGCTAAAACACACACACACTAACATACAGAGCATTAAACTGGAGAGTTCCCCTTTGACATCCCTATCGTGTCTTCTTCAGCTGGTCAGCCTTTGAACTCTTCAGACTTCAGGGAGTCAATTGACCAGAAACAGCCCCTGCCACCAGGGAAAGTCTTTCTCTCTGAACAGTAATGCTTCTAGCTCTCAGTCCCACCTCTACCTCTTGGGACCACACAGAACACATCTAAAACCTCTTCCACATGACAGGTCTTCAATTTTAATAATGATGCTTAACATTTGTAAAGCATTAGCTCGTTGACCAAGTGGTTTCACATACGTTATTATATTTAATCACATCAATGGCCCTGTGACATAAGCACAGTTATCCTCTATTTCACAGGACATTTTCCTCACTCTGCTCTCTCACCTTTACCGTTTTTCAAGCCTGTCTCACTCAACCTTCAAGTCTGAATACCTTTCCATTCTGGCAGCTATCTCTGAATTCTTTCTCTGTCTGTTCTTCTTTGTTTTAAAAGTGTAACTGAGAACTAAATATTCTGCTTTAGGCCTAGTTGTCAGGAACCGTGCTTTAACCTACTGGGGTCACCAGCGGTTCTCATAAGCCCACATGAGATCTCATGTGTGTTTTCGGCAATGCCATCCTCTGCAGGACTGATCTGGGCTTCACCTCAACTAAAACTTGGGAGAGTTTTAATCATGCAGCTGCCAAGTCACTTTCCTGCTAAGTCACCTTCCCCCATCCTGTATTTGTGAAGTTTTTTTTTTTTGTTTATCTGCTTTGGGTTTTGGATTTGAAGGCTAGAACAACCCCACTTTTCTCCTATGGGATCTGAGGTAAATGGGCTGACTACTGGACAAGGGCAGGTGTGACCTGAGTTCTAATTCCTGATGTTCCACTAATTAGTTGCCTTTCCATCTGAGTAAATGGCAATCCTATCCTTCAAGTTGCTCAAGTCCAGAACCTTGAAATATGTTTTGACCTCTTTTGAGAGAGGTCTCAAAATTCCTACCAGTTTCATCTTTAAACATTTCTAGAAGCCAATTGTTTCTCGCCACCTCCATTTTAACCTCTGAGGTTCAAATACCATCAATTCCTGCCTGGATCACAGCCACAGTCTCCTAAATGGTCTCCTCCCTTCCACATCTGCCCCTTTACAACAGCCAGTGATCTTTTTAAATTATGTCACAAAACGTTATTCCTCTGCTGAAAATTCTCCACTGTCTTCTCTCTTAATTCAAAGCAAAAAGTAAAATACTTATAATGTCTACAGTGCCCCACAAAATCTATTCGTTTTCTCCCATCCCCACAATTCTCTTTGTGTCAAACCACTTTTTCCCTTGTTCACTCCATCTATCCTTGGACTCTTTGGGTTCCTCGAACTCACTAAGCCCGGTCCCTTTTCTGGGCCTTCCCACTCGTTGCCTCTACACAAAACCCTCTTCGACCAGATTTCTGCTTGGCCCACTCCCTCACTGTTTTAAGATCTCTGCTCAAATGTCTCTTTATCAGAGGCCCTTTCGTGACCAAACTGTACAGAATAACACCTCCGGTCCTCTACAGCCTGCTTTATTTTCCTCTATAGCACTTTCTACTACCTGGTATATTACATTATTAAAATACGAACTGAAGCATATTGCAAATTTTGTTTATTTGAGCAAAAAATTGATTCAAATTGAGCAGTGCCAAACCAGAAGTGGTTAGGAGTGCCCCACCCACAGAGAAAAGGCTTATATACAGAAGGTGCTGAAGCAAAGAAGGGAAATTATTGATGGGCTATAGCTTAAAACCTAGTGGGCTCTTTGTAATTGGTTGTCCTTAGGTTTTGATTTCATAAACTTGAGGCTTTTACAGGCTGAGGTTTTGGTTTGCGTAAGACACCAAAGCAGTAGAGCTGCCTCAGTCTAATGGACTCCTTGTTTAATTAATTTAACAACATATTCACTTGACTGCATTGCTTATTACCTGTTTTCTTCAATTAGAATGGAACCTCCTTAAGGCCCGGTCTGTTTTATTTACTGTTGAATCCCAACATCAAGAATAATGCCTGGTACACAGTAGACACAAAACAAATATTTGTTCAATGAAAGAATTTTTGGAAAAGTGTTGCACTTCTGACTTTGATTTCCTTGTTTGGAAAAAAGAAAAAAGATGGTTGTATTAATTTCCTAAAGCTATGGTAACAATGTACCATAAACGTGGTGGCTTAAAACAGTAGAAATTTATTCTCTTATCGTTCTGGAGGTCAGTTGTCCAAAATTAAGGTGTCAGGAGGGTTGGTTTCTTCTGGAGGCTCTGAGGGAGAATCCTTTCCATGTGTCTCTCCTAGTTTCTGGTGGCTGCCAACAGCCCTTGGTGTCCTTTGGAACCACTCCAGTCTTTGTCTCCATCTTCAGACCACCTTCTCTATGCCACATCCCCTTCTCTTCTAAGAACACTTGTCACTGGATTGACAATCATCCAAATCCAAGATTTTCTTGTCTCAAGATCCTTAAGGTAATTACTCGTGCATCTGTGAAGACTCTCTTTTCCAAGTGAAGTCCCATTTACAGGTTCTGTGTGGGCATATCTTTGTGGCAGCCAGCATTCAACCCACTATTGTACTATTGTGAGGACTACACAAAATAAGGCTTATGGAAGCTCTTTGTATAATATAATGTAGTATTCAGGTGAGAGTCATTATGTTAAAGCATCTCATCCCCTCAGATCTGATCCAGTGTCTCAGCCTATTGAAATATGTTTAAACACTAATTCTAGTTTCTGGGGCATTCATTGGCCTTCCTAACTCCAAGTCAATAGTAAAATTGCTGAATATGTCTTCTATACATTCATCCCAGTTATTGATTTAAATATTGAATAGAAAAGAGCCATGGAAAGAGTAGTGAGATCTGAAAGCAGACAGCTTTTCTAGATTGGCATGTATTGATTAATCTATACCTTTGGAGTATAGGGCTTTGTCCAGTTAAGAATCTCCCTCAGGGTACTTTCATCTTCTCTTTCTCCATATTAAACACAGCATGTTCTGTTGAATGTCTTATAGGAATGTAGCTATACCTAGCTTATCTCATTTCATTTATTTCTGTGTTGATGTATTCACCCACTCATTCTATGAGGAATCATTGAGTGCCTGGTCGGTGCCAGGGACTGAAGAGCTGGCAGTGAACAAAAGAGATGGTGTCACTCATCGCCTGCTCTAGTAACTTGGTTTAGAATAAAAAACTGTGTGTGTATTGGGAGGAGGGAACTAGAAGTTAAATAAGCCAGTCGTGACTTTTTTGCAGGTCATCCTTGTCATTACTGTTCCTTTTAGGCATTTCAAACCATCTTAATTAGCTGGTCTCTTCATGGATTCCAGCTTTCTCTTTATTTTGTTTGAAAATTAGAAGTGCATTTGCTGGCTTCCTGTCTTAAGATGTGTATGTAGGTCTCCAATTCTTCAGATTCCACCTGAGGATGTTGGTCAATCCCCTTGGAATTTTCTTTTGGTTCTTTCAGATATAATTCATGCAAGACAGCAGACCTGAACCCCTTACCAGAATCTGGATGCCCTTTATTATAGCACTAATGTGAGTGTTATTTTAAAGACATCATCCACTACTGTAATTTATTCAGCAAGTCTATTGGGCTAAATGCCTAAGAAACATTATGTTTTTAAATCCTCACAAATTTTTCCTATGAAGAAAGCATCAAAAAGTTATGGCAACAAGGGGTTAAATAACTTGCCCAAGATTATATAGTTAGTGATGGTCAGAGCCAAGTTCAGACCAAGGCTCATATTCTTTCACCACTAGGCTATCTTGCCTCCATTCTTTCCCTTTGATCTCAGAGCTCTTTAACTCCCTCCTAGTGTTCTTTCTTTACTGATCAGTACTCCACCCCTTTCTGTTTGGAAATCTCCCACTTTTACATAGCTGCTGTGTTCTTCTCTTGGTTATCCATCGAATTAGACCAAGGCAGAAAGCTGCTTATCCCTGTCAATTTCATGTTCTGAATAAAACTGTAAAAGCTTCCTTTGTTGTCCCTCACATTTTTCTCATCAAGCCTCAGTTCACTTGGGGCTTTTGCCTTTCTGACATAGTTCTTATAAGCCCATGCCTCTTTCATCTGGTTAAGAGCCCTTCTTACCATCTTTTGAATATTTCCATTTTAAAACCTGAGTGTCTCAGAGAATTGGCTTCTTTAGGTATTTCTTTTTTTATTTGCAATTGTGTGTCAGAATAACTTTTTCTTTGGGGGGAGCGAACTTTCCACTTTTCTTGAGTAATCTCCTTTTTAGCATTTTACAGTCTTGGTGTCATCAATCAAAAAAAGTTTTATATGCATACACACACACACACACACACACACACACACACACACACCCGGGGTCAAACACTGTTCAGTACAGAAGTCTAAGAGTCTGGTTCTTCAGTCTCTGGAAGGAGATGTTATAATATCTATGGCAGCATATACTGACATACATAAGAAGCGTTAAATATAAGCTCATTTAACATATAAGCGTTAAATATGCTCATTACATGGCATAGAATGAGTTGGGGGAATAGATGTGGGCTGGAATAGTAGGAAAGTCTTCATAGAACAGGAGGGACATAAAAGATAATAATATAGTATATATAGCATTATAAACCCATATAACATTATAAACCCACGTAATCATCCCCACAACCCAATGAGTTAAGGACTTAGAGTATCTTCATGTTTCAGATAAGACAGTGGAGGTACAGAGGCTGAACAAGTTGTACAAGACTCACAGCTTTTAAAGGGCTAATGCAGAATTTGAACTTTGTACATATGACTCTAGAGTTCAAATTCTTAACTATCCAGCTCTCCTGGGAAGCTTCTAGATAAAGAGAGAAGAGGAAAGAATGACTGTCAGATGAGGAATGTTCAGAACTTGTATGGGGCAACATTGAGAAGAGTTTTGCTGAAGGACCTTTACTTTTAATGGGAGGCAAGGGATGAACTTATGATGGCACTATGCCTTAATACCTGCCCTGAAAACCAGCTGAACTGCGATGTGCTCAGAGGAAACAGCACCAGATCTCACTGAAGCCCAGTTTCGATAACGAGCCAGAGTAAAGAAGAGAGACTCATTTTGTGAATAATCTTTTAAAAAAAATATTGGAGTAGCAAATGACAGCAAGCAGTGTCAATAAATGCTCCTTGCAACTAATCAAATGTGTTCAATGTGAAAAATCGTTAGAGTACATTTTGACATCTTGGGCCATTCTCGTGCTTGTAGATAGCTGTATTGTTAACAACACTGTCATTGAAAAGGAAGAAAAATGACACACATAACAGGTAAAAATAAAGCCATGTGAAAGGTGTGGAATGTCTCAGAAAAATGAATTTGGAGAAAATTCAAAGAACTACACATCTGTTCCAGCATTCAATTATGCAATACCTTGAATGCAAAAACAGATGATTTTGAATACTAGTTGGTTATATTGTCGGCTGGTGGGACCTACCCCTAATAGGTAACTCTGCGAAAATACTACTCCGCTTGTGATCAAACCCCATGTATTAAGTTGCTTTCTAAAACACTGGGTGTGATTATTAACAATCAAAGAATTCTATTTGCAAGTGTAAGGGCTGGGGTCCTGGGAATCTGGCTAATTTCCAATTGGGTAATTACATACAGTGGTCCCCCCTCTCCTGCGGGGGATACGTTCCAAGGCCCCCAGTGGATGCCTGGAATCGCAGATGATACTAAGTCTTGTATATACCTTGTTTTTTTTCTATGCATACATACCAACGATAAAGTTTAATTTATCAGTTAGGCACAGTAATAGATTAACAACTGCAGGTAATACTAAAATAGAAAAAATTATAACAATATACTGTAATAAAAGTTATGTGAATGTGGTCTCTCTCTGTCTGATAACCAAGATGGCTACCATTTGGCCAACATGTGGTAACACAGTGTGGATGTGATGGACAAAGGGATGATTCATGTTCTGAGTGAGAAAGACAGGATGATGTGACATTTCATTACACTACTCAGAATAGCATGCTATTGAAACTTATGAATTGTTTATTTCTATTATTGTTTATTACTATTTTTGGACCACAGTTGACCGTGGGGAGCTGAAAACATGGAAAGTGAACTGCAGAGAAGGGAGACTACTGTGTAGAGAACCTTGTTGAACTCCCCCCCACCCCCGCGGAGCTCTAGTTACAAAAGCAACTTATAGGGTGATTTGTAATTGTCCCTGTGGTTGGAAAAATAGTGCAATGCAACAAAAATGAAATAAGCAGTGTTTTCCACTGAAAAAGGTAGAACAAAGCAATACTATCTGCTATGGAGAGCTAATGGTTACCCTTAAAAAAAGAAAAAAATATGAAAACGATTACTGACACAATTAAAATAAAATGTAAACAAATCCTCTCTACTCTAGTTTCACAGAATATAGTTTACTACCAAATTACAGCAATATGTCAGAGAGTGTTTTGGGGTAATAAGGTATTTGCTTTTGTATTATTTAACCTAGAGATTTTGTTCCTTAGGAAACAATTAAAGTCCAAACCCTCGTAATTTTTTTTTGATATAGTAAGGCAAAAGGCTTTTCCTTTTATAAATTATATTATTGTAAACTTTGTGTCCAGTAGATAAGGATGCAAATAACTTTTTTAATGAAAAGATTTGATGATTTACATTATCAAGTCCCAAACCCAATAGTATGTAAGAATCCTGTGAGAAGCTTAAAGGTAAAAAAAAAAAAAAAAAAAAAAAAAAAAAAAAAAAAAAATTCAATGTTCCTAGGTCCCAAACATGATCTACTTAAATCAAGTAGGATTGGGGGTAGGATTTAATTATCTGTATTTTTTAAAAGCACCTCCTGGTGGGTGTGATGTGTAGCCAGGTTTGAGAACATCTGAGGAACTCCACTGAGCTTCTAGACAGCCACTTTCCTTATGAACTAGATGTTTTTAGAAAAATATCTTTGAGTAAAAGAATGATGGTAACCAGGATAACTTCCCACTTGGAGCTCGGGGATTGATAATAAGTGCTGGGACAAGGGCATCTGGAACCGCAATCTTTTCTGACATGGCCTCAAAGTTGTTGATGAAAGTAGAAAAATTAAAAAAAAAAATCTGATTGGTATCTGTCAATCACTGAGAAATCCTTGTTTTTTAATGCATTTCTCACAGTAAGTTCTTGAAAATATGCTACAATAATTTTCACAAACAATTTATTTAAAAGGAATATTAACTAGGGAGCTGCAACACTTTCTGTCAAAATCTCAAAGGGAAACCAAGTGAAAGTTCATCTACTGCTCTTTCAGGGTTTCTTTTTTTTTGTTTTTTGTTTTTTGGTTTCCACATTGATAGTATATTTATGGAAGTGATGAAAGCTACCTAACTTAAATTGACTTTGTTTATGAAAAAAAAGTTTATGTTTTGTGAGATGGGGAAACTCTAGTGTCTTAGGCAGAACCATTGCCGTCTCAATTCATCAGAACACCTATAACTCAAAACAGTGTATTCATCAGATTTTGCCAGTTTATTGCCAATGGAAAAGAAAAGTTTATTCATCTTGTTGGATTAGATGATCTCTAAGGTCCTTTCCATCTATAAAATTCTATTATTCTTTTCCATTTGAATGATAGACAAAGTATAGAAATTCATCACATCTCTCTGGTGCAGTAGAAACTAGTAGAATCCACAAGTATTTTAAACTCAAAGGTTTGGTCTTCTCTTATATTTCACTGGTAAAGCACCTTATACAACCTGAATTTTTTTTTTAATGATTTAAAAGTGGAAATTCATCAGTAATAATGGCTATAATCAAGATGGTTGTCCTGAGTGGTGATGGTCAATAACAGACTCATTACTAGTCTCTTGGGTCTTATTCCTAGATGATTAAGAATAATCTTTGAGATATATACAATCCTGTAGGTTATAAATTATATGAAACCTATGGAATACCAAATAGTTGTGGCTGTGTCTTTGGTGCTGCTATAGTTTTTTATGTATCTGTTAATGTTTATCTCACTGTTACACATTTTTCTTGTTATGTGTCCATCTCACTTACTAGACCATGAATTCTTTGAAGGTCAGACCATTCATCTTTACATTCCCAGGATGTAGGACAGTGCTTAGTGCATATTTTGTTGGCATTTGATTGAATTTCTCTTGATTATTAAATGAATTCAACTGCTTACAAATAACTGCTTAATATTTTGAAACAAAGTCCCAAAGACAAAATTTCTGCAAAGTCAATAATGAAGCTTAGAAAAGAAACTAAGAGAAGCTCAAGTACCTAGAAAATGTTAAGTCAAGAGAAGAAGGCTGGAATATTTACTTACCAGCTCAACTTTTTCTCACTTCTGTTTCTAGCAAGGATAGGTAGATCAATTAAACAATCATTATATTTCACTTCAATTTAGTGTTTACATCAAATGACACCATATGTACCATTGATTTCATGGGGGAACTTCTCCCTAAGTCATTATCTAGGTCTTCACTCAGTAGCTTTGGCAAAATATTTAACCTGTCTGAATCTCAGTACATCTTTTGAAATGGAATGGGTAAATAGTTCAATAGTTTTCTAACATTATTAGTAGTGGAATACTTTCTGTTTTTAAACACTCACTGACATGGAAACTTTTATGTAAAAAGGATACGAGGTCTGCCAATTAAGTTCACGAGCTTGTTGTAATGATGTTGCTAACCTTTTTGATATCAGAGGGATTATTCATTATGAATTTGTACCAACTAGACAAACAGTTAACCAAGTTTACTATTTGGAAATGCTGAAAAGGCTGCATGAAAAAGTTAGACGACCGGCACTCTTCACCAGCTATTCATGGCTCTTGCATCACGACAATGCACCAGCTCCCACGGCACTGTCTGTGAGGGAGTTTTTAGCCAGTAAACAAATAACTGTGTTGGAACACCCTCTCTACTCACCTGATCTGGCCCCTGGTGACTCCTTTCTTTACCCGAAGATAAAGGAAATATCGAAAGGAAGACATCTGATGACATTCAGTACATCAAGGGTAATACGACAACAGCTCTGATGGCCATTCCAGAAAAAGAGTTCCAAAATTGCTTTGAAGGGTGGACTAGGCGCTGGCATCGGTGCGTAGCTTCCCAAGGGGAGTACTTCACAGGTGACCATAGTGATATTCAGCAGTGAGGTAGTAGCACTTTTTCTAGGATGAGTTTGTGAACTTAATTGTCTGACCTCGTATGGTGCTATTTAGATGGGAGAAGGAGCATATTAGTTAAGATATCAACACTAGTACTGTAACAAATGACCCTGAATCTTAATGACAAAACAAAATAGTTTATTTCTTACTCACATAAAGTCAGTCTATAGCCAAGAGTAGGGGTTGAGTGTTAGGCCTCTCTTCAGATGATCACTCAGGGATACCAGTAGACTAAGCCTCGGCCATCTTTAGCATGGGGGTTCCAAGGCTGGTCTAGGTTTTGATCCCAACCACAAAACATGAAAAGAGAGAGGATTATCTGTCATAGGTCTTTTACAATAGAAGCCTGGAAGTGAGCACATAGATTCCATCACACCTAACTATGAGGAAATCTGGAAAATGTGGTCTTCCTCTGTGTCCAGGACAAACAAAAAGAAATGGGTTCAGTAAGCAAATAGCTGGGCTCTGCCACAAGAAATGTGTTCTGGCACCAGGAAGCCTTGCTTAGAACTCTGAAGAGCACAGTTTGCAACTCCTGAAGCAGGTGAACCCCAAGAGCCCCATCAGATTAAATGTTTTGTAATTGTACCGAGCACAGTGCCCGATACACAGAAGTTCAATAAATTCTTCAATTTCCCTGTCTCTTTGAAAGAGAGGTGTTAATTCCTGTTTGGTCATTTAACTTTGAGCAGTAACATGAACCATGTTTGGTATCTTCCCTCTACCCACCCCTGCACTGTGATAACACTTCCAGTAGTTCCAGTTGGCCCTTGATTTTGGGCATTTATACCGAGTATGAGCTGGCAGAGTTCTCTTAATTCTGACTTGAAATTGTGAAGTGGATAGAGTCATCTTTCATTCAAATTAGGAGGACTTAGAAGACATCAATGAATAGTTTCACTCACCCATATCAGGTAAAGATTCAAATCCATGTGGTCTCTAAAATGTCAGTTGTTCTTTCCATGTTTAACCACCATTCCAAACTATTGGCAAGATCTTCTTACACTACCCCTGCCTTGCTCTTGTCCTCTACTGGGTCAATCCTTTTATCCTGCCTCCCCCCAAGCCATCTCTTCCCCATGTCTCTCACTATTTGTGCCTTCCTTAAGCAAGCTAACTGCAACCAGTGTTTTGGTTATCATCTCATGACCTCCAAATGTGTTCATCAATCCAGATCTGCAGATCTGTGTATCCAAATGCTCACAAGACCATTTGGATATCTGTGTCATCTCACATTCAAAATGTCCAAGACCAAAATGCTATTCTTCCCCTCTCTCAAAACTCTTCCTCTGGAATGTCAGTCATGGGTGATGGCACCATCATCCACTGATTCATCCAGTTTGGGTCCAGGAGCCATTATCTGTTTCTCCCTCTTTTTCATCCTCCTCCAAACCAAAATGGTCACAAAGTTTCAGTGACTTATGTCTTCCGAAATGTTTTTCAAATTATCCCGCTCTATTTTTAAATCACAGGAACCAAAACACCCATCTTCTCTCAACTGGATTATTTCCGTAGCCTCTTGGCTGATCTCCCAGCCTCTATTTTGACTCCTCTCCAGCCTGAAGTGCATCCAGTTGCCTATCATACACTCCCCTGTGTAAACCTTTTGACTGGCCTAAGAGGCTATTCATTGTCTGACTCCTGCCAACTGTCTGTCTTCACATACTGTCCCTCCCCCAAATGAAGAGCGTGCTACAAACTACTTCCCATTCCCTAAATACACTGTGCTTATGTTGCCTCCATGCAGGGGCCACAGAAAATAAGTAAATGAATGGGCATGGTTGTGTTCCAAGAAAACTTTATTTAAAAAAGTAGGCGGTGGTTGGATTTGACCCAGGGGCTCTAATTAATTGACCTCTGCTCCATAACTTTGTATTTGTTTTTCCTTCTGCCTGGAATGCCCTTCCATCCTCCTTGCACACCTCATTGTCTAAACACTTACTCCCATTTTGAACTTCCAATTATTCAAATGTTTACTTAATGATTCTTCTTCTGTAAGTCATCTTTGAATAATGCTCGTTCCCAGAGCATGTTATACATACAGTCAGTTCTCATTATTTGTGGGAATTGTATTCTGTAAAGTTGCCTGGAAGCTGAATTGCTGAAAACTAAATCATTGTTCCTAGGAGAAATATAGGGTTAGGGTCCTGCGAGCCTATGGTCACAACATTTTCAACAACTGATAGATATATAACCTTGTTTTATGTGTGTTTCTGTCTTACAACACCTACTTGATATATATTGTTGGTTCGTTGACATTGAACTCATGTCTACCATGTGTCCCTGAAAATAAGACCTAGCTAGACAATCAGCTCTAATGCATTTTTTGGAGCAAAAATCAGTACAAGACCTGGTCTTATTTTACTATAAGACCGGGTCTTATATAATATGATACGATATGATACGTTGATATGATATGATATGATATGATACCGGGTCTTATGTTAATTTTTGCTCAAAAAGACGCATTAGAGCTGATTGTCCGGCTAGGTCTTATTTTCGGGGAAACACAATAAGAACACTATTAAGTTGGTGCAAAAGTAATTGCAGTTTAAAAAGCTAAAAATAATTGCAAAAACCACAGTCATTTTTGCACCAACCTAGTGTATAACATGCCTAAACGAAGCTTATTTGACATACTTTTTCCATAAAACACATCACAGCCTTCTTGTGCTTAGGAACACTGGATAGTACTGTGTTTCGGGGATATTTTAAACATCAAAATCACCAACAAAAGCACAAAACTGTGAAAACTGTAGCACTAAGTAGACCACAGAAAGGACAATTGTCTACAGTGTGAGAGCAGAAACAAGAAGGCAGAGAGGTCCACCTCAGATTGTTCTACCTGTGCTGAGAACGTGCATGTCAGGCAGCTCAAAGTTTTCACTTCTCTGCACGTGGCTTTGAAAGCACCATGGCTATTACTTTTGGGGTTACAAATATCTTTTTAGAGAATAAGAGAATTTGCAAATATGGAATTGGTGAGGATTGACTATATCTCCATGGAATGGACAGCTAGGTTCTTGTGAACTAGACCATTTTTCTCTTTCCTATCTCTATGGCCTTAGAGCCTAAATGGAAATTTTGAATATTTGCATGAAAGGATGAATGAAGAAAGGAATTGAATGAAATATATTTTGCTTAATATTTTCTGTATGGGCTCTATATGCAGGAAAACTTTTTTTAAATGTTTTTTTTTCAGCATTTGCTAAGTGATGACTAATTCTACGACAGTACATAGGGAATGATGTTGCTTTCTTCCTAGTTAACGTCTTCATTAATGATCTTCATCAGGCAGTAAACAATAAATTAATGAAATCTGCTGATGATGCGAAATGAAGAGGTGTAGAAAACACCAATGAGAGTACTGCTGCAGCATACATGTGCTTAGAGAAGTTAAAAATATGAAGTAAATCAGGAATGATGCAACCGGAAAAATACAACTAGAAAATCTAGCCAAGAAAAATCTAAATGTTCAGGAAGCCTGGACAATCCTGCTATTGATTTTAAATTAACTGTGTATTTATTCATTCTGCAGGCATTCATTGAGGGCCTACTATTTGCCTAGTCTAGCGCTCTGTCCTAAGGTTCTCAAAGTGAACAAGACAGTCTCAGTTCTTTCCTCATGGAGTTATATTCCAGGGGTGGTGATAGAAAAAAGGAGTGAGTAGTCAAGAATCTCTAAGATTAAAACAAAAAAAAGGTATTCAAATGTAAAGCCTTTTTCTTTCATCCACAATCTTTTTCTCAACCCGTCATGGTGTACTTATTTGCTATTTACCTTTTATCTAGTAGAAAAAATAAAATACAATTTTAAATTAAAAAAAACAGAATCTCTAAGACTAGTGAGTAAGTGAAGAGGTGATATTGATGTTAAAACATAAAGGAAGAACATGAAGGAATGCTCCAGAGAGAGGAATCTCAAGGGCAAAGGTCCAGACCAAAAAAAATAAAATAAAATAAGTGTGGCCGATACAAAGAGCAGAAAAGGAAGATGGCTGAAGCTTAAGGTAGGAGTTGACTGGAGGATAAGCATCCTTGTGACCAGTAAAAGGGCAGATGG
Source organism: Rhinolophus hipposideros (assembly GCF_964194185.1). Lineage (NCBI taxonomy): Eukaryota > Metazoa > Chordata > Mammalia > Chiroptera > Rhinolophidae > Rhinolophus > Rhinolophus hipposideros. Next base: position 20,934,740 of record NC_138055.1, on the reverse strand, counting down.
GGGCAGGCTATGTCTTGCCCCGTAGACATCATGAAAGAAGTTGGATTTTATTCTTGGTGCCATGGGAAAACATTGGAGAGTGTTAAGAAGAATAAGAAACATGATTTGACCTCCATTATTGGATTGACGTTGAGGCAAATTATAGCAAGGAGTTCAGTTAGGAGGTTCTAGCAGTCATTTCTGTAAGAAGAGCTATGGCTTGGACTCAGAACTGGAGAGAAAAAACTGTGAAAGGATTGGGATCTGTTTTGTAGAGAAAACTGGCAAGACTTGTAACGAGTTGGCTGAGGGGGGTAAACTGGAAGAAAAAGGCAGAATCAAGAGTGAATTACTAAATTTTTTGACTTGACTTAGCAAGCCTGGTAGGCTTAAGCAACCAGGAACTGAATTAGGGAGGCCTAAAGGAGAAACAGTTTAGAGGAGAAGGAAGTAGAAATTGGTTCATTGTGGATGTATTGAGTTGGAGGTGCCAATTAGACATTCAAATGAGATTTCACTTTGATGTTAGTTTGTATTTTGCTGATGATGGCTGATGATGTTGAATGCTCTTTCATTTCCCATTCATATCTTTTCCTTTATAAGTTTTCTGATTAAGACTTTTTTGCCCATTTTTATTTGGTTATTTATTTCTGCTAATATTTGTTAATGATTTTTACTTCTGTGATCATAGAGAAGATGGTATGTAGTCTTCTTTAATATCTTTGTCCAGTTTTGGTATCAAAGTAATGCTGGGCTGTAATTTGCTTATTAATTTTCATAATGTATCCATTGATGAGTAGAATGTTTTAATTTTTATGATGTCCATTATATTTTTTTATTAATTTAAAAAATATATGTTTAGTGCTTTCTGGTTGCTGTCGAAGAAACCTTTGTCAATGTCAATGTGGAGATTTGAGGAGAGTGGCACACCTGAAGAGAGCATGGAAGCTCTGTGTCCTTTCCCGATGCCTTGTCCTATGCATTCCATCTGGCTAGTTCATAATAAACCAGTGACCCAGTAAATAAAATGTTTTCCTGAGTTCTGCAGCTGCTCTAGCAAATTAAACTCAAAGATGGGGTTGTTAGAACCTCAGATCTGCAGCTGGTTCGTCAGAAGCATAGGTGACAACCTGAACTTTCGATTGGCTTCTGAAGTTGTGGGTGGTGGACAGTATTATAGGACTGAGCCTTTAACTCATAGGATCTGATGTTATCTCCAGGTGGATAGTGTCAAAATTGAGTTGAATTGTAAGACACCTAACTTGTATCTAAGAATTGGTGGTGGGGGAAACCACCTCCACTGCATTGAAAATTGGGTCCAGAATCTTTCTTTACTATTTATCTATTGAGACTTAATTTATGAGCTAACATGATTTTTTTCTGGAAAATGTCCCATGTGCATTTGAGAGAATGTGTATTATGTTGTTAGGTAGAATGGTCTTTGTATGTCTACTAGATCTAGTTGGTTTATTGTGTTGTATATGAGTAAGTCCTCTATTTCTTTCCTTATCTTTTGCCTGGATTTTCTGACCATTATTGTGAGTGGGGTATTGCAGTCTCCATCTGTTATTGTGGAACTGCCTCTTTCTCCCTTCAACTCTGACAGTTTTTCTTCATATATTTTGTTGTTCTTTCTTAGGTGCCTAGATGTTTATAATTGTTATATCTTCTTGTTGTATTGAACCTTTTATTAATATATAATGTCCCTCTTTATTCTTGTAAACTTTCATGACTTAAAGTCTATTTTGTCTGCTATTAGTATAGCCATGCCTGCTCTCTTTAGGTTACTATTCACATGGAATGTCTTTTTATGCTTTCACTTTCAACTTTTTTATGTCTTTGGATTGCAAGTGAGTCTCTTGTAGACAGCATATAGCTGGATCATGTGTTTTTATCCATTCTACCAACATCTGTTTTTGGACTGAAAAGTATCAACTCACCAAGTTCCTAATATGTGCAGCACTGTGCTTGGCCCTGGCAATAAAGCCATAAATAAGACAGAGATGGTCTGTGACCCCAGGGCATTTGTGTGTTCTTGGAGATACACAACATTAAAAAATAATTACACAATTTATTTCCTTACAATTATGTAAACCCTATGGAGGGCAATATGTAGGTGGATAAGACTCAGAATTACATGCTTGAGATTAAAGTCAGACTTTAAGCCCTAATTAATTAAGTCTGGAACTGACAAAATATATAGTGTAAATGTTCATCTCTTGCCATGACTTTATTACTTGACATGCAACTTACAGATAATTTTTCAACACATCGCTGTTTCTCTATAAATAAAATACATTAAGAAACCATTTAAATGTTCAGAGATAGACCGCAGTGTATATGCCAATAATAACTTTTCTTAGAAACAAGTAATATTAACCTGTTGAGTACACATTTTCATCACAAGAACAGAAACTGTATTTTCCTTGGGCCTGGATTGTAGATATTAGAGATGGAAAAAGCATGAGTTGGCCAGAAAATGTCAATCCTTCCTGCTTAAGAAAATGTCTAAATCTCCAGGAGCCTGTCTGGCCTCCTCATTTGGGCCCACCACTTTAAAATGATTGCATCAGATTTTCAATTGTGTTGGGGAGAGATAAGCACTCCTAAATGTGGACGACAGGAAGTAGCTGTGGTGAGGTAGGCTATTGCCCAAAGCTGTGTGATTGTCTCGAGTGCTTCTTTGGGCTGGCCATCCCTGACTTGCCTGATTACTTCCTTTTCCACATTTCTGATTTTGAGTTCTCTTAGCTAAAAGTTAGCTTAATTTTTAAAAGTCTCCGAACTCTTGATTATATAAATGAGTTTAAGTGGATTCAATATCCACAACCTCATTATATGCTGCACCAAATCCATTTATAACTCAACCATAATTCCACTTGCTTCTGTATAATATAATTTTTGCTGGAGGTACTGTAATTGGAAGGACACCACCAATTGCTTGTTATTTAATCTAGTGATTTATACAGATTTTTCTAAATGCACATAATAGGAAACTAATTAGCATTAGTTGAGAGTTCCATTTCTCAATTAATTTTTGGACTCTAATAATTAAACACAGCTACCTGAAATAGCTGGTAATGAGCTGAAACATGATGAAAATATAAGCTATTAATTGACTCATCAATTCATATGACACAAACTGTTCAGTTAACATACTTTTAAGAATTTGGAAAAAAAATGTCTTTGGAGGAAGAGGATGGAGGGTGGTCACAACCATGGGCAAGAAACTCTAATTTCTTCTTTCAACACAAACTTTGTCAATAGCTTTAAATCCAAAAAAACTCTAAAATTCAAAAATGGACTTTGGTAAGGGTGGCATGTTCTGGAAGCCTGTGCTGTCACAATGCAGAGAGATTTGGTCAGATCATGCGATTTTATCACAAAAGCCCATGTCCTGCAAGGGAGGGCAGCTTTCCACATTTCTGTTACGGTCAGCTCTTTGCATTGTTGATTGATTCGCTGTAGTGCTGTTGTCAGTATTTTATCAATAGTCACATAGATTGCATGACTGGCATTTTACCTTTTTAAAACCATTCCCTTTGCTGTTGTAGAGAACTGGAAACTTGAAGCCTGTTGGGAATGGCTGGGTAACCTTTTAATTATTATTTATGAATTCATCAGAAAGGAATATTGACTTCTAATTAAAGCCAGAAAATTACTCGTGGAATTTATTGCTAAAGGTCAGTCTCTTTGCAAAGAACTTGCTATGGGTCTCTATGTGCCTCGTGCTATCACTGTTATAAACAAGGCAACATTCAACCTATTTGTAAGACTGGGTGAAGGTAACAAATTGTTATATTAGTTCTTGCTTTTAGTATTGAATTTCAATTAAATTTTTCTAATGTTTTTTCTGTTATAGGTATGTTTCTTTTCTGAAGGTGGGGAAAATTGCACTGTATAAAAGCAATTAGAATGTTCTATTCTTTTCTTAAGAAAAGCAATATGTGTATTTTTGGTCTAAGAAAATTAAAATGGCAAAAATACTTTGGAACCCAATTTCTTCACAAAAGAGAAAGCCTTTCCCCAATTATAGGAAGTTCTAGGAAAAACATTTGTCTATTTTGTATTAGGAAACCACAGTGAATCAACATACTGTAATAATCAAAAGAAACAGCCTGACTTGAGATTTTGGCACAGTGAATAGATATTTAAATATTTAACAACTCTTTTTATCTGTACCTGTTCACAAGTTTTAAACAGGGAGTTGGAATGAAATGAAAAAGCTGCCTATTGACTTTGAAATTAAAGTAGGTATTATGCCCAGGTTTTGAATAACTTCCCTTCTGTCTGTCAGAAGGTTCTTCTCTCAGTTCTGCTAATGTTAAATTAATTATGTGCCTAAAGAGGTGTTCACTATGCTACGTTGATGCTAAATATTCACGCGTATTTTTAGATTATTGAGTAGGTTTTAAAGTTTATCAACACTAAAAAAAATTCTCGCCAGTGATTTCTGAAATATTTTTGTTATTAAATTTAATGAGTAAATTTAAAAAGTCACAATCTTTCTAATTTAAGCGTTTAGCATATAGGTCCTCAACTAGTGGTGATTCTGTCAATGTCTGAAGACATGTTGGTTGTCACAAATGGGGGAGGGTTGTGCTCCTGGCATCTGGTGGGTAGAGACCAGGGATGCAATTAAACATCTTGCAATGCACAAGACAGCCCCCAGCAACAAACAATAATCTGGCCCAAAATATTAATAATGCAGGGATTGAAAACCCCTAATTTAAAGAAGTACAGTAAAATGTTTAATGGTGGTAATGACTCAACACTAAAATTTCACATTGGGAAATATGAATTTAGAAAACGAGATGTCTTTATTACCCATCTGAATAGCAAAAAAAATCAAAGGAAATGATAATACCAGTCCTGGCAAAGGTGATGGTCGGAAGCAAGTACACTCACACATTGCTGGAGGGAGTAATCTGACAATATCTATTGAAAATGAAAGTACAACTTCCCTTTCACTCAACAATCCCTCGTTTGAAAATATTAGTACACAAAGATCCAGCTTTTTTTGTTGTGGTTAAAAAAATTCCTGGGGAAAAAAAAACCCTGAATATTGATAGATAGGGAAATAATTTATGAGACATCCATAATGTAGAGTATTATGTAGTTATTAAAAATGTGTTGTATATCTAATGATGGAGAAGAAAATCCATGATGTTTTATTAGGTGAGAAAAATCAGTTTCATAATAACATGTATATTATGAGCTCGTTTTTGTAAAACAAATAGCAAATACCTTCTATACATTTGTATATTTTTAATGAACACAAGGAAGACGTTAGCTAATGTTTAATTTGGTTGCTTCCTTAGAAAAGATAAGAATAAAGATGGCTGGAGATTAATGATTAACTTCCCTTTTTCTATTTGCTTTTCCATTTCCACTCTTAATTTTTAAATTTGCAAACAATTTAATAAAGAAAACCTTAAGAAAAGTTTATATCACTCTTTAGGGACTATTTTATGGTTTGCATTGTTGTCTTGTGAACCTCATGAAAATGTACACCTCGGTTAGTATAATCACAGGAAGGATAGTTGGGTTTGGATTTTTTTATTTTTGGTCAGTGAATAATGCTGAAATTACAGGTATTATAAAATGAGTATCTGTAAACATTTACTTTCTGCATACATGACATTTTATTCTATCATGTATAGTATGACATAGATTCCATGTGACAAAAATTGCCTGCAATAAGAAAATTGTAATGTGATGGCATTTAGTAAAGAGGAGCAATAAGGAACTACAGAGTTGTGCACTGGCTTGGACCCATGGGCCAACCGTTCAGAGGTGCCCAGGGATCTGTTGAGGAAAGGATACTGTTGTGTTCCTTGATGTCAACCTCAAAGGTTAGTAACCTTTTCTGAATCTTTTTATTATCCCCATGGAAGTGAACACTTTGGTGTACAAATTATAGTTAAAATATGGCACTGGCTGCCATCGAGAAAGGGAAAAGACAGTGAAAAAATTTAAGGGTCAGCACCCTCTTCAGACTTTAATTGTAATGGGTAGTGAAACCACAATAGGGAAGTGTTAACTGATACGAACACCCTGTCCCTCCCCTCCCCTACAAAACTAGCCAGCATTACCAAATACATGTTATAGTTCTGACCCTATTCTAATCAGTTCACATGTACTATTTTAGTTTTCATGACAACCTAATGAGGTATTTGTTACTTTTATCCTCATTTTATACATGAGAAAACAGACACAGAGAAGTTAGGCAAGTTGCCCAACACCACACAGCTACTATGTGAAAGAACCAGAATTCTGGCTATGGAAGACTAATGCCAAGGACTGAAAGTATAGTGGAAATTTGAGACTATGGATACTAAAGAATCTTATTATTTTCTTCTAAGTGATTAAAAAAACCCAGAGCATCCTAATTGAACACATTTTTATTAATAGTTTTGGAAATAGGTAATTTGGTAAAGAGGATACTTTAATTTGATTCTTGGATTAATTTGAGAATTGATAACACCTAATATGGACATTAGCACTTGGTATTTAGTTAGAAACTGCTCACAATTTTAAATAATGACATTTATTTTGGCCTAGTTAATAAATAATTAATATGCAAGTGAATGTTTAGATAAAAACAATACAGTGAATGGTTAAATACAAATAATTATTACAGTAAAAGACACATTGCCATTAGTCCCCCTCAAAATACTTCCCTTCATTTCAAACACATCCCATCATTCTTGCCACTTTCTAGAGCAGTTCTAGAAGTCCTCTTTTGTGAGTGTCTTTAGTTGCACTGTCATGGCTGCTTCCATGTCCTGAATCATTTTGACTTTGGGGAATAACCAGAAGTCACGCGTTGCCAGAACTGCTGAATAAGATGGATGAGGACACATCGTAATATCTTAATTTGACAGAAATTTCTGTATAACAGTTGCCATGATGGAGGATGATTTATGGCACACTTTAAAACACACCTTCTCTCACCCATAGCTCACACCCGACTGACTGCACTGAACAAGTTGAAACTTGTCACATACTGTTACTAAGGTTCCTTGTGCCGCTTCCTGTATTGAAGATCTCTGTCTTTCTGTTGGATGGTACTCAGCAGCACCCAACCGTATTTGTGATCAAAATGGAAAGGCTCCGTGTCACACATCGCTTCTGGTATGGCAGTTTCTGTCAAATAAAAACATTACAGTATGTCCTCATCCTTATTCACTGGATCTGGTACCTTGTGACTTCTGGCTCTTCCCCAAAGTCAAAATGACCACGAAAGGTAAATGTTTTGAATCAATTCAGGACCTTGAGGCAGCCACGGCAGTGCCGCTAAAGACACTCATGAAAAAGGACTCCAGAACTGCTTCAGAAAGCGTCAAGAACGATGGGATAAGTGTGTTTGAAATGAGGGAGAGTATTTTGAGGCAGATTAACGGCAATATTTTTTAAAATATAAACATTCACCATATTTGTTGATCATACCTTGTAAGTCCTTCAACATCTCCTCTTTAAAATGTGTGTGTACATGTGCATATGTTCTATGTTCCTGCAACTGCCTTGGAGATCAGTTTGTAAGCAGCATAATCTCCTGTAAATAAAAATATTGAAAGTTTAAATTATTTGGACTATAACTAGCTTTTATGGTCTGGTGATTTCGTGTCTTTGATTTTAATGAATGCTGTCCTATTACTATTTAATATCTTATGTATATGTTCAATGGCATTGTGACACCAACACATCACAGAATGTAGGTTATTCGATGAATAAAAATAAATAGTTTAAGAATGCTTTCTCACATTTGATGTTTAATTCTCTCTCTGCTGGGAGTGTTATATTAAGAAGAACACATTTTGCAGATCTTCCACCTTTGCAATTTCAGTCTTCAATTTTTGTCTCCTCCAACCCCCAACCCCCACCCCGCTTTATGATCTTCATGTTCCCGTACAATTCTTCAGCCATAAAGCCTAGCACCAGATGACTGGCTTTGGGAGGTCAATTTTATATCTAAATTTTCTTGTCACTAGTGAGTATTTTTTTTCCCTTTTCCTTTTATTGCATAGATTTTTCACATAACACATAAACCACACATCCTAAAGTGAAATGCTGGGTATAAAGTCCATTTTTTGGAGGCTGAGTCCCCCTCCCTTTTTTGCCCTGAAGAAGATAATATTCAAAGCATGAAACACTGTAACAACTTATCCACTGTTTTTGATGAACAAACATTTGTACTGACAAGGTGAAAAAATATCTAAGTGTGAAGATCTTTGAGCAAGAAGATTTCTGACAGTTGAGATTATCAGAGCTGGGAATAAACGTTGGGGGAAGTGGTGGAGTCTCATTCTCAGAGAAGAAGGCTGTGACAGGACAGATGGCTCTAGGGTCAGGCTCCCTAAAGGATAATTCCTCATGATGGTACCTAGTGTGATGGAGAATGGGTGGGGTAGGATCTCCTCGTCCTTCCTAGTGTTTTCCTAAAAAGAAAATCAAATAATGTAAGTAACCAGAGGAAGAATCAATGCAACAGTATTAATTAATATACCATGGGGTTCTTCCTAAACGAGGGTGATATCTTTGAGAACAATTTATCATACTGAACCAGTGTACTTCTGTTTTTCAATCATTGAGATCTCTTACCTACTAGATGTAGAGGGTGAACAAAGTTGAATAAGACATGACACCTGCTCTCCAGAGATGCATGACTAATTCATTGTGGAGATAATCATCCCCAGAACTAAGGCTAGAAAATCAGATTGAGGTGAGAACTATTATGAGAGATACAAGTTATGTGACATTGAAAGACAGGAGGGGGCATTGGTTATAATTAGGGATAGGAAATCTAGTAAGATCACACGAAGGAGGTGGTATGTGAACAGAGGCTTTAAATATGCATGAGTTTGGCAGGAAGAAAACGAAGTATGCATGGTCAGAGGGCACAGCTTGCGTAAAGGCAGGAGAATGCAAGTCGTGCAAAGTGACTACTTCCAGGTGGTTGGAATAGAGGATATAAGAAAGACAGTAGTGAGAGATAAATTTGGGATTCAATCATGTAAGACGTATACATTTCAATCACTTGCTTACTTGAGTCTGAGACCCCCTTTAAGGGAAGGAAATATCCCTGTTTATCACATTCCCTAGTACTCAATAGATGTTCAATATATGTTTCTGAGCAAACATCCAGCTCTCTGTGATCTAAAGAGTTAACTTCCAATCAAGTTTATTTTGGCAATAGTCAGTTCCATCCACTGTTGATGTGAATTTCCATCACTAATCCAGTTTTAGGCAGTATGTGTTCTGATTTTTAAATCTCTTGCGCAATGGAACATTCCCTTGTGACCCAGCATTGTGCACTTAGTTGTAAATACGAAATAGGTGGCATTCGGTCTCCCATTCGTTTGGCTCGTTTGAAGAAGACAAAACACTTCCGTGTCTAGAGCAATACCCTCGAACCCTAAAACTCTTGGCATTAAAAATAAAAATAATAAAAAATAAAAAAACTGACGAAAGAAGCCTTGGCTACTCCATCTTTTTCACCCTCTCCATCTTGGACATTGGATTGAAGAGGAGGCAGGCTCTGAATAAGGCGAAACAAATCATGTCAGCGTGATTGATTGAGGCTGGGCTTGGCACACCCCAGGTGATTGTGTTGGGTAGAAGAGTCATCAATTTGCTCCCCCAAAAGGGGTGTGTGGTGGAGTCATAAATATTTCACAAAATGTGGGGTGGCATCTGCTTTCTTGTTTACTGAGAACAATGCCTGCTAGAATGTTCCTCCTCCAGACAGTTGTTCCCAGTTCTGATCTATCAAAGACTTATTTACCTGCCGATGGGAAGTGTTGCTGTTTCTTTCATTTTCCTTTGAGTTTTCATTTTGATTTTTGATAACTGCATATTCTCCAGAGGCTGAACTTTATTGTATTATGCATTTTGTGGGAGGCAAAAGAAAACAACACATTCTTGCTTACGGGTTTGAAGTAGGAGCAGTTTCTAAAGGGCAGAATCATTTTTCATGCCCTGGTATTCTGTGACTCGGGAAAGAGAAGCTGAGTTCTTGTAACATCACATCGAAGAGAGAGAACAAGGTGCTCTTTGGAATTCTGGCTAGTCTCCTGTCGTTGCCTGCACATTTTCACAACACTTCATATTTTTAGGGTATTCTCATATGTACAACCTTATATGATTATCACAAAAGCTCTGGAAGAAAGGGGAAGAATTTTTTTTTGAAAATGTTCAGAAAGGAGCAAACTAAGTAAGTCTCAGATTGGTTAAGGTAGTCACCTGAGTTTATACAACTAGTTAGTGGCGGAACTAGGATTAGAACAGTGATCATCCTTATACAATTCCTTAAATATGCACAGGAAGGAAAGGAGAAAGGGAGGAAGGGAGGAGGGGAAGGGTAGATGGGAGAGTGCATAGGTGATTATTTCCATCTCAGTTACCCCCAAAGCCGTCCCTGACACAAGCATCTGGGACGCTTGTGTCTTTTTGCCTGTTCATTATGTTATGTATGGAGCATTTAAAAGTCAATATAGATTTAAAATCATGTTGGCAGTGGACATTATTTATGTTATTTTTGCCCTCTTTGCAGTTAGGAGAAATTGGGGCAGGAGCAGGTAAAGTGAGTGATTTGCTTGTGGTCGTGAAACAAGCCACCATGGGAAAGACGGACCATGTGAATTTCTCGGCTCTGCTCAGTGAGGTCACCCTGCCCTTGAAGTGTCTTCCCCTTAATCCAAATAATGAAAGTACAGAGGTGACAGTGCGCTTGTAATCATCTGGCAGGTCTATACCTGTGGCATCCTTTCCCTTTGTCTGGAGATGTTTGTGCTGGAAATGCAGCTTACCTTGCCTAGTGTAGGATTCCATCCTTTGTTAAAAGTACTATAACTGAGTTATTGTGTGGCCAGGTTGCACTGGTGCTGTTTCCAGTAGAGGTGACTTGTTGCTCAGTTCCTGATTGTAAGCATTTGCAATGAGGGTTTTTTTTTTTGGGTTTCTTTTTTTTTTCTTGTTTTTTTTTAAAGAAATGTTCCAAATGAACACTGGAAATGATTTTGAAACACAACTTAATGAGGTTTCTGTGGTCGCTGAACATTAAAATGGGCACAAACCTGAGATTATTTCAATTTTAATATTGTGCCCTTTCCAGGGGATTTATAACAGGAAAGCAGCTTATATTTGTGATGGGATACTGTTTCAGTCTTTTTTATATTTATTTTTGTAAATATTTGAATTAAGTGCTATTTCCCCTAATTCCAGGGTCAACCCTTTTCAATATAAATTTTGAGGGGGCATAATATTGAGGGAAGATAATGTAAAATATTATTTACAAAGATTATATTTTAGTTTTCTTCTGTCTTAATAGTTATAAGCATGTATATATCTGTCACCAGTTAAACTTTGAGGTGTTGAATTCGGTTTGCTGCCTGGTAGTGGAGGTAGCCTGGAAGGAGCTGGGCTGAGTGTACTACCAGGGCTTTGCTGTAAAGGAATAGAAATCATGGTGTTTATTTCTGGTTGGATCCTTTTCGTGTCTGGCATTAATGGGAACGTGTTCAAAGTCAAAGATGGAACCTGGGAGACAAAGAAGCAGTCCCAAGAAGGAGGCTTGATTTTGCAGACAGTGAGGAAAAATAAGTGTAGACTTTGTTTGGATGGATTATTCATCCCTCCCCTCGCTTCCCATCGTTATAAATACAGAACAGTGCATGGGGGCCAAGATGCTGATGCCCTGAGCAGCAGTGCAGAGTCAAGTTGTTGCTGAAAAGGCCAGATTGATCTCCCAAACCATGTTGGGTCACTGTGGGGAGATGCTCTGATTGGAGTTGCCACGTTATGCCAGCCCCAGTTAGCTCCTGAGTCTGGAAGGTTCTGAACTCATTTTTTCATTCTCTGAAATCATGTTTCCTCTGAATTTTCAGTTTAGGGTATATTTTGGCTTTCTGAATAAATTTTAGGAAATGATCAGACTTTTCTTTATGTAATTCACGTACACAATGGTTTCTCTTTTGGTTCTAAGTCAATAAGACAGTTGATCTATGAGGTCATGGGAAAGAGAATCAGACGGACTTTTCACCTTGAAATGAGATTACTAGGTATGATAGACAACTCCTTCATTCATTTTATTTGTTCAATCAATCACTCAACAAATATTTATTGAATGTTGACTGTGTGACCAACAGTGTCCTAAGCATTGCGATATAACAGTGAAAAATAATGCAACAATAATAAAGTTGAGCTTCTATAGAGTGTTCACTATGTGCTTGGCACCATTCTAAAAATTACACTTTGAGAATTGTCTAAGAATTATACTTTACACTTTCATCACTGACTAAGCATATCATTTTATTCTTTCTAACAAGTGTGCGAAGTCAAAATAGCAATACTGTTTTTCACACATGAAGAAACTGACACAGAGAGGAACTTGCCCCAGGTTCCATGGAAATGACCAGGTGAGGATAATTCCAGTTCACTTTCCCTGTCCCCAGCCACCTTTCAATTCTTACCTTGGTTGGCCTTCTTGTTCACAATGCCGTTGTAGTATGTGGGCTAAATTTTCTAACATCTCTGCAAAATTCAAACCAATAGGGACTATACCAGTATTGGAACTGATTAAAACTTTGAGGAGAAGAGAGGGCTTATGACTTAGAGAAACTCGATGAGCCAGGCACTCTGTGCAGCAATCATTATTTCGAATGTGCACAGCAACCTTGTGTGGTAGGTACAGTTCTCCCCATCTTATGAAGGGATGGAAAAAAAAATGTAGTGCAGTATTGTGAAAGAATCTATTCAAGGTCTAGTGACTGAACTGGGATTTGAACCCAGGATTTTGTGATTCTAAAGCCTATTCACTTCCTCTTGCAAAATTCTGTTTCCCATGCTTGTAAGAGTATCACTTAACTCTTATTCTCAGCACTGTCATAGTCTTCAAAGGTATTATGAGAGATAAATGTAAAAAGATGAGGCAGTAGGAAGAACTCTGACCCTACTCCATGGAGAAACAAAAAAAAAATGCTTCCAAGGAAACTGTTTTCACTGCTTTTTAACCTGTGTGCTAATAAAAAAAATATATAAGGAACAAAGAAAATGAAACCTTTCTAATGTTCTTTTGAAATCAAAATATTCAGTGAATTCCCTTTTGAGTAGAATGTGATTAATTTAGTCTCTCATTTTGAGAAGTTAAAAAGTGCATTTCTCTTGATTATTCAACATTTTTGAATAACCAACAGCAGTATGTAAAGGGCAGAAAGAAAAATGTGACTGTATCAGCCAGGCTCCTGTTACTAATGGATGGTTCTGGAAGCAAGCATGTGGCATTTGCTCTAATGATTTATTTGGGTATATGTCCCAGCTCTTCATCTCTCCTTTAGAGTCCAGAGTGCAGTCTAGTGGTGTAAGAAACAGATGTGAACCTCTAAAGTTCACGGTGTGACTGTGGGCAAGTCATTTCTGGCCCCTTCAGGCTTCTTTCTGCCTCTGAAATTACACATAATTATCCTCATAAAGGTTTTGGGAGAAGATTCATTAAGGAAATTACCACTCATTTAGAAAATTGCTGCTCAAGTTCACTGAATGTTTCCCTGGTGGGCCTAATGAGCACATGACTCTCCTCAAGGTGAATAAATCCCCTCTGTCTCTCTGGGGAAGAACCTTGCTTTCCCTCCACCCTACTCCTTGTCTAGGGGTGCTGAGGACTAAGTTTGGTTTCCCTAGGAAAAACATTGACCTATATACCCAATGTTTAAAAAGAGCGATGCTTCTCTGAAGCGATCTGGTTTGTTCTGAATATTTTTCTTCCAGTTCCTTCTAGACTTGTGAACACGGGGGGTTTAGAAAACGGCCCACACAAAGCGGTGTTGAGACAAGCCCCCTTGATGTTTCCATAATCATGGGTGATTATTCACTCTGTAATTTTTAGATATGATTAGTCAGGATAAATACTATTTTATGCTGAATTGATTTATAAAGGCACATAAAGAATGGCATGTGAGGCAGTTCAACGATCTTACCCACTGTTAAGTATTTTATAACCTCCTTGTTTCTCAAATCATCAGTGAGCACGAGGCACAAATGCCAAAGACAGTGCGACTTGTTCAGTAATCAGGCGGGTTGTTGAAGATGCCTGGTCAAAACCTTCAGTGAGTGACTGTATGAACAAAATGATGAAGTAGACACTGTTAGTATATTGGAGGTGATGGATGGAAAGACTGAGTATTAGCAATTTGGTCCCCCCCCCCCCCCCCCGTTCACTGATAACTTCAAGCTTCAACCATACTCCACTCCACATTCTCCTCTTAAAAGAGAAAACGCATGAATTATTCTGATTGACTAGGAACATTGGCTGATAGAATATTGTTCTTCTCTTCTATTTCTGGTCCTGCCCATCCGTCATATAATGGTCTCTGAAATCAAGGACTGGACTGGCAAACACTCTAACAGAGACTCCTCTGGTGGAGGCATGGTGTGATGAAAATTTTTGCCTTCATCTTTTTATTGACTTGGGGGCCCTCCTGTAGGTGGCTGGAGACTCTCAGTAGCGGCAACAAAACCAAACCTCAGGTGGCTTTGCACACTCACAAAGTCAGCTTTTTAGGTATGTTTTCTCTAATTCTATGATTTCTTGACATTTCTTATATTCCAAACTCATGTATGAGGAATATGAGTCCATTTATTCATGTATCCAACCAGTATTTTATTGAGACTTTCTATATAACAGTATGTATATGACCCTATCTATAGGATAGTATCTCCACTGATAAGTAGTAGAGGTACTATAGTGAGAGGAAAGGAAAAGACGTGGTCCATGAGACTAAGATCCTTTACAGCAGTGAAAAGCAGAGTCAGAAAAAGATGGTGAAGTGTGTGTGTGTGTGTGTGTGTGTGTTTTAGGGTTGGTGGGGACATTGACCAGTTCGTCTCTTCATTGAATAAATATTTGTTCTAGGTATTGGGGAAATAATAGTGACAGGGTCTCTTTGTTCATAGTGTTTTACTGAGTTGGTGGAATAGTTTGGAAAATTCTAGTTCAGAAAATTTATTAAGTTCTTTTACCTATATCCCGATATTTGATAATAGTGGAGGAAACTCCAGGTCTTTGGAAGTCTTGAGGACCTGGGAAGTGGGGAAAAAGAAGTAAATGATCATTTTTGCATCCCTCCTCTGAGCCAGTGCCCTGCCAGGTATCTTCACTGCTGTCACCTCATTCAGGGTTGCCACAGTCATGGGGGCAGGTCAGATTCTCCAGTTTTTAATGACAGGGCAGCCTCACAGAGATAATTTAGCTTCCTCAAATAAGGACAGGAAGAGAAAATACCCACATCCAAAAAGTATGCAGCAATGAACAAGTGTTTCTTGGTCTTGGCTGCACATTAGAGATTTACAACCTTTGGTGTCCAGGCTACACCCAGACCAATTAATTCCTACTCTCTGGGGTATAGCCCCAGCATCAGTGTTTTTAAAGCTTCCAAGGTGACTCCAATGTCAACTCATGTTGAGAACAACTGTTTTAAATGATACTTAAGGTATATTGCATGTATATTTCTTTCTTCAGGATTCAGAATCAAGGAAAGTTAGGGCAGGAAGGAACCCTAACGAGCACTCAATCGAATTGCTTAATTGGACGAAGGAAGAAGCTATGGAGGAGATAAGTAAGGTGACTGATAAAATTCGTATAGCTAATCAGGGACAGAGCTTTGACTTTGACTTGCTGACCCCTCAAGAAAGACTTGAATACAGTCACCACGTAGCTAATGTGAATGATTACTCTTGGAGCTTCCTTACAAATATTCTTGATTTTTTTTTTTTAATCGTGTGGGTCATTTCAAAACTACACTAATATTTTACTACTTTAGTATCTGTTTTGATAGGTTTTTTGTTGTGATGGTGATTTTTATTTTTTTTCAAAACAAAGAATATCCAGAAGGCAAGGCTAGAAAAGTAATTTAAATTTTATCAAGTTTTTGCATAACTGGTGTATCTTTGCTGTCTCAGAAAAGGACTAGGGAATCAGAGGTCAACTCAAAGCACCTCATTTATATGATAATTACCAGTAAGCAGTGGCCAGTGATTCATGATACAAATCATTTGTTCCTCTGGGACTTGTATGTTTACTGGGCAGGAAGTATGTGATTATGTCGTACTAATTAGTTTCTAGGTGACGGAAAGAATGTAGCACAATTGAGACTAAGTTTGTTAATTGTATGCTGTTTAGTTTCTTTATTTACTTGTTATGGCAGAGTTTTTAATTTAATTTTTAATCCACAGGAAGTCTCTGACTGAATACTCACCTGAATGACTGGATACCAACCTTCATATTATCACTTTCATAGTTTATAACATGTTTTAATATGCTAATCTTATGTAATCCTAGCACCAATCCTTCGAGGCACATATTATTATTGTTATAAAACTCCTTTTACAGATGAACAAATGAATGCAAAAAAGTTAGAGTAAGACTCGAAGATCCTACAACGAGCAATGTATCATATTACTTGGTATTCACGTCTCCTCTGATTAATAATTATGAAGAATGGTATTGAATAGCCAGAAATGATCACTGTTTAGCTGACTTTTCTTAATTTTTCAACTACTAGGAGAAAGTCTATAAAGAGGCAATATTAAGAAACCATTGTATTAGGAGTGGAGAATAAGGGGAGAATGTAAATTCAAAGAGATTATATATTCACAACAAGGAAAAAGAGCTTCAGTGGGCATAAGCTCAATTAAAAAAACAATAGAACATTATTGTACTTCAACAGAAAAGAGGTCTGAGAAAAGGAGGGAGAAGGTAAGAGTAAGCTTGGCAACAGAACTCACAAAGAACAATAACAGGGCAGACAGGGAAGGACAGAAGAAAGTGAAAAATAATGACCCAATGCAGTGGAAAAGAAGTCTGTCATTAAACCAAAGCAAGATGGGAAATTAGAATTAGATGAATAATAAGTTTGGGTTTTAGTGATTTTTTTTTTAACGTCCCAGTAGTCCAGAAATATTCATTTAAAGGATAGATAAAAGGTGTTATTATCTGAAATGGAACAGAAAGAATTGATAGGAGCCACTTCTACCTACAGCATAGTGTTCACTGCATTTGTCTCGCAGGCAAATGTTCCCTGAATATTTATGACAGAACCTTTCTGACAAATAATACAGAGTTGTATTGCCTGAAATATGGGGAAAATGCTAGCTAGCACGGAACCCAAAGGCCCTCAGATATGGGTGATGTGGAAAGAATATTATCTCTGAGATGGCAGATTTTGCTATGCTTATAAAAAGCCTTGGGCAACATGTAGTTATTACAAGAACGCGAGACTATCATTCTATAGGTGAAGCATTCTACTGCCATAGAAGATTTAACTTCTCAAACTCAAAGGGCATCAAGTTTGATTTAATGCCATTATTAATCTCCAAATGCTTTCCTGAGGAATATTTTCATAAAGTCAAAGTCAAAAAATAATTTAGGACCAAGGGTATACTATATATTGTTACATATTCAGTCTACATTAAATAAGCTTTGATCATCTTAATACCTTGCGTGGCCCATGAGGAGAACATCAGAAATAACTAGCGTATTAGTCGGGACTTTCCAGAGAAACAGAGCCAACAGCACGGAGATATACACACATGCGCTTGTGTGTGAGTGTGTGTGTGTGGAAAGGTTTATTTTAAGGAATTGGCTCAGGTGATTATGGAGACTATTGAATTCAAAATCTGCAGGATGGGCTGGCAGGCTAGAGATACAGAAAGAGCCAGTGTTGCAGATGAAGTCTGAAGGCCATCTGCTGGAAGAATTCCCTCTTTCTCAGAAGTCAGTCTTTTGTTCTATTTAGTCTTTTGATTGATGGGATGAGACCCATCAGTATTAGGGAGGGCAATCTGCTTTACTCAAAGCCCACCAATTTCAATGTAAATCTCATCCACAAATGCCCTCACAGAACCATCCAGAATAATGTTTCACTAAATAGCTGGATTTTGTGGCCCAATCAAGGTGACACTAAACTAACCATCATAACTAGGCTAGTGAGATTTTTATATTCATTGACCTTTCCACTATCTGAATTTTGTATTTAAACCCTATGAGGGGTTTGTGTGTGTGTGTGTGTGTGTGTGTGAGAGAGAGAGAGAGAGAGAGAGAGAGAGAGAGAGAGAGAGAGAGAGAGAGAGAGATCACGTTATCCCCAAAAGAAAGAGAAACATCATTGGCTGACTAGAGAAAATCAATACTAGAATTTGACCTTTTATCAGTGTGTCTGGGAAGCCCAAAAATAAATGTGTAGAGTAGGACATAACTTTTGAGAACAGATTCTAGTAGCTTTGGAATATGGTATGTGCAGAAACTAATATATGAATATGTAAGCATAGAGATGTATATTTCCATTTTAGTGGAATAGTCTTTAAGTGTGCACAATAACAGAGTACTGTAAAATTCACCAGATGTTTCAAAGAATGGCACTTGAGTCTTCAAGATAAACAGATACTACTACTATTGGTTTAGGGAGTAATAATAACGATGATAATAATAACAGCTAACATTGTGCCAAGTGCTTTATATGTATTATTTTCTAATAATCCTCAAAACAACTGCTCTGAGTTTGCAAATAAGACTGAGGCACAGAATAGAAAGTGATCTGCCCAAGGTCAAGAAGACAGGCAGTCCTAGGATGTCCTTGGGTAAGGAATGACATTACTAGTCATATGGGTTGCTCTTGAACATCCTGAAGACAGTGCTGACAAATGGCCATCCTGCTTCTACCCAGCATCTCCAGAGACAGATTACTGATTGTCTATCATTTTTGCATCATGGAAGGATTCTGCCAAGATATCTGTTTGTGAATGGTGACCCACATTTTATTCTGAGCCCTCCAGCTGCAGTTGGGCCCTCCATGCTACTTGTCCATCATTTCACTCATCTCTGGCTGGCAGCTTTCCCCATTCCCTCAATGGCTATTTTGAACCTTAAGCACCTCAGTCGCCCAGTCCCCCTCCCTTCCCTGTTCACTCAGGGACAATGATTTCATTGACTGCCTCACTGAGATGTAGAGGCCAATGGGCATGCACTTCCACAACTTGTCTCTTCTCCATCCCAAAGTCAGCCTCATCTTCACACATCCTCTGTCCTATTGGGACCTAGCTGATCAGTTCAGGGCTATCCAGGATGGAGTTAAGCACTTCGTGTGGAGGGGAGGAGGGAGTAATTCTTAGTACACACTTTCTGTTCAAGCTAAGTCTTAAACTTTCCAATAGGATCTTTTCAAATTTTGCCCAGCCAGTTTTGAATTTCTTCATTCAAATCCGTTTCTCCTATCTTCTATTCACCCTGGAGATTTGATGCAGATTTTTGGTTTTGTTTCTTTTTTTTATTATAATTTTGAACCATAGTGATGACTTGCCTTCCAGAAATTCTTCCTTGGAATACCTAGTGTGGACTGTTGGCTACATAATAATAATAATAATAATAATAATAATAATAATAACTAAATACTTATTGAGTGCTTACCATATGGCAGGTACTATTTTAAGTGTTTTACAGGGGCCTCCTGATATAAAGATGCTTAACATGTCTTGCAGCAGTAATTCCTTTGAGAATCTGAATCCTTTTTCCAGAAAAATCTGTACTCAGGAGCACCCACATATCTTCTGTTCTGTTTTCTATTGCTGTGAAACAAAATGGCACCAAACAAAAGTTTTGGTTTTGTTTTTTTTTAATTTCCATGATTATGTGCATTGACAGGTGAGTCTTTTGCCTCATCTGGTATCACCTGGGACATCGGGGCACCTGGCTCATGCACATGGCTGACAGTTGGTGCCGGCTGCTGGCGTTTGGCCAAGGGCTTCAGTTATCATCATGTGGCTGCTTGGACTTCCAACAGTCTGGTGATCACAGAGTCAATCCCTCTGCATTATATTAGTTAAAGCAGATCACAGAGCTTGCTCAAATTCATGGGAGGGAACTACACCTGGGTTTGAATATTGGGAGGCATGGTTCATGGCAGGCCACCAAAGTTACAGCCAACCATGTGCACACCCAATTCTGTACAATAATTTCAAGAGGTATGCAAACCCCACAAATCCATTGAAGGACCCCAAGGAGTGGATAGACTTAAATCACGACCTACCATCAAGCAAAGGGAAGCCTTTAACCCAGCCAGTCTAATGTAGAGAAGAGGAGAGAGAATCCTCACTGTAAAGGGAATTGCACATGAATATCATGTTTCCCCGAAAATAAGACCCAGCCAGACAATCAGCTCTAATGCGTCTTTTGGAGCAAAAATTAATATAAGACCTGGTATTATATTACATTATATGATATGATATGACATGACATGACATGACATGATATTATATTATATTAAAGACCGGGTCTTACAGTAAAATAAGCCCGGGTCTTATGTTAATTTTTGCTCTAAAAGACGCATTAGAGCTGATGGGCCGAGTAGGTCTTATTTTCAGGGAAACACAGTAGCTCACTGTGGGACCAGGCGTGGCATGCTCCAGGGGCAGGGAAAGGTCAGTTAACCAAAAGACTAGGAATTCAAGTTGGAATCAGATTATGGAATATTTTGAAAGGCAGTGTGTGGAGCTTGAACTTTATGCAGTAGGCATTGGTGAGTCACTGCAAGTTGTATTTAAAAAAGAAAGAAAAACAGGTGTGACAAGCACAAATGCTGAAATAATTCAGGAGAATTACAAGAATTGAGAAATAAGGAGAATGGTGTAGAGGGAATTACGTGAAGGAGCTGTGGTTGTGGAGTTTTGACTCAGAAGTCAGTTTTAAAGTCAGATCTAACAAATTGTCCGGATAAAGTATGGAGGCATAAAAATTACTGCAGGAGAGGATTTTGTAGTGCATAATATAACAATATAGAAAGCACTATATATTTAGTATCATTTTGGGTGATTGGATTAACAAAGAGCTCAGTCAGCCTTTATGGCTTCAATTGATATGAGGGGAAAAAAATCAAGCCGGGAAGTTTGGGGATTGTGTTCCACCCAGAGTTAATAGAGTTCTCAAGTATTGCTGTGAAGGATAATGAGTCTAAGACTAAAACTTGCTAATTTGAGTCCCCAAGAATAGAGTACCCTGTAGGGTCAGAACAAGTCTTCAATGTTAACAGGTTACTTTTCATAAGGGAGAATGTTAAATCTACAGCGAAAATCCCAAAGGGCACAAAACTCTCGGTAGGGGTCCAATTTCTGTTTGTCAGTTTATGAAATTGAGAAAGTCTCCCCACTTTTGGCCTTAAAATGACACCTGAATTAGGATTTAGAGGACATATCTCAGGGGTTAGGTGGGAGGGTATAAAAGCCCATATTTATTTCAGGGGAGAAATTTCTTTTGCAAGTTTGAACCTGCCTCTTGCTTTCTAAAGCCACTTCTGTTGTCTTTCTTTATCATCAAGCTTTTGATTCTCTTGGTATTTATTAAGAGTGGCTCTGACAGGGGAAGGGATGGATTGTTGCTGAGCTGTCCGTGTTTACACTGGAGTTTCTAAGGTCTACTGGCCAATATTTGAGGGATTGAACAGGACAGAGTTGACAGTGCCATTAGTAGTATGGAACTGATCAAAGTCAATTAGACCACAGAGATTTCTCAATACTGGTGGTTCTCAAACTTTAAAGCAAAAGTCTTGTAGTTGACCCCAGAAATTTTCATGATTGGTCTGAGATGCAACCTTGGAATGGGGAATTGTGCATGTGTGTGTATGTTTTGTGTTTTGGGTTTTTTTTCCAAATCTTTTTGCTTATTTTGTTAACTTTATTGAGGAGTAATTGATAAATATTACTGTATTTGTTTAAAGGGTACAATATGATGATTTGGTATACACATACACTGTATAATGATTACCAAGATCAAGGCAACTGAAAATCTGTGCCGGTTGACCTACATCCCCGGAATGGGGCATTTCAATAACCTATCCAGATGATTCTAATGGACAGCCACATTTGGGAACCACTGCTTTATACTCTGCTTGTTAGTACTGGGCTGTTACCTACTGAGTTACCCAGCCATGGTCCCTGATTTTGTAAGTATTAAAATTACTTGGAACAGGTTATTCTCAGGCACCTATCAGGAGATGGAGGATGGTAATAATAAGTGTTGTGTCTATGGTATCATAAGTTATTGGAATGAAAAATACAGAGAATACTAGAATAATGTCTTTGAGGATTTTTAGCTTTCTGCTTTCTTAACTGTTATGTCTCTGTGGTGGATGCCAGGCAAAAACCAATCTAGACATTCAGTGGCAACAACACTCGACCTAAAAACGAAAGAAAAAAAAATCACAGTTGTCTGATCTTTCACTCAGTGTGTCCTTGTGTTCGTAGGTTGTATATTTTGTCCCCCTTCTACTTCATTCAAGGAGTTCTTGCCTTCGTTCTCAGAAGCACGACATTATCACTTCTGGATTTCCATCTTCTCCTTAGCTGTTTATAATTATCACTTCCTTGTTGCAATGCATAGCTTCTGGCCCTCAATCTGCTAATTGTACTTTTCAGCTCTAATTCCATTTTGGCTGTTCTGTACTGAGTGTGGCCTTTCACCTCTCAAATATGTGTTTTTAACACTGTGCCCACCAGCTAGCATTTTAATCAACCCTTCTCTCTCTCTTTCTCTCTCAATCCTTTCCCTCATCTTATAATTGTATTCCATCTTTCTTTTTCTAACTTTCAACAACCCCAAAACAGCCTCTCAGGCAAAAGTCACATTCAATAACTTTATGTTTCCATCCCCTATAGGAGAGCACAGTTTTTTTCTTCTCACTTCAACAGCAATAGCCTTTATGCTGACAGAGCAAGAGCTTTGTTCTCAGTATACTAAGAGCTACAAATAAATGTATGTCTGTGTATGTATATACATCGAAAAAGAGAGAAAGAGAGAGATTTATAAGCTGAAATATGGACAAAGACAGTGGTCTGTGCTGGGCTTGAAAACCAGTTGGACAATCTGTCTTGACTTTAGTTGAAAACTTTCCGTATTGAATTGCTCTCTTGGGGATGGAATCTATTCAAATTGATCTTTTCTATGAGTAGGCACATCATTTTAGAAATGTTTCCGTGAAGATGTGCTGTTTTCATGCTTAGGGAAGCACACGGCGTGCTGTGTGAGGCTGAAGGAAATGCCAATTTAATTCATTATGTCCGTGGCAATGTTCTTTTCCTAGGATAGGGCTGTTTTAATAAGGCAGTGGCTGTGTGTGCCGTGGCGTACCTGCCTCTGTTGGCAGCTTGGTAATCCTCTGCCTAGAAAATTGAGCTCTGCTGTTTGTTGTTTGAGGCTCTTGATTGCCATATTAGTTTATGGTTCCACTTCTGGCCATATTATATAAACAGTGGGGGAAGAATGACAATGGAAATTATGGCCGACAAGGTTTTACTTGAGCCTTTCAAAATGGACAGCTTTGCGTATGGCTGTGGGTCCGTTTTCAGCACCCTGCCTGAAGGAGTGAATGGCTGCTGTTTCCAGCCAAATGCAGGCGACGGCAGGGCCACTTGAAACCATCAGCGCGACAATGTTATCAAGCGGCTGTGTCCCCTGCTTCTGTCATCATTATTCCTCATGAGCCAACTGCAGGAGAGAGCCACTGTGACAAATACACTATTATGTTGCCTTTTAATGTGTGCCAATCAGCTTAATTCTGGCCCTGACATTCGTCTCAGGTACTGCTCTTTTCCACAGCAGATGCTTGCGTGCTGCCTGCAGTTGCAGTTCCAAAGGTTTCTGAAAGATCAGAGAGGTACCATGAGAGGTCATTTCCAAAGAAATGGAAAGGAATTAAACCCGTGGGATGGTTGAGCTCTTTCCAGTTAAGTTCTGTGATACATTCCACAATCCTACAAACATGGGTGGCTGAGCAGTCTGCACCTTTACTGATGTATTTGGAGATCAGACACCGAGACGCCTATCCAGCCATAACCAAGTTCTGCTGGCAGACTTCACCAAAGGGTCTGTTGGTCTTTGGGGACTTGTAGGTCCTGTGGGGATCTAATTTTGTTCCTTAGGGAGGGGGGTAAGATGTGGGTGTGATGTATGCCATCACTTGATCTTCATTTTAGATTAGGTTTGGAGTTCCTCCAGAGGTTATTTCCTTTGAGCTTTCATACCTTGATCCAAGATGGCTGCCACCTGGATGCTGTGGTGGTTGGATTGTTACTTCTGGGTCACAGTAACTTGTCTTACCTGAAAAAAAGACAAATGAGTCAGTGATCATTAGTAACATTTCTATCCAACAGTGTCTATTCTGTGGGGGAATGGGGAAGAATTTATTAAAATATCTGAGCCTGACAATCACTGCATTTTAAAAGATCTAAATGTGTACTTTCAAAAAAGGTTGAAAGAAACACACATACTTTGTAAATTCCTAGCTAATCTTCAACTGTTGTCACACCGGGGGTGACAAAAAAAATGTATACAGGTGGTTAATGTTGGTTAACGTTGGTTAACGTTGCTCAAGCAATAGTTTTCCATAATCAAAAGAGTCTGAATACTGATGGTAACCACTCTGAGCACCTCTTGTAATTGCAGGAGTTGAATGTGACTTGTATTCATCTTGTTATCGGTATATATTGAGTATTACAATTTTAATACAGTTTTTCTTTCTTAAAATATGTATACTTTTTTTGGCACCCTCTATACATCTGAACTTTATAAAAAAGACTTCACCTTGAAATTCCTAAACAAGTTCAACCTCCTTAGGGATTTTCTGAGGAGTCTTACGTCTAAAGTCTCTTTGCTCTTGCTCTGTTAGGACATCTCTTTCACCCAGGATTCCCAAATGCTGTAATGATTTACAAGGAAAAGACACGAATATACACAATGTGGTGAGTTTTTCTTAAAGATGGATTTATTGAAATTAAAGTTCTGTTCTTTATTTTGAGACTATAAATTTACTGCTTGTGGTTGAATTGTCCTTTTTCTATGAAGTGATGGTGGCAATGCATGGTGATTTTTTGTTTTTGTTTTTGATGTTCTAACTTGGCAAAATGAAGTTTACTGTCTGTGACACTATTCTCAATTGATTCGTTCATCCAGCTACCTATTTTTTTTTTTCTCGTTCTTATAATCCAGTAGTCTGGGAACTACTGTTTCACCAAATGAATCACAAATTCTTAGAAGGTTCAAAATGCTGTGGGTTCTTCCAACTGCCAAATAATAACAAACCAAAACAAAACAAAGACCCAATTATATAGTGATGTGAGATGTAAACCTGCAAAAAAGTCCCATCTTATTTTCTAATTAGCAATTCTCTACTTAGTAGCATCTCTATTCCTTTATTCCTCTCTCCCATTAAGTATCTAGCTCGTAGACGTTTACCAATTAATGTACATCAAATACAGTTTCCATACGTAGTTATGAAATACTTGTCTTAGTGTTACATGTAGCTATAGCGCCTTTTAAACTGTGTAGCCTTGGACAGAAACATCTAACATAGACTGTTTTAAAGTGACCACATTCCAAGCCTATTCTCAACTTTACTTTTTGAACATTAGGACCAAGCTTCAAACAAAGTTATAATATGATTTCTTAATGATGGTTGTCTATACTTTCAAGTCTACCAGGTATTACATAAGACATTCTTTTTTTCTTTCTTTTTTCCCCTCTTTCACTCAATTCACCCACCTCTGGTGACCACTAATCTCTGTATCTTTGAGTTTGAGCTTTTTTTTCCCGTTTTTAGATTCCAAATATAAGATCATACAGTATATGTCTTGCTCTTTTTGACTTATTTCACTTAGCATAATGCCCTCAAGTTTCATCCATGTGGTTGCAAATGGCAAGATGCCATTCTTTTTCATGACTGAATAATATTCCATTGCACATATATACTACATGTTCTTTATTCATTCATCTATTGACGAACACTTAAGTTGTGTCCGTATCTTGGTTGTTGTAAATAGTGCTGCAAAGAAAGGAGGGTGCATATGTCTTTTTGAGTTAGTGTTTTCATTTAGTTCAGATAAATACTCAGGTGTGAAATGGCTGTAGCACATGGTAGCTTTATTTTTAATTTTTTGAGGAACTTCCATACTGTTTTCCATAGTGGCTGCACCAATTTACATTCCCACCAGAGTGCACAAGTGTGTCTTTTTCCCCAAATCCTCACCAATGCTTGTTATTTTTTGTCTTTTTGATAATTGCCATTCTAACAGGTATGAGGTAGTATCTCATTGTGGTTTTGATTTGCATTTCTCTGATGATTAATGATGTTGACCTTCTTTTTGTGTACCTGTTAACCATCTGTATATGAGTATCCTTTGGGAAAATGTCTAATAGATCTTCTGCCCATTTTTAAATTGGATTGTTGTTTTACTATTGAGTTTTATGACTTCTTTATATATTTTAGATATTAACTTCTTATCAGATATATGATTTGCATACATTATTCCCATTCAGTTGGTTGCCTTTTTATTTTGTTGGTGGGTTTTGTTTTTTCTCTTCTGTGCAGAACTTTTTAGTTTGATGTAGTCCCACTTGTTTACTTTTGGTTTTATTTTTGGTATCAGATTCAAAAAATCATCACCAAGACGTATGTCAAGGAGCTTACCACTTATGTTTTCTTTAAGGAGTTTTATGGTTTTAGATTTCATGTTCAAGACTTTAATCCATTTGGAGTTGATTTTTGTGTGTGGAGTAAGATAGTGGTCCAGTGTCATTCTTTTGCATGTAGCTGTTTTCCCAACAACATTTTTCGAAGAGAATGTCCTTTCCTCATTGTATATGCATGGCTCGTTTGTCATAAATTTATTGACCACATATGCATGGGTTTATTTCTGGGCTCTTTATTCTGTTTCATTGATCTATGAATCTGTTTTCATGCCAATACCATACTGTTTATTTATTATCGATTTGTAATAGAATTTGAAATCAGGGAGCACGATACCTCCAGCTTTGTTCTTTCTCAAGATTTCTTTGCCTCTTTGGTGTCTTTTGTGCTTCCATACAATATCTAGGATTGTTTGTTTATTTTTGTGAAAAATGCTATAGGAATTTTGATGGGGATTGGATTGAACCTGTAGATTGCTTTGGGTAGTATAGATATTTTAACAATATTAATTCTTCCAATCCACGAGCACTGAATATCTTCTCATTTATCAGTGTCTTCTTCAATTTTCATTCCTTAATGTCTTGTAGTTTTCAGTATATAGATCTTTCACCTCCTTGGTTAAATTTATGCCTTGGCATGTAAGACATTCTTAGTCTCTCCAGCATGATTGCATGAGCTTCCATGATGTGAAATTCCACACTGAATATTTGAATTACAAAGTTGATTCTTTCGACAGGTACCTCTTAAATTTAGCCATTGAAAGCTTCACAGATATGCTTTAGCATTCTATATCTGTTATCTATTGCTGCATAACAAATTACTACACAATTAATGGCTAAAAATAACATACATTTATCATTTTACAGTTTCTGTGTTCAGGAATCGGCTCAGTATAGCTAGGTCCTCTGTGTTAGGATCTCTTATGGGCTGCCATCAGGTATTGGTGAGGGCTGGGTCTCATCTGACGGCTAGCATGGTTGTTGGCAGAATCCTGTTTCTGAAGAGTTATTGGAACAAGGGCCTCAGTTTCTAGCTTACTGTTGGCTGAAGGCCACCATCAGTTCTTTGCAATGTGGGCCTTCTCCAAATGGCTACTTGCTTCACCAAAGCCAAGAAGGCAAAAGAGAGTTAGCCAGCAATATAGAAGTTACAATCTTGTGTAACATAATCGTGGAAGTGACACCCCATCCCTGTGCCATAGTCTCTTAGTTAAAAACAAGTCACAAGTCCCACCTACACTCAAGGGAAGGAGATTACATAAGGGCATGAACATCAAGAGGAAGACATAATTAGGATCCGTCTTAGAGTCTATCTGCCATATCGCCTGGACTTTAAAGATATGAAACCTGATCGCATGTTTAGTTCTTTGTTTCCATCCTTTCTTAGAGAAAATAGATCTTTGAGTTCATTTGGGGGAAGTTAGTCTTAAAGGTTTGAATTATAGAATGGTATAATGGCATGTAATTTTGCTACTTATGGTAGAGAATATCTTAAAATTCATGCAAATAAAGTATTATTAAGGAAGGGTACTATCTGGCATTCTTTAGTAACTACATTATATCCTTTTATAATTATCATTTTGTTTTTATTCCAGTCAATAATTGAGGAATCTTTTTTTTTGTTTGTTTCTAGTACATGATAAATGTGGTAGGGAATACAAATTAAGATTATGACAAGGTTTGCTCTCTTAAGAGACTTGTATTTAGAAGCAAGGGGTGGTGATAGGGGAACAAAAATACACAATTGTAACAGAGAGAAAATAAAATTATACACTCAAGTGCTAAATGCATTTAATAATACCCTCAACTCTGTGGTACAGGAAAGAGAGAGATCAATGTTGGGTGAGGTTACCAAAAGCCTTCTCAAGAGAAGTGGAACTTGAAAGATGAGTAGAATTTGGATAGGAAGGAAAGAAGGAAAGAAAGAAGGAAGGAAGGAAGGGAGGAAGGAAGGAAGGAAGGAAGGAGAAATAAACAGAAAATCAAGAAAGGCAGGAAGAGCCTGGAACTCATGGAGAAGACTGAGAAACCGAGTGTAGTGAAGAGAATGGAGAGCAATAAAAAATAAAGTCAGAGGGATGTGGATAGGTTTACTTCTGAAGGCTGTTGAATGCTGGGTTGAGGATAGTGACTTGATGGACAGTAGGGAAATGTTCTAGAAGCTTCACAAGAGGATAAAAGTGGTATTTGGGGGGATTTGTTTGTGCATGATGAGTAATATAAAAAGAGCCTGGAAGAGAGAACTGGGGTAACAGAAATCTGGGTGAGGCTGGTAGAAGTGGAAATGATAAATTGGAACAGTATTTATGACGAATAATCCAGTTTGGAGAGACTGACTAGATATGCTAATAGTAGCAGAGTGTGTGTTTACCCATGCCGTTGGCCAGTCTCTTCTCTCCATTTGAAATGCGTAGCATTTAGGCAGCTCAGGGCCTAATTAGGATTCCCATTGATCAGTTGTTTGCACTAACTAGTTGTTATCCATTGGCTTTGATTCCTGAGATATTTGTTAATTAATAAAGACCTCAAAAGCCCAATAGCCTCTAAGAATTTCTATACATTTTCAGCATTATGTTGGGGTCAGAAGGGACCTTTATATGTCTTCAAATCATACTGTATGTATGATCACATGTAGGCTGTACTAATATTTTCTAAGGTGTTCCAAAAACCAGTAGTTTCCATAATATTTAATAGGTTTTCTGAAAAACAAACAAACAAACAAACAAAAAATACCATATGTGTAATGTGGAAAAGTCCAAGGTCAAATAAGTTTGGAGAACTCTGAGCTGAATTTCAAAATCTCTGAAGCTTTAGTGTTAATGAACCACCAAGAGGATTCTTGGTGGGAGGAGCTATAATCAAAAGTGTTTCCCAAACATTTTTGCTAATGGAACTTCATGCATTCGTGCGTGTGTGTGCGTGCGTGTGTGTGTGTGTGTGTGTGTGTGTGTGTGTGTGTGAAATATGCATGCACATCATCTTTAGGACTAGTGTTCTATCCAACACAGTTGGGTAAATGGCAGGGTGTTAACAAGTTTTCAACAAAGTCAACAGCTTTTTAGGAATGTTTTGGCTTGTGGATCATCAGGTTTTTTCTTATCATAACTTCTTTTGCTCTTTTATATAACTGTATTTGACAGCCATTTTTTCCCCCAACAGTACTTATGGTAGAAATTGGGCAAGAAAAAAAGAAGAAAGAAGCAAAAGTAACTCTTTTGCGTGATGTTTCTTATAAGTGGTTTTGAGAAAAAGGCATAGGAAGAGAAATGATTCAAACCAAGGTTGCTATCTGCCTAGATGTCAAGTTGCCCGATTTTCAAAGATTTTTTGCTTTCCATCACTGCCCTCATTCAACAGGCAGACCTGAGTTTATATCCTTCCTGGATCATTCTCCTGTTTGGGAGCCTTTGATAAGTTACTTAACCTCTCACCTCCTCCATCTTTTTCTGGTTTTGTTTTTCTTCCCCATTGATTTATATTTTTCTACTCTGTGAACTTTGTTTCTTGGTAAACAGTTTCAGTAGGAAGAGCAGTAACCCTTTAAACACATAATATGAAATGTACTAGGCTTTCAAAAAGAACTCCCATTGAGCTTTATTATTAAATTTGGATTCCAGTTTATCAGTTGTAGGATGCTAAGAAACACAATTATAAGAGGTGATAGTTGGTAAATAGATGGGTGTTGGCCTGAGGTGTCCAAGTGACCTACTTTATTAAACATATTCTCACCTGCTATTGTCATTCAAAAGGTGGTATTCTGTTTATGCAAGGTCACTGTCATAGTAGAAAATGTTTCATATGTCCATGGCATGTCATAATCATGCTCCATTTGCAAGGTTTCTAACATGATTTAGGTCATTTAACTTTTTATATGTGTCTAGTCTGAGAGAGAGAGAGAGAGAGAGAGAGAGAGAGAGAGAGAGAGAGAGAGAGAGAGATACAGTTATCAGTAGGATACTAAAATGTTTATGGTTCTAATTTCTGCATCCTAAATGAAAATTCAATGCTATATAACAAAACTTACAAAATTCTCCATGCAAAAGCCCACATAATGTGGGTTGCTGGGGTTCCATTGTCAATGGAATTAATTTTATTTTCATCATCTGGGTCTTGCATAAATCTCTGAAAAATAGAGCTAATAAGTGGTGTTCTTATAATAGTTTTGTGGGACATAACCATTTGAAGGTTATTTTAACTATGTTGTAGCTAAAAGCATGAAAGTGGATGAAATTACCCATGGAGAGTATAGACTTGCATGTTAAATGAGACTCCTAGCTCAAGATTTTGTTTTTCCTAGCCAAATTTGTTAATACCAAGAGAGAGAAGTCCTGATACACAGAAAACTGAACTTGGTAAATGATAGCTCTTATTATTATTATTATTATTTATTGAGCACCTTCTATGTGTGAGGTTATAGGAATGCAACCGGGAACATAGGTATGAGATACAACATTGGCGTAGGTCTGAGAACAACAAAGAAATATCGTTTCCTCAAAGACATACATACTAGCTTCTTACTATCTTTAAAATGCTGAATTTCTTAGCAGCTAGCTGTTCCTAGAACCTGTGGTTGATTCTGAAGTGCTACCGTGTTTCCCTGAAAATAAGACCTCGCTGGACAATCACCTCAGATGCATCTTTGGAGCAAAAATTAATATAAGACCTGGTCTTATTTTACTATAATATAAGACCTGGTATAATATGATATAATATAATATAATATAATATAATATAATATAATATAATATAATATAATATAATATAATATAATATAATATAATATATATAATATAATATAATATAATATATAATATAATATAATATAATATAATATAATATAATATAAAACATAATATAATATACTGGGTCTTATATTAATTTTTGCTACAAAAGATGCATTAGAGCTGATCGTCCAGCTAGGTCTTATTTTCTGGGAATCAGGGTATGTCTTTTCATGATACATGTTCTTTAATTTTCAGCCACCAAAAGGACTAACTTACTTGAGCCATTTCTTGTTTATGCGAGCTGCCCGTTCCTCTCCCAGTTCCTCATGACTGTTTTTGAGCTAAGTAGCAGTTAGTTACCCATTAATATTCTTCAGTTTAAGGTTTCCTTGTGTATCCCATCTCTAGATCTTTAATATTACTTAAAATGAACCTTAACTTTTAAATTTCTAATTTAGAGAATTCAAATTCTGTCATTTTATGAGGCTACCTCTATAAAACCTTCCCTAACTTCTTTACACCCACCCCAGATGGAGCCCACCACTCGCTCCGCTATTCTCTGCATACTCCTATCACATGAATAACATTTAATTATTTAGATGTTGAACTCACAGAGCATAGGAGTTATATATTAATTATCTCTATGTCACTATCACATAGCACAGAATCTGAATCACAAATATTAGTTGAATTGGACTGAACAGGCACAAAAAATAACACTGCCAGGAATCACAGATCGGAATATATTTCTGGCCAGCCTTTACCTTGTCTCCAAGCCACCATATATAAAGCTGGGAAGGGAACCAGCTAAATGAAAATTCATTCGGGAAATTCCAGTGAGTATAGCATGATTATTAGAAGAGAGAAGACTCTTTTGTTGCTTCTTTTCATAAATACGTACTAGAAAAGCTTAACAAGGCAACAGTTTCCAAGGGTTCACACCAAAGTAGGAAATTTCCAACATACTTAGTGGCTTGTAAATATTTATTTTTTAAGCATATGAAGACAGAAGTTGTTGAATCTGAAGTGCGTGCTGAGGAAATGCAGAATTTACCCTGCTGACAACCTGCTTTGTATTTTAACAGTCTTTGAAATTTTTTTATTGCTAATTAGCCAATTTGATATTTGGCTGCTGCCTTGGAGAATTTGCAATGACCTATTAACAATTTAACACTAGACCAATTAGGTAAAACTTTCAGCTTATTGGAAATGCTTAGGTATGTGATAAAAGAAAACAATGATATCATACTTGGGTAACTAGATGTTAACCAGTGGTCTCCTCACTCCCACGGAGGAGATCTGTATATGCTTCCCAAGAACCACAATTCTCAAGGAGCATTTATAGCCCTGCCCATATGGCTGGGGCTAGTTATGGTGGCAGTGGTGGGGAAGGAAGAGGGGATGGCTATTAGAGGGGATGGGCTTACTTTCTCCTGCATTTTCTCTCTATTTCTTTCTCTCTCTCTCTTTCTTTTCATTCTTCTTTCCTTCCGTCTCATTTCCTTCCCTTCCATACCTTCTGTTGAGCTACCATGTTGCTTTGTTAATGTGCATGAAGCCCCAACTCCTTCCTTGGCTTCTGAAAAAATATACTTGAACCTGAGTTTAGTAATTGTATTAAAGAGTCAGGGAATTGGATAGGGAATGAATGCACGGTATGGTTGTAGAAGATGGGAAAGTTGGCCTTGTTGCTTCCCCCTTGCAACTCATCTTCTTCCGTTATATCCTCCAGTGTATCCAAGTTTTCCCATTTTCCTCATACAGAAAATTTCTGTCTCCATTCAGATCTACTCTAAGGGGGCTTCTCAAAGTCTTTCCCCAACAAAGATAAATAAGGTTTTTCTTAAAATGAATTCTAAAGCCAGCAGCTACACTTTTCCCCCCATATTGTTATTCCTATGATATTGTAAAAACTAGTTGTTTGTGTTAGTTTAAAGTTATATTAAAGTGATTTCTTAAACTTTTCTGTAACTGTGCTCGGTTTGTGGTGGGACAGAGGTATGGAGTTACCTGGACTATAAAAGTTCTGCAATCAGAAATACTTTTAGCTCTATTCTATCCATGTTGGTATCCACTTATATTTTAATATTCTTGAGATAACTGGTGATGTCTACACACACACATATATGGATTTATTACAAACAATTGGCTTCGTGAATGTAGAAGCTGGCTATGCAAGTTCAAAATCTGTAGCATAGGAAGGAAAGTCATGGGCAGGCTGGAACTCATTGGCGAGGGCTGGAACTGCTATCCACAGAATTTCTTCTCTTTTGAGGAGAAGCCTCAACCCTCATTAAAAAGAAACAATTGTGGCAAAATATATACAACAGTTCTACCCATATTATTCAGGACTAAATTCTGGATATTTTTAGACTTTAAATAAAGTCATTTCATTAGGAGCTTTAATTAGATCTGCAAAATACCTTCCCAGAAACACCTAGATTACTGTTTGATGGAATAAGTGGGGACTGTAGCCTAGCAGAGATGACATATCAAAAAACATCACTGAAGATGGGTAAACTGAATAAAATGTTTACCAAAGGATACTGGTTAGAATGAATTTTGACAAAAATTTTAATAGTTAAATAATGACAGAAGGAAATATACATACCTATGCACTTTTCTTCTACTATATTAAACTCTTCACCAAAGTATTTTTCCTAAGGAAGCATTTAAAAGTTACTGATGGCAAGTATATAAATTAAAGAGTTATTCTGATTTGTATTGAGAGAAATAATGCTTATTTTACTTATTACATTTTTAGAGTTCCACTTAAACTTATAATTATGTCCTGAGAACGAAAAAATGAGATTAACTTCATTTTTAAATGGACCTAAGATTTTTTTTTTATAATATAAAACTCTTTAAGTCAATGAATTCATTCAATTCAACAAATACATAATGTGCACGTACTATGTGGCGGATGCTATTCTAGATTCTGTGGATAAAAATGGTGAATAAAATGGTCATTTTTAAATGGACCTAAGATTTTTTTTTATAATATAAAACTCTTTAAGTCAATGAATTCATTCAATTCAACAAATACATAATGTGCACGTACTATATGGCAGATGCTATTCTAGATTCTGTGGATAAAAATGGTGAATAAAATGATAACCCTACCTTCAAGAATTCTATAGTCTAGTCAGGGAAAAATGTATTAATCAAACACTGACACAAATAATTCTTACAAACTGTGATCGTTTCTGTGAGTTTTTACACTAAATAGTCCCTGACCTTCTCTGGGATGTCAGAAAGTTGATCTAAGGATGGATGTATGAGCTAGGATCTAACGCATAGGCAGAAGTTATTTGGGTAAAGAAAAGGAGGAACAGCTTTCCAGGCAGAAGTCAAAAATCTACTTGAAGAACCTGACCAAGACCAGGAAGGCTGCAACACAGAAAGCCATGGGGAACATGGCAGAGACAATGCTGGAGAAGCTGGCAGGAGCTAGTCCCTTGAAAACCACATTAAGAACTTTATTTGGTCTTTATCCTAAGAGCAACACAATGCATTAACAGAGTTTAAGATTTTACACATGGGAGTGACACAGTCAATAATAGACAACTTCTTGCAGGACTTTACAAGATAGAGGTTCTACTTAGCCCCCGAGGCTGAGACAGCAAAAATTGAGCTTCTATATCAGTAAATCCTTGTGCCTCATCTATGGCAGACATCACCAATTGATCATGGCAATATTTTTTCCTAACTGAAGTGAGACTGAACAGTCTTAGGACATTCCAGACAACAAACCAATCAATGTGTTTTGGCAATTATTTTACTAAATTCTTTTGGTTTTCTTACTAAAAATACAAGATTGTTTGGGACAAGTTTATTTGAAGTTCAAATAAATAAATACATTTTTAATGCAAGTGTGTCCCATGAACTATTTGGGACATTCTTACACTAAAAAATTATTTGTTGTCTAGGTGAAATTTATATTTAACTGGCTATTTGCTTAATCTGGCAACCTTCGTGTGAAGGAATTAATTGAAGTAATATAGGTTGCAAAAACACACAGCAAGAACCAGCCCATAATATATGCTTCAAAAGTGTTTACTAATTCAATTAGTTCATTTGTGCTAAGTATAACTTTAGGACAGTGTAAAAAGTATTGGTTTCTGAATTACATTTTCTTCATGTATTTATTATAAGAAATAGTCAGAAAAGATCAAAAGCTATAACTCAACTGCTCATCTACTGTTCTTTGCCTCGACTGATGGCTCACCATCATTTTTCACTGTGCCCCTTAAAACAATGTAAAAAACCCCTAGTCCATTTACTCCACCCATTTCCACCTTCTAATGAGAAAAAACAATGATAAGAAGGAAGTAGGCTTTAGGGTTAACCAAACAACTCACATCACAACAAACAACCTTGATAAAGATAAACATAAATTAAATAATACTTTCAAATTCAAAAGGGATAACGGAAGTTATTCAGATCATGACCCACTCAAGAAATTCTTGATGCGTTAATAACCCAAAAAGTCACCCTTCCTAGATTTTGTGCAGTGTTTCAGTAATCTGCAAGTGATCATACACAATAGGAATTTTTCATCCTTCTCAAATACTGTGTGGCAGGTGTCTTAGAAGAATATTGAGCTGTCTGGTTATAGTTTATGGATCCCAAATTTTAGTGACTATTACCTGATTAAGGAATTACTAGAAAATAAACCTTGGTTGTTTATATAAATGAAAGCCTACAGAATTATGGGTAATTCACCCAAAAGGACTAGAGACTCGCAATTGTAGATCAGTCTGAGGGTTATGAGTAGCCACACATTTAGAATTACTGATTCTGTGCAGAAGCATTGTCTTTTCCTGCATTTGACCTCTAAAGCAGATGGTGGATATTAGAGTACCTCAATCTATAAGTTCAGGTTAAGAAAGAGAAATGATAATTTAAGGCTTCTAATTTTATGACCAGGAATTGGGGGAAAATGTGAGCTAATAAAATATACCAAAGCACTTGGGACTCCAGTCTTAAAATTATACAAGCACATTATCTATTGTATCTCTAACTAATTTTAATATCTCAGCGTCTCTAAGCTGGCTGGACTCAGCATCACCTTTCTTCTGAAAGAGTTTATATTACGAGCTTAACTACCTTCTTTCCTCCTGGAATTTGTCCTTGGTTGACCATATTCGTATTATATTCAAGACTGATGCACTTGGAGCTCCTTTGTGGGCTTGCCCAGTTTCTTTTCAATATAAAGGTTCTGTAATTAAGGTTGGGAGGCGTGGTTTTGACTGAGTGCCCTGCAGATTGCTCATTACCATGCCATCTGAACAATTTAATAACCTTTTTAATTAATCCAAAATTGGCATGTCCCCCTTCAGGCTACAGTGCAGCTTTTGCAAGAGTTGGTCTCTTGGTAGTTCTCAATTTAGCTTATTATTTGAAACCTAAATCTGCCCAGGCTAATGAGCGTGACCAATTCCTCTTACCAAGACCACATAGGCGTCTCCATCTGTACTTCACTAAAGGGTGAGAGGACCAGATGGCTTGGGGTGATATTCTGGTTCTTGGCTTTTTAAAGAAGTTCCCATCAGTCTAGAGATGAAAGAAAATAATTTATAGAATAGTGGAAAATCGCTTTGCATTTTCGCTTTCTTGTTCTTTTATTATTATTTTTTAGCTTTCAGGTTTGACTTTTAGAACCTTTAGTTTTAATTAGTTCTTCAGACTTTGGTGTTAGATATAATTTGAAATAATTTAATGGTTTTTGGTAATTTGATATTCTGATGCTTTAGTACGCCTGAAGAAATTGGCTACCCTAATGGATTTAAAATCATTTTTTGGCAAGGTTGAGTTTGTACTTTTTTTTAACTTGGAAAGATAAGACTAGGGGACACTCACTCTTTAAAGCCTGAAAAAGGGGTGTGTGTGTGTGTGTGTGTGTGTGTGTGTGTGTGTCTTTTACCTGGCCATAGTCTCCACTGTTTGAGCTACTTTTCCCCAAAAAACAGAAGATTGCTGGCCTTAAAATGTACCCCAGTTGTTTCTGGAGGCTCATAAACGAATGCTTCATGTAGGCCTATTCTCCACTGCCTTTCAGTTGCATTTACCATGGTCTTTCCACTTTTTTCTCCATGTTCAGGCTTACTTGTTTCTGCCTGGGACAAATGCTCCCAGCTGTCATTGCTGAGAGTCTCAATCGTTCATTTTCACAACAAACATTTAGTTGAGTACTTACATGTCCCAAGTGCTATGGTAGAAATTCTTAAAAACCAGTATCTTTGCCTATGCTGCTATCTCTGTGTACTCACCAAGTCCACTAACATGTGACAGTAGGGCTGTAGTCCACTCAAAAGGATAGTCCTCTCCCCTTTGGTACCTATTGACACCAGAACTTGAAAGCAGGTTGACTCACATCCCCAGTTTCATAAACATCTCTTATAAATAGCCCCCATCTCTTGCAAAACAAAGGAAGGTTTGAAATATAGGTTTTCTTGGTTATACTCACTCCATCAAAGACTCTTAAGATTTGAGGATGAAATTCACCTGACTTTAAGCTCTGAGCACCCTTCTGGGCGGTCATACCTGGAAGAGGAAAACTTACCGAAGAGCGTTGCCTGCGGACAGAAGCTCAGCTCTGTGACATGGCAGTTGGGAGGTCTACCTCCCTGTCCCACATCAATTAGCTTGAAGAAAAACTATTTTGCATCTGGAAGTGTCAAGTCCCATCAGAGTTTAGCACAGCCCCAGTACCATGCACTGCCACCTCCCACTTGACAGGATCAATGATCAAGAAAGCCTCACCCAGTATTCACATCAACATTCCCCACCAGAGTGGTACTTTTGATACAATTGATGTACAAGTGGGGAGACTATGCATGTGTGAGAGGGGAGGATATATGGGAAATCTCAGTACCTTCTTCTCAATCTTGCGCCCAACATCCTCTCCCACAAACCTTGAAAAGTAGGCCAGATGATACCCCAGAGCAAGTCCCCAACCTCCAGCTCTTAGTCCCGGCCACCATAATGCCCTGGGTTCCTGCTCCTAAGTACAAATTCATATGCACAGAAGGAGGTGGATAAGGCCAAAGCATGGCTGTTGGTGAAAAAGGCAGTGGGGCTGCTCATAAACAGGAAGGAGCCTGATTCCACCTGAACCGCCGCGCTGAAGCTTGGATGATCCATTTTCTATTCTATCAGGTTATTTAGTTGTCATTTGAGAACCCTTGAGAACGAACCGCCATTCTTAAAAACATGTCACATGTACTCACAGGCCTACACACTGTCTGTATTTCACATACAGCTCCAAGTTAGGGGGTCACCCCCTCCAAATTCTCAAGCCACTTTCCTGCGCACCTCATTCATATGGATTTAGTGCTCAGTCCCACCATAACACTTCTCTAAAGTCGCTGTGTGGAGTGGTTCTCCCTTCTGGTGATTTCCTCTGTTCTGCCTGTGAATGGAGAGTGAGCAATATAACTGACAGCAGAAAGTGCTAGAGGGTCTGTTCTATAAAAACAATAAACAAAAGAGGTCCTTTTGGCATATCTTTTTAATTGAAAGAAAATGTAGGCTTTTGAATGACAATATTTGCTACATCTTCCTAAATATAGCAAAAAGGCCCGAGGGCCCACAGGTATATGGAAGAGCATATGGGTGTTGAATCTCAGGTGTCCTCAGGTGAGATATTTAACCTGTGATGTACAACAGCCCCATAATGACATGGGAACATTGGGGTGTTGAAGAATTAATTGCGATGAAGTACACAATTCATAAGATAAACATTTCTCTTCCCTTTTCCCCCTTTAAGGGCTAGAAAAAGAAAACCCACAACGGAGGGTTCACCATGGATTTCTGTAATGGAGGAAAAAGTTTTTCGGAGGAAAAAGTTTTTCTCCACCCTCTTAGGGTCCCTGGCTAGGCCTAAAACTTAAACCAGCAAAGACAGATTAACAGGAGAAAAACCTACACATTTATTTAAGCCTTACATGACCTGGGAGTCTTCATAAGGAAATGAAGATCCAAAGAAACAGACCTGTGTATTTTTGTTTCGGGTTTGATGCACAGTGCACAGGTGTAGAAGAATATGATAGGTTACGGGGTGTCAGGTAGTTGTGATAATCTGGGGAAAACAGCATGGCTTGTTTGTTCAGATTCTTCTTCTGAGCGTCCCTTTGTCTTCTGAGATAAGGATACTCCTTTCCTCCATAGGAGGGCACCTCTCATATGAGGCTTTTATGAAGGGCTGGGGAGGGAGGACAGTGTGACCTGCAGCTTCCAATATTCAATTCAGCAGCATGCCACATTTTGGGGCAGTGTGTCCTGAACCTCATCACCTCCAGTGACTCATACACAAGAATTTGCACATAAAAACATGTACCAAATTGTGCATGGGTGGGAAAAAAAACAACCCATGCCTTTTCTCCTTCAATCCCTTCCTCACTCCTGGCGTTCAGAACCTTATTTATGAAAGTCTACTTTTTGGTGTGTGTGAGGGGATGGGAGAGGCTGCATTTGGCTACATGTCAAGTTGACTTCCGTGCTTCTGTTTCTGTGGGCAGAAGCCTGGCTCAGGCGGGCGGCATTCTGCAGAGTGTTTTTCTGTCATTTTAAAAAGAAGAACAGCAAAGATGCAAATTGCCCAGCCTGCTAGGGAGACCAGCACACAAAGAGGCAATTCAGGCGACAAGTGTGCAGGGAGGCACAGGGCGGAGTGGGGTGGGGGCCAAGGCAGGACGCATTCTTCAGGTTCTTTCTTCTACCTTTTGTTAGTGGCTTTATTAGGCTTGTTAAGCACTAAGGAAACACTGTGAGGCTTGGTGGCCTCTGGGCCTGGGAGGCCCTTCAGAATTCTAAACTGCAGGCTTCTTGGGGCTCTCCGCCTCCTACAGTCTCCTGAGAACCTTGGGAATGGGCTCCTTAGAAATCGCAGAGATGAATCATATTTTTGTTCAAGGCGCAGGAATAGGACACAGTACATGACACAGGCAGGTAAAGGTACAGCCTCCTGGTGTCTGAGCATTCTCCACTTTAACACACACCCTCCTCTGCCCTTCTCCACTCCGACCTGGGCATCTTTTTCATTTATAGGCCTCCTCCTGAACCTGAACTGTGCTCCCTGTAAAGGGAACCCCCACCACCACACCTCTCAGAGGGAACAGGCTCTGAGCACCACAGGGCTGTTTGTCCTCTACCAGACCTCAAGTACAGCCCTCCATAGCATTCTGATTCCCGCACAGGCAGAGTGTTATGGTGTTCAGAGACCTGGCTTCTGGTGGCAGCCCTAATTGTCACTGTGGCTCTAGGAAAGTCACTCTCCCCCTCTGAGCCTGTTACCTCCTCTGTAAAATGAGGGGGTTGGGCTGGGGTCTTCAGAGCCCTGTCCTGCTCTGACAGTTGGAACCTTGGTTTCTCTAATTGCCTCATTAGAACACCAGGAAATGCCTTTCTAGTAATTGTCTCCCTGGCTCCTGCCTTACCCACTCCCTACTGAGCTCTGCCTCCCAGGAAACAAAAGCAGCTGCTTTCTCCTCTGGGGCTGCCTCGGAATCTGGCGAGCCCTCCTTGTCAGCATATGTGCACAGGCAGTCACGGTCTGTCTTGCTCACTCCGTCTGAGGCCTCTTTCTGAAGGCCTTCTGAGTGCCCCCTTGGAGCCAGCTCTTTCTCTCTTTTGCTTCTCTGGCTGGCAGAACTGGCCTCTATCCCAGGTGAGATGAAAGTTTCCTTTATTACTCTCTGTCCTGCACAGGGATGTGGGGGTGGCCGCTTTACAAATAACCACGTGTGTTGTAGCTGCGATCAAATCCCACTCAGACTCCAGGTGAAATGGCTCAGATGCAAATGGCAGTGAATGTGTGGAGGTGAGTCACACAGAAATGTCCCCTAAGAGATACATATTCAGTTGTCCTTAAGAGACATACCTTTGCTAAATACGGGATATTTCACTTTCTATATATTAGGAACAAGGCACAAATGGAGCAGATAACGTGGTTTTAAAATTCACCAAAAGAGCCTGCCTTATGAGTCTTACAAAACTCTTAAAGTGTTTAAGAGTGTGCGTGTTTCTGAGAAGTCAGAAAATGGTTTCTGTATGTTCATCTGGGCGAGAGATCAGATACATCGGAGGGGCTTGGAGGGAATCTCGGGTCTAGTTGGAAACCAAAGACACCCATAAGTCTGCTAGAATCCAGAACATTAGAGGTCTGAAAACAGAGAGAGTTAGTCTAGGGAGTCAGCTGAGGCAGGAAAGGTCAGGCACATTTGGGGAAATCAGGGAAGGGGGGGGGGTCTAGCGTCCAGCAAGGCAGATATTGAGGTCCCAGAAGACAGGACAGGCGATAGTGATTTGTGCTCCTAGAGAAGAGGCATTGCTCTCTGCCCTTCTATGTCCCTATGGAGGGTGGGTGCGTATGCATGACAGGCCCAGGCCTGAAGCCAGAGCTCTGTGGGTAATCACCATTCCTGATTATTCTGCAGTGTTCATTCAGTCCTGTCATATGAGGTTGAGGAGTGTGGATTCTGGTGTTAGACACAATGGGTTCAAATCCCTGATCTGCCATTTACTAGCTGTCACCCTGTGCCTCAGTTTTCTCATCTGCAAATTGGAAATAATAGTAGAAATTGCCTTGCAGTGTGGTTGAGAAGACTAGAAGTGCCTAGTGTAGTGCCAAATATTTTGGAGGATTCAATCAATGTCAAATACCATTACTGTGGGGGGTTTTTTTTGTGTGTGTGTTTTTTTTTTTTTTTTTTTTTTTTTTTTTTTTTTTTTTTTACATTTAGTTTTTGAGATCTCTAATGAGAGCCAGAGGACAAAAAGTCTTCAGATACCTTAGCATTCATCAGAATCCCTTGGAGGACTCGTTTAAACACAGATTGCTGGGAGCCATCCCCAGAGTTTCTAATTCACTTAGTGTCAGATATGGTCCCTGGAACATGCTTTGAGAACCACTATTCTATATCTTATACACAGGATATGTATACAGATGAGACCATTATTTATTTAACACACACCCGATTGGTACTTACCATGTGCCAGACTTTGTACATATGCACAATACATAGTGTACAAACATTGACACATTTACTTCTTATAGAGCTCCTATGAGGCAGGTTCTATTCTACCTATTTTATAGATGAGAAAACTGAGGTACACAGAAATTAGGTAATTTGCCAGGAACATTCAGCTAGTAAGTGACCACATTATAAAACTGAATAAGCACCACAAGGATACAGTACCTTCAATAGGAGGCACAGAGATTTTAGGGCTCTCAGGAAGTGCTTAGCATCTCCTGGGTTTCTGGTTCGGGCAGCATGCTTGGGTGTGTCCCAGCTGGACCCTGGGTTAAGGCAGTGTAGGTACCGTCAGAAGACCAGAGACTCTAGAGCCAAACAGGAGTTAGAATCCCAGGGCTGCCATGTGTGAACTGTATGACCTTGAGCAAGAGAATTCATCCCCCCGTGCCATTTTCTTCATCTAAAAGAAGAAGAAAAAAGGATGAGAATAATAACATATAACTAGCAGGGATTTTGTCAGGAATACACTGAGGAAGATCATGGAAAGTCCTTGGAGGAGAACAGATGCTCATTGAAGGACAGTCTCTTTCCTTAAACTCATTGTCCCTCATCTTGTCATGCCATCAGTAATGGCTTTTGCTTGAAGGTGATAAATATTTATTCCTCTCCCCACAGATTACCTTTTCCTCAACCCAATTTCAGTTTCTCTTTATCAATTTGTAGCATCTTAGGATGCTAGAACTAGAAAATACGTTAGATCATTTATTCTTGGTTATATATCCAAGTCACCTGGGGATTAAAAAATATATACAGAGCTTCTTGACATCTTGTGTTAGATTGGATTAGTCTTCAAAAATATTCACTCCTTGCTCCTAATTCCCATGAGAAGAACATACGTTTCCCCTCCAACGTTAGCCTAGGCTTTGTTTTTGGTCGATTGAATGTTAAACAGACATGATATAGTAGAGACTTGAAATGAGTCTGTGAAGTTAAGCTGGCTCCTTTGCACCTCTGCTGTTGCCATGAGAAGACATGCCCACTCTATAAAGCTGGCTCTTGGAGGAGGATAAGATAACATGTGGATCAGACCTGAGCTGACCCAGTGGAGTGCAGCTCTCATTAGGCAACCCCCTGGTGTGACTGAGCCAGCCAGGGTCAGCAGAACCATCCAGGCAAACCCAGCAAATGATGTCCAGCCAGCCCACAGACATGTGACCTAAATAGTTATTGACATATACCGTTGAGATATTGTGGTTCTTTGTTAAGGGCCTGACTTTGGGTTCCTCTCCAGAGATTCTGAGTAACAGGCTTGGGGGCCCAGGGATCTGTGTCTCTGAAAGCCACCTTTTCCCACATATGACTATGATGTTCAGCTAGATTTGGAAACCACTGATTTCTTCTAATTTCCTGTTTTCTTGGAGATGCTGAGACGCAGAAAGGTAAAGTGACTTGCCCAAAGTGTCAATCTGCCAAAGTTAGTATTAGAATCCTTCATATTTTATATTAATACCCTTTCCACTCTATGACACTGATCACATAAAAATAACATGGAAGAAGAAATTCTTCATGTTCCCATAACTTAGATGCTTTGGGCTGAAGTATTTCAACCCCATACTGACCTTCACCCTTTGAAACCCACTGATGAAAGCATATACACAACAGAAAGAGTGTATTGACTTTGGTTGTAATTGTATTTACTGTGCCAAATGACTCAGCCCAGGGTAAAAACGTGGTCACTAGATTCTGTACTTTAGAAGGAATTTAAAGTACGGTATTCTTTTTTCAACTTGGGAAAGTTTATGCGATTTCTAGGCAATTATTTCTTGTAGGAATAAAAATGTGTTAGTCTTTCATCCTGTTCCTTGCTGCAGTTTCTCCTCATTAGTGGCTTCCTTCCTCTTGAGCTGCAGTGATGCCCTCAAAGTGCCGAATCTATTACAGCTGAAGTTGGGCTTTGCAGACCTGATGGAAATACAGATTGGC
Organism: Rhinolophus hipposideros; assembly: GCF_964194185.1. Classification (NCBI taxonomy): domain Eukaryota; kingdom Metazoa; phylum Chordata; class Mammalia; order Chiroptera; family Rhinolophidae; genus Rhinolophus; species Rhinolophus hipposideros. Next base: position 20,890,572 of record NC_138055.1, on the reverse strand, counting down.
AAACTGAAATGTCTATCTCTACTTAGACTAATGTTTATTGAGCACCTGCTATGTGCCCAGCTCTGTGCAAACTACTTTCACATACACTATTAAATGTGCAGGAATTTATTTACAAGGAGTGGGTGTAGACTGTAAAGAAGAGAGAAGCTTATGGCTTGAAGCTGTTATCACAGCCTCCTTTTGTGACATTTCTCTATTTGCCAACATTCTCTCCTTTAATCTTCCCCATCTGTTAAGTAGTGAAGAATCATCTCTCCTATATCAGCCCTCCAGCCCAAACATCACCTTTCCCCACTCCTTTATTATGCCAAGGACTACTTAAGTAAAGAAAGCCAGACAAGGTGCTAAATATTTCTTGAGGAAACTAGGCAGGAACAGGGGCTCCTTCTTGGTCTAAGTTTCTTACTGCTTCCCATGTGGATCGCTGCATTGTCTCTTCTAGGATTCTCCCCACCTGTTTCTCCCCTGTGTAATCTCTCCTACCCAGCTCAACCTTCCACATGCCATCCCCCCAGGACCATAACTCCTGAGAGGAGTCACTCATATAGATCTCCCTGATGAAATCTTTCACTGTCCTTTATTACATTGCTCAATTCCCACAGAATCTCTCTCTTCAGCCCTAGACAGTGCCATCATCACACACTTCTCACTCCTCTGCTTTTTCTCTTCCTAACTCAGACTGCACATACATGTGTGCACGCACACTCATACACACACACCTGGCATGATAATTTTTGCTTCGATGCCTTTCCACATGCTTTCTCCTCAGCCTGAGACTCTCTGCCTCTGTAGTCAATCTCAGTTTCCCACAGGGGCCATGCAGTGTGAATGAGAGAAGCAGATGGGTGAGAGATGATAGGGAGTGGTGTGGAGCGTGGCAAATTGGAGAGAGCACAGCAGGTCTAAAGGGCATAATCGCTACCAGGCCTTTGTGGTGGAGGCCCCATCAAGTGTGGCCCAGTGTTGACATATGTTCTACATTTTCAGAAACTAGAAATCCAGATTTTGTGTGAAATCCCTAGATTTTTAAAGATGTAGACGTACATTAAAACAAAACCAAAAACCCTTTGTGTACCAAAGAAGCAAACTTGCACTGTACCTTTTGTTAGTCCAAATCCTACCAAATCTTACAGCCCAGCTTAGGCTTCGTCTCCCTCCTGAAGCCTTCTTTGATGATTCTGATCACTGTGTTCTTTCCTGTGTTCTGACTCCTCCTGTAAGAAGAGACCTGGATAGGTATGTGCACAAGGTCTAGAAGCAGAGTACCTGGAAGCAAAACCACCTACTAGCTAACTGTGCAACCTTGGGAAAGGTAATGAACTTCTTGAAACTCTTTTCCTTTGTCTCTAAAAGAAAGGGACAGCCATGGTCTCTATTTCGTAGTCTTGTGATGAGGATTAAAAGAGAATCGGGGTATCAGGTACTCAACACAAGGTCTGACATACAGTAAGTTCTCAGTGACTGTCAGCTATTATCACTCATTGTTCCACAACCACAAGCATCATCACATTGTGGTTAAAAAGAGAATATCTAGAACCTGATTTCCAGGGTTAAAATCTCAGCTCCACCACTTTCTAGCTATGTGGCTTTCGGCAAGTTACTTAACCTCTCTGTGCCTTAGTTTTCTCATCTGTAAAATGGGAATAACAAGACCTATTAAATTATTATGAGGACATGCCTCTTGAGTCATTCCAGGTGTGATATTGCTTTCTTCTAACCATGCAGCACTTATCAATGTATAGGTTCTCAGTTCTAAATTTAGCCTTGAATTCTTGGTCTGCAAGCATTTCCTTTTAAAGAGAGCCGGCTATTAACCATTGCCAGTAGAGGGCGCTGGAGGAACACTGTGGGAGGTGAGGAGGGTCTTCTATTTGGGTTCCAGTGTGATGCCTTTTTCTTGCTTCTGTAGCATGGTCCAGCAGGGGTGGGGTGGACCTGACTTATCTGGACCTGGATGGCTGTTTTCTACTTGCTGTGCAACTGTGGGCCAGCTCTGGCTCAGGAATCCCAGCAAATTTCTCAACCATCCATTTCCTCCCATGAGGTCTGAACCCCAGCCAAGGGTACCCACCCTCAGCCTTAGGGCATCCTTTAGCGTGTTCTTTCTTTGTATTTACTCTCCTGTCATAGGTTAAAAATTCTTTGTATTGAATCACTGTGTGATGTCTGTCTCCTGATTAACCCAGACTGATACATACCTCGAGTCTAAACTTATTCCTTGATAACTCAGACCTTCTGGTTGTTATCTTCTCTCTGGATCTACTTACACTGCCTTTGCTTCCTCTCCTACTACATGCTACTTGGTGCTTAACAGATACGCACTGAGACGGCATGCAGCCTCGATAGATGTGTGCTTGTAAAGCCCTTAAACCTAAAGAGACTAATACAGGCTGTAGACTAGACTTGCTTCTCAACATGCTATCTGGGATAAAGGACCGTTTTTTAAAATTTAATTTCCAAATCTGTCATAAACCAATACTTCTGTGAAGCATAATAAAAATGAACTACTACTACTAACATAGCAATTAAAAAAGAGACATGCAAAATACAAGCCCAGTTTTTTCGGTATTAGATTCAGCAGATATAATTACTCTAGGAAACTGCTGTTAAAGTTTCTAAGTACCCTCAATTTCTGTACTTCTGTCGCCATGGGTGCATTTGGGGTGACACTGTGTAGACCATACCTTGAACAGCTCTGATCTAGGCTATTTACCAATTAACAGAATCATATTGCGTTCCACACTCTGATTTTCAAATCCAGTCCTCTCATTGCACCTTGCTAGCATTTGGGGGTTTGTTTTACTGCTTAAAAGAGACAGTGACAAGTTCTCATCCATCCTCTGGATCTGCCCATGTGCCTTGTCCAGCACATGCCCCTATCAGCATGGCTTCCATGAGGCATCGTGGTCAAATGCAGTAACTTTGGCCTCTTTTCCAGAGGCACAGTCCCTCTTCCATTTATCAGGAAGTAGTAGCCTGTGGCAGTAAAGTGTCCCTATATTTCCCTGGGCTCTAGGCCACTGAATTCATACAGAGATACACCACCATTCTTCCTCCCTCCCCACCCCGCCCTCTGTTTGCAGCTGATAAGGGCCCAGAAGCTGAGGTTTATTTGCATATGACTTGTCTTAATCGCATGGGTTGCACCTATTATTAAAGCCATAAACCATGTGTCAAAGCCTAAATTCAGCCAATGAGACAGGGAAACACAAATGAATTGGCGGTGATGTCCAGCCAAAGCACCATAATTGTAGCTTTAAATGTTAAAACAGAGGCTAGCTCTAGAAGTCCCTGTTCTGCTATTATGATGTGGGCACAGCATCGTCCTCTCTCTTAATTATTGTCATTATGCTACTCTATCTAACATTGTATTTGCAAAATTCTTTATAATCCACAATAATTCCACTGAGTTTCTTTTCCCATTCTTTCCCCCGGGTTTGTGTCCTGCCTTTCCAGCTCAGTTTGTCAGCCAAAGATTTATTCTGTATTCAGTAGAGCTTCCATCCCATTGTTGGTGCTCACTAGATTGTAATAGAAATGCCATGCCACCTAACTGTGAGTTGAAGCTGTATTACAATGATGCCACCCCAATTTTACAGATGCTGCTCAATGCCAAAGGGCTTTAATAAAATGCTCAAGGTCACAGAGCAAATCAAATGTAGAATCAGGGTTGGGACCAGCTGTTGTGAATTTTGAGCCCAAATCTCTTTTCATTGTATCAGACTGCCTCTCAAAACCACAAGAGATACTCTTATCAGTGTTGTTTGGTGAGTGTTCAGTTCGCTGCAGTCGATACTGTCAAATGAAATCTTCAAATGCCAGAGTGCCCTGTCAGACAGTCTTCACCTTTCTGAACTCCAGAGTTATAAGCCGCAGTAGCACAGACACAACCAGGAAATCTATAGCCACAGTTAATGCTGATTGTTAAAAATGTGGCTGCTTGGAAGTTATTCTAGGGTGACAATGATCAGTGTTGGCGTTCATTAAAATAACAGTGACAAAAACAACGAAACCCACAACCCACCTAAAGCACAATGTAAACTACCAAAAAGATGGTGCATGGGTCCTGTAGAGGACACAGAAATATATCCCTAATAATCCAAATAATCCGATTCAAAATAATGGTGACATTGAATATGCCTTTTTCAAAGGCTACCCTCTCCCTCTCTCCTTGTCTCCTCCCTCTTTCCCAGGATATTCTGGTCACTTCTCCCCCTCCCCCCCACATCCCATCCCTCCAGTCATTGGTATTGTGTTAAGGCCAGTTGAAATAGAAGTAAGAAAAACTGGATTAAAGATAATTTAATGCAAATTGCCATCATGCATTCTAGGCAGTTAACATTTATTGTGTTAACTTCTCAGAACAAATTCTATGATGGATGTTTCACATACACTCACTCTAATTCTCTAATGTATGTGATGTTTCACATACATTCACTCTAATACTCAGTCTCACAGAGTATTTTATAGATGAGAAAACAGAGTCTTGGAAAAGGTAACTTGCCCATAACCTAGATGGTAGTAACTGGGTTTCAAATTGGGTCTCTCTAGTTATAACCCTTGTCCTTCTTCTGCTCCATTCCGCACCTCCCTTTTAAGAAATGGAAAGTTACATGAATTAATGGTTTATGTGCTTTATGTACTTTATGTACCTTATACATATGTGGTTTATGTGGTTTATGTACTTTAACTCCAGCAATTAGTGCATGCTGGAGTAGCGACAGTAGTCAATGCGAACTGTTCAAAATGTAGACAAATTCAGGGTACTGAAAAGCAGAACAACTTAAAAAAATTGAAAGTCAGTATTCTGACTTTGATTTATAGGTTCTATTTTAGATTACCAACTGCTAATCATGAAATCAAAGGAACTGATGAGAAAGGAATCATAATTTCCCTGGCATTCAGAGTTACTTGTTCTTTCTCACTTTAAAGCTTGACTATTAGAGGGCATGAGAAGGAACTTGGAATGGGGAAAACGAGGCTTTCTATGTGAGATTTAGAAGCTTTGTCCTGCCAGCATTCTGTACCCTCTCCCCAATTCCATGGGTATTCCTCACTACTCCCATACCATTTCATTTTTTTTTTTTTTTTACTAAATTAGACTAAGTAGAACATTTAGGAAGTCAGCTTGTCCATGCAGTTGGTGGATGTCTCTGATGATATCTGCGGCTAATTTGGGGTAAAGCAGAAACAGCAATAATTAGGAGACTATCTTGAATATATTTGACTCATTTCTTTTTCTTATCTTTATTGAGATATAATTGCCAAATAAGAAGTGTATCAAGTATATAACTTGATGATTTGACGTATGTATGCATTGTGTAATGATCACCACAATCTAATTAATGCATTGTCACCTCACATAGTTCCCCTTTGCGTGTGTGTGGTGAGAATACTTAAGAGAATACTTTCTTATCATATTTAAAGTACATAACACTGTATTGTTAATAAATTAACAGTTTAACAGTCACATTGCTATGTTAGATCCCCAGAACTTATCTTGTATAACTGAAATTTTGTATCCTTGAACCAACATCTTTCCATTTCTCCTTTTCCCTAACCCCAGTGAGCAACATTCTATTCTCTGTTATTATGAGTTCAACCATTTTGGATTCTACATATAAGTGAGATCATATACTATCTGTCTTTATATATCTGGCTTATTTCCCTCAGCATAATGTCCTCTAGGTTCATCTATGTTGTCTTCAAATGGCAGGATTTCCTTCTTTTTTAAGGCTGAATAGCATTCAATTCTGTGTGTGTGTGTGTGTGTGTGTGTGTGTGTATTCTCTCTCTGTCTCTCTCTGTCACACACACACACACACACACACACACACACACACGGATCCATCAATGGATATTTAATTTGTTCCCAGATCTTGGCTATTGTGAATAATGCTGCAATAAACGTGCGGGTGCAGACATCTCTTCAATATACAGATTTCACTTTGTTTGAATGTATAATAAGAAACAGGTTACTGGATCATATGGCAGTTCTATTTTTAATTTTTTGAGGAAGTGCCATACTGTTTTTGATAATGTCTGTGCCAAGTTATAGTCCTATAAACAGTGTGCAGGGGTTCCCTTTACTCTACATCCTTGTCAAAACCTGTTAGCTTTTATCTTTCTGATAATAGCCATTCTAACAAGTGTGAGGTAATATTTCACTATGGTTTTGAATAGCATTTCCCTGGTGATTAGCAATGTTGCACACCTTTTCATATATCTGTTGACCTTTACTATGTCTTCTTTTGAGAGATACCTGTTCAGGTCCTTTGCCAAATTTTTAATTCAGTTATTTGGTTTTGTTGCTATTGAGTTGTTTGAATTCCTGACATATTTTGGACATTAACCTTTTATCAGATGTATGTTTGCAAATTTTTTCTCGCGTTCTGTAGATTGCCTTTTCACTTTGTTGATTGTTTCCTTTATTGAGCAGAAGCTTTTTAGTTTGATACAATTCCACTTGTCTATTTTTGCTTTTGTTGTCTGTGCTTTTGGTATCATATCCAAAAAATCTTTGCCTATTCTAAAGTTTGATACTTTTCTTTATTTCTCCAAGATCATGGCATTGCAAAGACTTATTCATAGAATATATTGAAACTTAATTCTGTCAGAATTGATAGGCAGCAGTTAATGACTTCATTTTGCACATGTCAAGACTGAGGCATACGGTCATTAAAAGATTTGTCTGAGGGAATGCAGTCAATGATCAGGGAATATAAACCAAATTCTGGGACTTCTAATTACTCATTTGATGATCACTTAATACATTAGACGTTCAGGTACTGCTGGTATTTTCTTCAATGCAACTGTTTCAGTTTCATAACAAATTTCTGGCTGAAATATATAGATGCCATCAGAACAGTGTATCTATGATTCTACCTTCGAAATGCTCCAAGTCCAATTTGAGTAACTAAACTCCCTCCAATAATGTCATCACAGCCCAAAATACGTGGTGCTGACCAAGCTAACCAGAGGGGTCAATGGAACAGAGAGGATTGACTAGAAGCTGCAGGGTTCATGGAAGACATAATTGTTGAATCTCAAAGGATGGATAAAGGACAAGGACGAAAAGGAGAGAAAGAACGTCCCATGCAACATCTGTGTGGTGCTTTTCATTTGCAAAATACTTTCACATTCATCATGGGTTTCATCTCTACAATAACTCAGCAGGAAATATTATTATTCTCATTTTACTAATGAGGACCCTGAAGCTCATAAAAATGAGGTAGACTTTTTAAGGTAACACAGCTTGTAAGGGGTAGAGCTTATAGAGGCAGATGTACATCGTGAGATGTGTTTCTTGGTGCCAGATTCTGGAAGGTTACAGAACCAGGCAGAGGGTAATTATTGTTAGTCCTAGACCAGGCATACAATACAATGGGAATGGAGCACAGGAGAGTTGGAGAGAGAAGAGCTGGGCAGATGAACCAGGAAGGTCCCGCAGCCACCAAAGCACCTGTGCTTTATCTATTGTGTGTTCGTGACACTTGGCTGTACTTGTCCCAGGTCTGGTCTGTCTGTCCCCGTGACTCTCAGCTCCTGGAAGGCAGGACTTCCCCTTTGATATCAGTAAGGTCCAGCATGCAGCTCATCTAGTGGGAAGTTCTAGTAATATTTTGAATGAATGAATGAATGAATGAATGCAGTAGTTACAGATTTGGTCTTGGAATGGGGTAATGATAATCTGGTGACAACAGTGTAATTAGGGTGGTGAAGGTGTACCCCTGGGAACTAGTGAAGTAAGAATGATGGGATTATCAGAGTCAAGCCCGTAAGGGTCATCTAAGGCCCTGCCAATATTCTGTTTCTTAACTTGAATGAGCGATACACATACACTTGTTATGTTCGTTAAACTGGAAACATACTTTTATACAGTTTCTATTTCACTAATAACATGGAAAAAATTAGAAATAAAAAAATAGATGACATTTGGTGGCAAGCTTGAAATGAAGGAATAAGGGGGCGGAAATAAAAATAATTCCAAGTTTATTAGTGTGACGCTTAAAGGACGGCTACCTGTCAGAAATGGGACACGTGGAGGCAGAGATGAGGTCAATTTTGGATATTTTCAGAGACCCATGTGACTATAGGGTAAGTCCTTAGGGCCATGCCTCCATCCTGGGAAGTCTCTTGTTCCCTTTGCTCCTGGGCCCCGTATCCTGGGAAGTTGAATTTCTTCTTTCAAACACCAGTATCTTCTTGATGTTAGGGAGCTGCTCTTCTTCCAAAACAGATTTGGTAGCTGGATGATTCTTTCTGGCCCCTGTCTTCATTAATGTCCCCCAAACTAAACTCATAGATACTCTATTTAGAGATTTTGGTGCTGACCTCTGTGGGACTATCGATAAAGGTTAGCAAAACTTACAGGCACTTGGAGAGTTACAAAGTTTTCATAAATTTTACAAAGTTCTGTAACAATCCAAGTCAGCATGTCTGTTTTTGAGATAGTGTTCAGAAGTCTCTCTTACACAGTCCTGAGAGCTTTTCTTGGAGGATTCTACATGGTAGTCTAGAGTTTTCATGTGTATAACTAATTCTGGTTGCATGCTTGTAATGTGCCAAGAAGTAGTCTAAACACATGACATATATCATGTCATTTAAACCTCAACAAACAAACAAACAAAAAACCCACAACCAGCCCTAGAGGTGTGTACTATTGTTATCCACATTTTACAGATGAAGACAGTTTACATAGCACATGTAAACACTGAGCCAAGATTATACAGCTAATAGGTGGAAGAGCTGAGATTTGGACTCAGGCAGCCTGATTTCAGAGCCTGTCTTAGTCTAATCTGTCTTAGACTATCCCCTGGAGGGATGAGGCCAAGAGCCTTGCAAGGTTTGATGTAATACATGGTTCCTTTCTGAGTCTTACATTCCAAGGATGGACCACTTGGACTCCGGTTGTCATCTCTACCCTGAGACATGCCTCTCCTGGGTTTCAGGCTGTTGTGCAGTAGCATGAGATGCTTCCCTGACCTTTCCTCTGGCTGGCCCCCAGAAATCCAGCTCTTGTCCGAGGCTCTCTCCCCTTCCCTACCTGGTTTCTATAGATTCTTCCTCTGAGTTTTGCAATCATTCTGCATAGACTTGAGATGGTCTCTCCTTCATCCTTCATTCACTCATTCAACTAATGTTCAACTGTTTGTTATGTGTAGAGCATAATACTAAGACTCCAGGAGATATCTAGATAAATAATTTATCCCTCCCATTCTCTACGGTACTCAGGGTCTTAGGGGATATACAGGTACAGAAATAAATATAGTGTACTGTAGTAAATGCTATGGAAGAGGTATGTACAAACAGTAAAAGGAGTGTATTTGGTAGTTAACCATGTTCGGGAGTGGAGAGTGTTTCAGAGTAGAGGTAACTTGACCTTGGTTGGGTAGAACTTTTCTAGATTTATTGGGATGGAAGAAGTCATTCCAAAGGCAGAAAAGAGCTCATGTATAATTTACTATTGCAGAGAATCATGAATGTGAAGATTTAATTCAGTGATTCATTCACTTCCCCATTAAATATTTATCGAGGGCCTACTTTGTGCACAGCCTCATGCTATGTGCTGGTGATGCCATGTAAATGTAGAGTTCATTGCCCTGATGGAACTTTCCATCAAGCAGTTATTCTCAACAAGGTGTGGGCAGGATTGTGTGCCTTCTACAAACACTAGGCAAGATCTGTTACCTTCCCTTTTCCAGCATCTAAAGGTACTTGCCTGTCTTGGCTCATGGCTCCTTCCTTCATCACCAAAGCCAGCAGTACAGCATCTTCAAATCTCTCATCCCTACTCTATCATCACATGTCTTTCTCTGCTTTCTCAAATTCAAAAAACAAATTGAATTTGTTTTTCAGTTGTGGATATTCCCAAAGGTCCATTTACCTGATTTTATCCAAGACCTTCTTGTCCCTGGTCTTCCAATCTTTTTGCTTCCAGGCCCCCAATCAACCAATCCAGCCATTCACAACTGTCCAGGAGTCTATATAGTCTTTTACAATACAACACAAAATGTGGCCAGATAAATCACCTAACGATTTGTCCCATGGGAGGATTTTCCTTCACCGATGTTTTTCAAGACAGCAGAAGTATATTTTTGGTTTGTATTTTACACACTGAACCAACTCATTTGTAAACCAAGCTTGGTATTTCCCCACCAGCTGATTATGAGGGATCCCACCATGGGCCCATAGGTGTGAGCTGAGAGAGGTAATGATGCACCAGAAGTGACATGGGCTCTGGGCACTTGCTAACGCAGCTCACTTGTGCTCTATGACCCCGCTGTGCCTGACCCTAGATGTACAATTTCCATCTTAGAATGGATTGTTATTGGGCTGTCCAATTTTATGATTTGGGGTGTATGCCAAGCCAGCTCATGATAGGCAGTTCCAGGTGCATAGTCACATGATCCCCATGTTCAGACACTCATCTCTAAGCCCCAGTAGCATTCCAGGAAGTGTTTTGTGAAAAGTGTATAGTTCTCCAGTGCAGAAGGCATAGCTTTGCTCCAGAATTCTAAGGAGTCTACACTGTGGTTCTCCCATTGGATCTTGCCTCATACTTCTATGAGAGTAGTGTAGATGAAAAGCAGTAGCTGCCATAACACTGCCCTCACCTTTGATACCAACTGCATTTTTAAGGGGTTTCTAAATCCACCCTCAAGTTTGATAATTTGCTAGAAGGACTCACAGAACTTACGGAAAGTCACTACACTCACAGTTATGTCTTATTTCCGGAAACAATTACAGAATAAAATCAGCCAAAGAAAACAAAATATTACTAGAGAAGTTCCAAATGAGGAGCGTCCATGGTCTTCATCCTGAGGAGTTAGGAAGTGTTACTTTCCCAGCATTGATGTGTGACAAGACACATAGAGGATTGAAGAGGATCGGTCTTCAGAGTTTTTGTTGGGCTCCATGACATATGCGTGATTGATTGGTTAACCATACACTTGATGTCAGTCTCTAGGTCAAGTGATATCGTATGACTCAAACCCCTCACTCTAAATCCCATGCATTATGTTGATCTGTCTGGCATAGCTAGTCTCCACCCTAAGGTGTGGCCAGCCTCCATTCAACCCAAGACCTCCAGACAAATGAAAATTACCTTGCAGGAGCCAAGGGCAAAGGACAGAACACTTTTTGTACAAAGTGAAATTCTTGACTCCACACTCCACACAGTGTTTTTCTCCACTACAGATATCTCAGCTACCAGTGGGACTGGCAGGCTGCATGGTCCTTGCGGCACGACTCGACCTAGACCTGCTCGAGCAGCCTTCTTTGTCACTTGGTGAATGGGTTGGAGCAGAAGATCCAAGTGTAGACTATGTTACCTCCGGAACTCCAAATATTTTGAATCCCCTTGCTAGCTGGGACGCAGGTGATCCACTGCCAAAATGCTTCCTTCTTAGGGGTTTGGATACGAAACACCATAATTTGCCTTTCATTTAGAAGGGGGTATCTGGGCATGCCCCAGGCCACGGGGCTCCTAAAATCTTCACTATGGCGGGGGGCTTTTGAATCCTCATAGAGTTACTAATGCCGCCAATAGACTTATCTCATCTTTGCTCATATCCAATTAACACAACATCATTGATGTAGTCAGCCAATATGATGTTCTGAAGAATATCCGGATGGTCCAGGTCCCTTCATACTGTATTATAACAGAGGGTGGGAAAGTTTACATAGCCCTGAGGTAAACTTCATGGGGCGCTCATCTCCTTATAACTAAGTCCTGTCCTGATCCTCAGCTCTTTCTCCCTTTGGCTGTGAGAGATAAGAGCCTTATTTATGTGCTGAAATTCACCTTAAGTTGGAGATAAACCATCCCCAGACTTTCATTGTCTTTCCCCATTGCATTGATAGTACCCAATAAGTCCTTAATTCCATAGTCTTTCTAGTTATCATTTCCCCCAATTCTCTCAAACTCCTTAGATATTGCATCTACCAGGGGATTTTCTTTCACTGCTATCCCATTCTGTCTTATCATCAGTGAAAGTTTTAGAAATTGTACCCCTGCAGCATGCCAGGGATAGCCATACTTCACCTACTAGAAGTGGTAGGATTTTCCTTACCAGCTGGCATGCAGGTGATCCATCTCCCAAATCCCATTTTAGAGTCTACTTCCTAAGACTCCTTCCAGGATGAACTCTCTTTGGTCTAATTCTCCAGGAGACAGAGTCTGAGGCAGGGGATTTCCATACAAGCATTTTACTGGTGGGCATTCTCAGGAACAATACCTGCAAAGGAGTGAGCAAAACAATCCTGGAGGAAGAAAAGATGAACTTTGATGACCTCTAATCACAAACCCTATATTGATAGATTTGACTATATCAACACCAAAGATAGCTGTTCAACTCAGGACATGTAGACACAATTGACAGTGGAAAAAGAAATCTGTGATGCCTAAAAACCCACAAGGGTTTATTATATGGAATTAAGCAAGAAATTTTGGTACGTCAGCAAGAAAAAACAATAGAGAAATGGGAAATGGGATAAATTGGTAACTTCCAAAGGGTAAATCTGGTGGCCTAACAAATAAATTACAAAATACTGAACCTCATTGGTAATTAGAGAAATACACATTAAGATGTCAATAAGATGCCACTTTAGAACCAAAAGATGAGCAAAAATTAGACAGTCAAATCATATCAAGTGCTGGCAAAGATGTGGGGATGTAACCCTTCATTCACTTCAGAGTGAGCCATAATTGGAACAGCATTCTGGAAAGAATGGGGCTGCATGTAATGTCATTAAGTGTATGCATATCTAATAACCTAGAAAAACAGCTCCTAAGAATAGACTTCTGACAAGCTGGCTCCAGGCCATGAGGAGGCATGTATGAAGATATTCACTGCAGTGGTGTTTGTGGAATACCAAGCACTGGGTCAGTCCTGTGATGTGTCGGTCATTAGGGAAATCAGTAAGAAAACAAAGGCAATTGTACCCTATAAAAGGTGAGATGGAAGAATATACATGGAATCCTTTAGCATGGAGGTGAGGGGAAATGAGTTTGGTCACCCAAATTATGCATCTCGGGTCTTCAAAGAGAAGCAAAAGGAAAACAAATAAAAGATTGGCTATAAATTTGATTAATATCCGCGGCCTTTGCAAGTACACATTTATTTATAAGTTATTATAAATTAGTAAATTATCATAAACTATTGACATATAAATTTATTATAAATTATAATTATTTATAAGTCATTAACCCATGAAGCACTAATAATGCATGAACCACTGATAAGAAACTATTATTTAGCATTGCCTGGGGACTTTCTCTGATCCCAAGTCATAATTGCATCCAGCATGTGGGGACTCTTTTACTGAGATGCTGATTGGCTGACGTGATGACCCTCACTACAAACCTATGAGGAATGAACCATAGTCTTCATTTTACAGTTGAGGGGATACAGCTCCGAGAGGTTGAGTGTTGTATCTATGGTTGTGCGCACACACTCTCAGCAGATTGGAAGTAAAGTCAGTCTAACTCCAAGAGTTGCAGTCTTTCCTCATCATCTGGTTTAGTTCAAGTCTTTGCAGAATGATGGACAAAAGCTGTTGCCGTTCACAGAGTTGCAGAGTGCTTGTGTTGCTGATAGAAAAAAAGGTTGATTTTTTTTTTTCCTTCTTGTTTTGAAACAAATTGCAACCTTACACTGGGACTAAAGTCTCTTTGGGGCTCAAATACCCAGTGAACCACGCCTGGCAAAGTTCAGACTTGATCTGAGGAAAATGACTTTCTCTTTGGAAAGCGCTATGGTTGGGCTCTCAGCTTTAGCTCATTCCTCTCCTCAGGAGCTCTCCATTAAGAATTAATTTCCTAGCATAGAGAAATATAATCTTCATAATCTCCCCAGCGTCTGGTATTGTTGTGTCTCCTTTTTATGTCCTTTCTGTACTTTCCTCAAAACACAGATAAAATTGAACTTGGCTAGTGATTTATCAAATACGGTTATGGGAAAAACAGCAACTCACATCTGTCTAGTGCTTTACATTTTACAAAGCCCTCTCCACACATTATGTCACGGCATCCTCCTAACAGTCCCTTGAGGTGTCATCCTCTCATTATGTAGAAGAAGAAATGAGGCTTCTAGGAGGCCACATGTTTCACCTGGGGGGATAGAGCATGAATTTGAATCTCACTCCACATTCTATGCTCTTTTCTAAATAAATCTATGCCTTCTCTCTTAAGAGCTGAAAATGTTTTATTATTTCCAAAGCCCTTTCACATACTCCCATCCACCATTCTGGTCATAGAGCTGAGATCCAGATGCTTGTAGAGGTTGGCTGACTTGCCCAACATCAGATCATCAGCTGGGGTGGGAGGGTGGTTCTGGGGGTTCTGCCTCCACACCCCTTCCTTTTGTCACAACTGCAGAAAAGAATACTCCTCCAGTTTAATGTGTGGTGTCTCTAACTTTAGCAGAGATTGTGCCAATAAAATGCTTAAGGGTGATGTATGGTGTTACTCCTTCTGTGAGACTCTGAGTGTGAAGTGAGAGGAGAGAGAAATAACATGTTGTAAGTTACTCACCAGAGCCCCCAGGCCCAGCCCGTTTTCTTGGTGACTGACTCTTAGGCTGAAGGACAGCCCACCCAGGAAGCAGGAAGTGGGCTCTAAGATGGAGGAGCCTTGATGAAGTTTCCCACAGAGCTTTGTAAAATCAATTGAGAAGTGAAAGATGGTCCAAGAGATTTGGATGAGTCAGGGGACAATTAATCAGTAGTGCTTTCTACCAGTCCCTCTTGGTTCTCAGCCTCTCCTTGGGGCTGTGTGCCTTCCTTCCCGTCCGTGTTTCCACTGCTCGTTAGCATATCCAGCAGAGGATGGTAAAGGAAATGAATGCTGCTGCAGTTGGCTTCATTGCTTGAAGCAGTATACATTTCGGGTATCAAGGAGTTCTTTCTCAGGCCTCTCAAGTCAATAACCTCATGTCCCCAGAGCCGCTCTTCAGACCCTGTGAAGAACAAGTTACAAATCAGGCTCTGATCAGTAAGCTTAGAACTGGCTCTTCCCAGAGAAGGCCTGATTTTTAAAGTCAGTGACAAAGAGATGGTCCCTCTTAGATTTGGAATCAAAGGTAAGATGGAATCTTATATAGACGAGGCATTATTCATCTATGATTCTTTTATGGTAGGCCTAAACACAGGAAATTTATATTTCTCACCCTTGCACGCTGTTCCCAACTTTGGTCTTTTATTTATAAATGCATGTAGTTCATAAGGCAACCTGGTAGATGGAGTTTTGATGACACGGGGCCTCTGTCATCACCACTGATGGATAAACAAAGCTGAGCTCATGTTCTAACTGCAAGTTTGTGGCGTTATCATTGTGAGTTAAAGGACAGCCCTTTCGTATCACTACAGTATAAAACCAATTAGCAGATCGGCCTCACAGATGGAACCTCTTCAGTGTCCTTAGAATCTGTCCTTTCCTTCCCATTTTAACAGCTGCCACATTAACTCAGTCCTTCTACCCAGCTACACTCACAGGCTCTTACATGGTCCCCTGCCCCCTGCCTCTTTCCTTGGCATCTACCCAAGCCAGGGCATTCAGATTCTCTTTCTCAAGCACAGCTTTCTATGTGCCACTTACCAGTAATGAATCTTTCTGGAAACAAATGCCTGCATCCCTGCCTCCTCTGAGCTTTCAGAATACTTTGTTTTCACTGTTATATAAAGACTTTCATCTTAAATCCTTTTCAAGCTGTCTTATAAAAATGAATGGGCATGTGTGTCTCTTTCCTTATTTGGTAAGCTTCCTCTAGCGAAAGTCCAGCCACCTTTGTCTTGTGTGCCCCCAAACCTAGCCCAGGTCGTGGCCTATAGCAAGGACCCATCATGACTGCAGGATCAAAACATTTAATGTGAATTCAAGTTTTATATATACCTACATCTATGTCCTGTTACTTCTCCTAGAGCAGGGAATGGCAGATTACCATCAATCAGCAACCAACTAAACCAAAATCATCCAACTATTTGGGTTTTTTTTGTTGTTGTTGTTGTTGTTTTTGTTTTTATTTTTAAGGAGGGCACAGCTCACAGTGGCCCAGGTGGGGACCGAGCCAGCAACCTTGGTGTTATCAGCACCATGCTCTAACCAACTAAGCTAACTGGTTACCCCCCAACTATTTGTTTTTATAAATAAAGTTTTATTTGAACACAGCCATGTTCATTCATTTACATATCACCTATGGCTTCTTTTGTATTACAGGGGAGTTGAGAAGTTGCAACTGAGATCCTCTGGACTGCCAAACTGAAAATATTTACTACATGGCACTTTACAGAACCTAGAGTATAAATGCTCTGAGGGCAGGAATTGTGCTTTGCTTATTTTTATATCTAGTCTACTTAGCCAGAAACACAATAAATACTTATTGAATTAATTAATCAATGAATCAATATTTAATGATGAACTGCAATCCAAAAACATGTTGTTGTTTTTTGTGGGTTTTTTTAGATAAACCATGATGGCTAACTTGCTGATAATGGATCAGTTCTTTTCATTCATTCATTCATTCATTCATTCATTCATTCATTCCATGATTATAGAGCATCTACTATGCATCAGATATTATTCTTGGCTTTGAGACAAATGTTGAGTAAAACCCTACTCTCATGAACCTTAGATTCTTCTCAGGGAGTCAGACATCATTCAAATGTCAAGTGTATTCTGTTCATTGCCATAGAGAGAGAGGGGGCACATGGATTGCTGAGAACCTGTACCAATGGGATTAGCTCTATTAGGAAGGTCAGGGAAGGCTTCTTTGAGAAAATGGCACTGGAGCTAAGATCTGCAGGAAGAGTAGTTGGCCAACAGTTAAGGGAAGGGTGTCCCATACCACAGGAACAGCATGCTGAAGACCCTGTGGCAGAGGGAGCTTGGTGAGTATGAGGAACGACAGGGCAGAGTGGTGAAAAGATCAGAGAAGAGGCCTGAGATGGGGCTGCAGGAGACAGGAGACTGGTAGAGAGCCTTCGAGGGGTTTTCTCTCTCCTAGGAACAAGGGAAGACCACGGAAGGAAGAGCAGGGGAATGCTAGTAGAAGAGAAGTGAGAAGGGGTGGATTTTGATACAATTTGCTTTTTGCAGAGATCACTCTTTTCTTTGGAGGAAGATTTCTTAGTGACAGCTGCTTCCAAATATCGATAGCATATATCAAACACAGGAAAATGACAGTCATGTTCTTATTAAATATTGTGATAGTAATACCTCGTACTTGTTCAGCTTAAAAGAAAAACCCTCTGTTTTCACATTGAATGCTCTCTTTTAATAAGTATTACACATATGGTACCATAAGGTAGAACATTTGATCACAGTCTACTGTGTCACCGTCCCGTGAATTGCACACAGTGGCACATTAATGGAGGTCTTTGGACATTGTTGGGTTTTTTTGGGTTTTTTTTTGCCTTTTTCTTTTTTTTTCTTTTTGGTCCAGGGCTGATGTTTCTGGATCTGTTCAGGTTGAAAGCTCCTGATCCAGTTTAGCTACTTAAAAGATGGGTTCCAGGGCCTATGAGTCTCAGCGATGGCAACTTGCTGTTTACATTTTTTTCTTAGGTTCAGGAAAGCTTTGGACTGACTCTAGTGAGTCACTCTTTCCTAATTGTTCTAGCTACACATCATCTTACGTCTCTTGCTTTTTTTTTTTTTCCCCTTTACCTTCCTTTCCACTTAGTCATTAAGATGTCTCTCGGCTGCCTTGCCGTCCTTTCTCTTAAAAATTTTCCATCAATTCTCAGCTGGAGCAGGCACCTCGCTTGTTTTTCTGAGAAGAGCTGTGGGATGGCTGATGAAGCAAAGGATGGGAGCACAGCTGCTAGGAGCATACGGAAACCTTGCTCTGGATAAGCCAGGACAGAAAAATAACATGGACCCCAGTCTTTTTGTTTTTTCCCTTTAGTTGAATCAGGGCAGCTGTATACTCGGGGATATCATATAAAACCCTGAGCAATCAGGTTGATACACTGGGTCCCCTGAGAGTCGACTCCAGGAGATCTGGGAGAGCCACTGGAATCTGGAAAACACTTGACCAACATGTACCCTTTTTGAGGCAGCTGGATAATTAAGAAGAATGTCATGGTTTTTTCCTTGATGTCACTCTGTATTACATCATTTATTTGTTATTTGACTAAGACATTTTAATGAAATCACAGTCATTGGTGAGAAAGAGAGGGGTGTTACTTTCGAATTCAATTGTCTTGGCCATACATAACTCGACTCATAGTTTGAGTCTAACCTAGTATTCGTTGAGCATTTTAATTGCAATTAAATGTAAACTTGAAAATGGTGTCAATAAAATGCTGTGAAAACATTTTTCTGTTTGAAAGATTCCCTTTGGGGTTAAATGATCTCTTTGGAAGTTGTTGTTGTTTTCTTTTTTTCCATTATCCATAAATGTATATGATGCTCAAATTTGATTGCCAGAACTATATTTTGACTCACCTTCCTTCTTAGGCATCTTTTTTTTCCTCTCTTTAAATTTTTTTTTCTTTGAAATTTATCTACTCATTTATCATCCTTTGGTTCACTAGGTTTCTTTTCACTCTAATCATGATAGCATTAATCTCTTGGTCCAGAATGAAATAGTTGGCTGTAGAGAGAGAAGGGAGAGAAAAACAGATTCAATTTGGGAGCAACCCTGATGATCAAAGAAGAGATGAGATCTGTGAACCATGAAAGATAAGAACTCAAAGAAGTCTGATATATTCATGACCTTGCTCTATGTTAAATGTCCAGAGCGTCATAGTTAGTAAAATTAAAGTGGACACCTTCCCGTCCTGATCAAAACAAAACAAAACGTAGATTGAAGGAAAATATCATTCTAAAAATTGAATTATAAAATTTCGACTCTGAGACTTTTCTATCTTGCTCTAAGCAGAGCTGATCTTGAATTGATGGCATTCCCAATATCTCTCAGTGGTAGTGAAATAAAAACAAATTTGAAATTTATTTTCATTTAAGATGCCATCCAGTGAAAGTTCATTCTTGGTTACATAAAAATATAACTCTACCTGTGTGGTTCTGGGATGCCCTGTGGACCAAACAAATGGTTTCCTTCTTTATTTCAGAGGTAGTGAGGCCAATTAGCTAGGTACGGTTAAATTAGCCACAGACAGAATGCTGCAACCCTATGAAGCCAGTGGGATAGAAAGAAAGACAAAGGGCTTTTCCCACCTTCAAGTTGGTTGGGATCAGCTGTTTGAAATATCCCACAGAGGAGCGAAAGTGACCCACAGACTCACACGTTAAAGAAAAAATGGTAGGAAATCCTTGGAGGATGCCATATGCTCCGTTCTTTGCAGCAAGCTGCTGACAGTACATGACAATTATAGACCTGGGATGCTGCACCACGCCACAATCCAGGGGACAGGAATTTCTCCAGGCCTTTTCAGCGCTAATGGGGGCACACTTCTCCATTCCTGATATTTATCACAACGTGAATTAGTTAAAATGCAAATTCTCTCTGCCTGAAGAAGTCTGTATGTGGAGTGAATTAATAAAATATTTTTAAAGTACTATGTTGAACTTACGGTTAGAATTCATCTTGCCTCTCTGTCATCATAGCCCTGGACATCCTAACATTCTGGAGTCGTGGCCCTTTTTAAGCCTAACCTATTTGATTGCAGCCTCCATCTAAAATGAAGTTGTTCTTGAAGCTTCTTTATAAATATTCATATCAACAGGCAAGGGTGACAGTGTGTAAAAGGGCAGTTTTGCATACAAGCAAGTGTGTGTGTGTGCTTGTGTTGTATAAGACACTTTTACTTCCTTTTTCTCCACGCACAGAAAAGTCTCATGCCTGTGATTACTGGCTGGTAGCTCCGCACGCTTGGCCTATTGTACGAGCCATGATGGATGTGTACTGTGTGCCGGCAGAAGAAGCATCTCCTTTAACAGGCATGGTTTGCTGCATATTTATTATGTATTATTATAGTCTTCATTGTAACCTAGCCCAGAGTAAGGTTTGCAGTATGATTTCCATTGTAATTTCTTATTTTCATTCACTTACAGCCCTGAGAAATAAAGTGAATTCTTTCGTGAGGGCACTAAAAGACCCTTTCGTTGTGCTCTGGCTAGTCACCTGGCTCCATCTGACCCAATGAATGTAATGATAAAAGCACTAATAGATATTTCTGGGAGACTGAGAAACGAATTTATGAGTCAGTGCTATTTTGCTATGGCTTTTGCATAATATTCACTCTCCATATTTTTACTGCTGATAGTTCTCTCTATTAGCATGGAAGTTTAGGTCCTATTACCGCAGCCTATTTAATGCCCAGTCAAGCTCTGGCCTGCCTGCTAATGATTCAGCAAAACAACAGGCCGACAGTTCTATATTTAGAAAATCCAGGTTAGCGAGGCCTTTCCTGGCTGTTTTCAACTAAACACTTCTCACACGATCACTGCTTTACTTACTGTCTTTGTCTCTTTATAAGGATTTTTGTCCATCGCTCTAAATGTAATGTACCAGAAGATTTAACTCTGTCATAAAGCTGTTTAACTTGAGATAAAGAACTCAGCACAAACATTGAGGTGCTGGACAGGTTGACCAGAAGCAGTGACATAATCAGTAAAACATTTAATAACATGGAGATAAGGGCAGAAGAAAAATAGTGGAATGACAAGGAGCATGATT
Source organism: Rhinolophus hipposideros (assembly GCF_964194185.1). Classification (NCBI taxonomy): domain Eukaryota; kingdom Metazoa; phylum Chordata; class Mammalia; order Chiroptera; family Rhinolophidae; genus Rhinolophus; species Rhinolophus hipposideros. The sequence goes on along the minus strand of NC_138055.1, from coordinate 20,869,930 downwards.
AAAGTATCAACAGAATAGCAAAGTTATTCCATTGAGTTCCAGCCAACCAGAATGTTGAGCTCTAGAATGATGCCTTTTTCCTGTATCTGGCCATGGTGTTGTGCTGGTTGTGTGATTTAGGCTTTGGGGGAGAGCAGTGGTTCGCAAAGTGTGGTCCCTAAACCACCAACAGCAGCATTACCTGAGAACCAGTTAGAATGCAAGGTATTGGGCTGTGCTCCAGACTTAACGGAATCAGAAACTCTGGGGGTGGGACCTGCAGTCTGTGATTTAACAACAACTTCCAGGTGATTTTACTGCAGCTTCAAGCTTGATAACCACTGGTTGAGGGCCTAGACACTAACATTTCAGTCTTCAAATGTTAAGAGCTATTTTGAATGTAGTACATTTGACTTGAACTTTTATTTACGATTTGAATGTTTTATTAACAGCAATTGGGCAAATCAAAGGTGGGGAACCTCAAATACTAGGGTTCTCTTGGTTATATTATCAGGCTAATGGGTGACTTCTAAATCAGTGACCTGGTGGCTATTCTGTAATACAATTCTGATTTTGATGACTGATAATCACTAGGAAAAGATGAGAAGTTTTTAATTTCAGTTTTTACAGAGAATAATCTGTTGGTTACTTACGTATTATTAGACAGCTGATAGCCTCTTCCTTAGTATACCAATTTCCTATCTTTTTATCTGTAAAATACCATTGGAATGCTGGTAAACACTTTCTTTCTGAGAACTTTTTTCCAGTATATGTATAGTAGGGAAGAAGTGGGAAGGGTCTTAAAGGATGTATAAGATTATTGGTCATTTTGTACAATGACCACAGAGTACACAGTTTAGAAAAAACTGCTTCCTCCTCTAGCTGTTTTGCATGTATTAAAATTTGGTAATCCGGTGTACCTGTTAACAGTGACCTCTGCTGTCCAGAAGCAGTACTACAGCCACACAAATCAGTATGAGAATTAGGGTTCGATAACAAGAAAGTAGTGGATTTACTGAAGTTATGTAAAAAGGAAAAGTAGTTCCTTACTGCAAAAGTATTTGACTCTTCCCAAATGAAAACTCACTGCATTTATCTTGAAGAGAAAAATTATAGTGTTTCTCTTCCATCACCAGTTACCAAATGTCACCTTTGATGACACTCTTCATTAGGCTAGGAGTTACTAGAATGTTAAAAAAGCATGTCAACATGATCTCCTTACTACCAAGGTAATTCTCAGTCTTCAACATGTAACGTCTTTACTTAATACTAGGTTATTTCTGGTAATCTGAAATAAAATTTTACAATTCTCAAAATAAAATCTGTTTACATGCCGTAAAGTACCTTCATATAAATTGTGGAATTGGTGGGTCTGGGGTTTCTGGTATCCGGTAGGTGATCAAATATATTTGTTGAATGATTATCTAAAGACAAGTGGTACAAAGTTAAGGTGCTACCTCTGCACAATCTAAGGCAATCATGATAGTTGCTTGCCTCTTTAAAAGGTGGCATCTGACCTGGAATTGAAGGGCCGTCATTCACATTCCCTTTTCCTGTGTGTGTAAACTTTGCCAATAAGCATTTTGGGTCAGGTATTAACTATTCTGGGTTACTTGGCTAATATTTTCTAAGCTGAGCCTTTGGATACTACTCTTGTGTCAATCAATTTGGACCTATTTATTGAATACCTTTTATGTACCTTGCTATATAGTATCATAAAAGAAAGTTGGGCTTTGGAATTAGACAAACTTTAGTACAATATATGCTTCTCCTTATTTGTGGTCATTGGCAAGGGACTTCACTTCTCTGAACCACAGTTTCCACATCTGTAAAATGGCAATAAATTAAACCTACTGTTAAGAAAAAACTTCCCAAACAGGAAATCAGGCAGAAAGAAGATAAAGTGATCTGAAAGCCATGCTAAAAACATTTTCTAAAAAGTTCACCGAAAGGTCACCTGACTACATAGGGAAATGTAAATTTGCACAATTGATTAGGGTCCAGATGTTTTCCAATTCTGTAAAATTAATAAGATGTGATAATATACATTTCTGTTGAATAGAGAAGATAGCCCCGAAAGTGTAGTTTTATCGCCTAAAATTAGTAGACTATTAACTATTTTGTAACATATTGGCAATACTTTCTCAGCATTTCTTTTTCTTTTCCTTCCCCTATGCCTTACCCCAGCATCCCGCTGACCATAATTCTTGTTTCTCACAAATTTTTTGAACTGAGTTTGCCATCCAACTTGTTTCCTTAATAATGAGCTAAATAAAATTTGACATATGCTTATTATATATTTATATAAGAATTATGTTTTTCATATTTCAAAAATTATGCTTTGACCTACTACTTTGAAGGGCTTTTGTCAGAACTGGATGAGAACATGTGTTGGAACCCCTCTAGCAGAGTGGTTGGCACATAATTTGCCTATTTCTTTCTCTCTTTCCTAGATTAAAAATGTCTGTGTGTAGTTCTTACCCTTGAGAAAGAAAATCTCTAGCTAGGAAACCAAAATGATTGTCTAAGAGGTAACTAAAGAATGCTTATGGACTGTGGTATGAAGTACCCAACCACTGATTTGGACTTGATCAGACTTATTCCTGGGCCCAAGAACCTGCATTTTAAATAAATATCTCTAGTGACATGGATTATAACAGTTTAGGGGAAAGACAACTTCTCAGAGAGAACGGAGAGGTTACTGTGACTCCAAACAAATATTTCAGAAGTGACTATACTTGGTGATAGGCAGGACATTAAGGTGGAAGGAGGGTTAAATTCTGTGGTCAAACTCAGGCTGCTATAATAGGGAAGACAAGCAATAGGTATGAATCTTGTTCCAAAATTTCAGTGTACAAATAACTTATGCTTATTTCTCTATAACTGAACTTGATTTCTATTTGGAGCAGAAGCATAATCCCTGACAGTAAGAGCTATCCCAGGGTTGTCTTGGACTACCTGTAAAGCCACAGTCTCCACAACCATGTACAGCGACCCTGGTTGTCTGTTCTGGGTGTACTCGCTGAGGTTCTAGGAGCTATGGAAAACTTGACTGGAGGAGGAGACAGGATTTTTGACTGGTTCCATTATCTTCCCTGGCTGGCATCTGCTGAGGCATTCACCCTAGGAAGGTAGTCACCATTTCACTTTCCTTAAGCACTAGGGGTCCACAAATGTAGTCACAGAGGCTGGTGGGCTATTTTGAATATTTCCAAAGGTTTCCTTGATCAGGTGTTCATCTCCCATTCTTTTTGTGAACTGAACTCTCTTTCTCCCAATAATCCAGATTCTGTCTTAAAGTCCTTAACTCAGATCTTCTTACAAATACTCAGAGAATCTGAGTCTGGTTTTCCTTTGAAATGTAGATATATATTCCAACAGTTGTTTGAAAGCTGCAAAATTTAGGACCAGCATCCATGTGGCTTTATTTCTCTCTTCTTCATTTAAAAGTGAAGGTTCCTCCTGGGGCTGGTGTAAATGGCTGAAGTGGTCCTGGAGTGTGCTTTAGAGAATGCAGAACTTCTTTTTTTTCCACTTTCCTTGCCCTTCACTGCAAAAGATTAAAAAAAAAAATCTTTAGTAACAAGTGGAATAGAATGAAAAGTAAAGTAATCTGGCTTTCCCTGGGTCCAGGAGAGATACTTGGGAGATGAACACGTTCCAGTAACACTTTGGATCAAGGGGATCCTGGCTACTAGAGTTTCTACTTTTTCCTCTATCACTCCTTACCCATCTCTTATCCCCACAATTATCTCCTTTTGCCACACATTCTAACTTCAGAGGTCCTGCTCCTGTCCAGTTGGGAGAAGGGGCTTATTTATTCATTCAGCACATATTAATACATACTGAGCCCAGAGTACTATGTAGGACAGTAGGCTCTGTGAGGTCCTCCTGGTTAGAGAGAATTAGACAGATGGAAGGATCCTGGGCCTCCTTTTGATAGGGGAATCCCTCACTCTATTTTGGAAGCAGGAACCCCCCGACTTCATTTTAAATCAAGGGAAATGTTGCAATTCTCTCCGGTTGGAAACCTGGATGTATTTTTCCATGGGAGCTTTGAATCTTTGCAGATGCTGTAACTTTCCCCTGAAATGCTCTTTTCCTCTTCATCACCTGGAACGTCTGCTGTGTGTTAGAGTATTCCTCTCCCTCTCCTAGACTGAGAGAGACCATCCCTACAGACTTTCCAATGGCTTCATACCTGGGGACACTTCTGCTTAACCACTGAACTCTCTCATTGCAAATATTAGTTTATTTCAAAATATGTTTATTGAGTTCATACCAAAAGATAATCTACAGTAATAACGAAGAGCCTATTAAAAGATAAACTGAGGCATATTAAAATTTTTAACAGTTTATTTAAACAATAATTGACCCTCATAAACAAGAAGTGGTTTAGGAGCACTCCACCAACAAAGCTCTGGGAGAGACTTCTATAGGGAAAAGGCAGATACAAAGTAAGGAAATTATTGTTTGGCTATAACTTAATGAAAGACGAGTTGACTATTTGTGATTGGCTATCCTTAGTGTTTTGATTTTGTAACCCTGAGGCATTTACAGGCTTAGGTTTTGGTTTGCTTATGTAGGCTGCCAAGTCATTAGAGCCACCTGAGTCTAATGGCCTCCTTGTTTAATTACTTTAAAAAGTGTTGTTCGGGCTTTGTAGTCAGAGTCCCTGGGTTTGTGTCTGTTTTGCCACTTTGTCAGCTGTGTGATCTCATAAGTGGCCATCTGTCTCAGTTTCCTCCTCTGTAAAATGGGGATAATAATTGGCCAAATCTGGAGAATTTCTTTGTGTTAAATGGTTTAATATGTGTGAAGTTCTTGGAACATTTATTATGTGTTTAATAAATGTTATGTATTACCCTGTGCCAAATATTTTCTATTTGAAATTGTATGCTTTTTGAATATGTCTTTTTTGAATATGTCTTATTCATGTTTGCATCATCAGTTCCTAACATATATGTTGAATAAATGAATAAATGAGTTAGTGATACATATTCACACACCATGAATGCCCCAATCTACCTTAAACAACCATTTTATGGTTTATACAAACAAATGGGATGACTGATACATACCATTTTTCACAGAAATGCTTTTCTTTGAAATTGTTTAGTATGAAAGCTAATAAGTTAGTAGTTTCTTATGGATGCATCAACAATATTTTTATTATCATGGTCATCATTATCCATGCTATTTACAACTTACTATACACCAGGCACTATACCAAACCATTTATGACAATTACTTCATTTAATTTCCATAACTACCCCAGGGAGTGCTTACACTTATCAACTTCACTCTATAGATAAAGAAAACTAATTTACCCAACTCATACAGTCCATATATCTGACTCTCAAGACGGTGTTCCTGATGGCCTCACTCAACTGTCTGCTTGGACAAGGGAGTGAAGTTGTTGGCATGAAGCCACCAATGACTACAGAAGATATAGTGAGGGGAGGAAGAGCAAAGACGAATGAGCTCATTCCCTATAGAATGTTCTAGAGTTACCTTGAGATTTTCATCAAGAAGAATATTGGAAAGTATTCCACAGCCAATGGGTAGGCAGCGCAACATTGCATTAATCCTAGTCCTGACTCTGCTGTGACTTTGGGCCAAGTCATGTAACATTTGCGCCTTGACTGATTCATCTATAAAATAGGAATGACAACAACCTCTATAAGGTTATTCTGAGATGCCATTCAAATGAAAGTATGATAAAGGGCTGTATACAAACTTTGGTTGTTTTGTTATTTGCCTTAGCTAGGAAAAATTGTTAGGTTAATGGAGGCCAGGAGGAAACTAGATTGGGAACTGGCAACTTTCCTTTTCTAGTTCATTAAAATTAACTATTAGTGGGCATCTCTACCTAGGGAGGACCTTTGACTATGTTCATTACTAGCTCGTGTGAATACCTGTAGCCAGCCCAAAGCAACATCTCATATTTGAGGCACTGAGATCTCCTAATAACCTTTGACATCTTGGAAGCCCTTCCTGCCCCATCAAATACATATAGTTTATACTTAATTTTAAAATTAGAGTGCTAGTACTGAGTCCATGAGGGGAAAAAAAAGAACATTAAATTAATAGCCAGGAGACATGGATTTTTATCTTAGTCCAATCATTACCTGGTAACTTTAGACAAATCATTTAACTACCCTAGTCCTCCAGTGGCTAATCCAAAAATGGGATAATAATCTTCTTACTGAAGCTTCATGATTGCTACGGTGAATAAAATGAGATAATTCACGTGCCAGCATTTTGAAACAGATGAAGGTACCATGGAAATTAATGTAAAGTTGGATCTATTCCTTGTTATTAAACCAAGATTGAAACTATGTGTTCACGTATTCCTCTGACAAGTTTTTCAGAGTCTACAACATGGAAAATGTTATCCTACACATGAGAAGGGTACAATGACAATTGAAATTTCCTGGGTGGGTGGTAGGTGAAGAGAGGGGGAGATGGTACTTAAAATACACATGTAGGCATAATGGCAGATGTCAAGGTAGAAGGCACAAGGTACAGAAAAGGGAGAAATCAGGGGAGGTTCCAATGGCCTTGGAACTGAATCTGAAAGATGAGTGTGATTTCCTCATTTGGAGGTGAGAGGATCAGAGGAGAAAGAAATTGAATTGGGGAGGGGATTCCATGGCCAGATCACAGGTACAGCAGGAATGATTTCCCTTGCCTGGAATCACTGGTGAAAAAACTGGCAGTGGAAGAAGGGGAGGATGGTTATGACCTGAATAATTTCTCTTTCTGGTCCAGAGATTTTAAAAACTGTTTTGAAATGTACTTAGCCTTTCTACTCATCATCAGTGGACAGATATGTGCTATTGTAGGAGTAATCAGCCATACCTTTTTGACTTTGAGGTCCTTACTTGCCATAACTAGGCCATAATGCCTTAAAGGAATCTTTGTGGACAATTTTGTCCAGAAATGGTATCAATTTTTATTAAATGTCGGAATTTATTAGCAGTATTGACATAAGTGGAATCAAAAGAGACAATCATGAAAGGAAAGATTTTCTGTTATGAGGGAAAAAGGAGATACATTGAAAGGATAGATCTCTAATATACTGGGAACAATTTATTAGCTCACTTCCTTTCCTTCTATTGCCTTAATAAAATGAGAACATAATAGGGGACAAGCAGGAAATGTAAATGAGTCAGGTAGGCTGGTTGTAATAAGAGGAAGGTAATAAAGAGCACCAGGAACCTTGGTGGGCATAGTCACCTAGAAGGCGCAGCCATAGCTTGGATCCAGATGATTATTGCCACTCAGGAATGCAGGCTTAGTCACCAGATGTGGAGAGTGCATGTAAAAATGTCTGCAATTATCCATGCCTTCCAATATCCACTCCCCTATGCAATGAGACTTTGTACTTTCTCCCATCAAGAGCTGAAATCTATTTTTCTACCCTTTAAACTGAACTTGGACTCATGAATTACTTTGGAAATAGAATGCCGTGAAAGTGACAAGGTGACAGTTCTTGTGTGCTTCTTACTTTCCTGGAGCTCTGCCCAGCTGCCATATGAACAAGCCCAGGCTAGCCACTGAAAGACCGCATGGAGTCTGCTCAGTTGTCCTAGTCTAGAGATATCATAGTGCCTAGCTAATATCAGCAAAGCCACCAACCCAACCTGGAGATGACTGCTGATAGAGAAGGAAGACTACAAGATCCACTCAGCTGAGCTCAGTGTAACTTACCATACTGCAGAATTTAAAGCTAAATAAATTGTGTAGGCCAAACAAAATATGTTTGCAGGCTGAATCCAGCTCTCAGACTACCGATTTGTATCTAAGGTCTGTTCTTACATATTCTCTTTGCATATGTCCACAGATCTGGCTAGCATTTAGTTAGACTAACAGTTTGTCATTCTTCCTTTCTCTTAAGAAATTATTACTTTATCTATTCTATGGTCACCCATTTTATTCCCTGACTCCCACTGCAATTGGCCTTTTTCTCTTTGTTTCCTAATCTGAGACATCTAGTGATTGAATCCCTAATGCTTATTTGAAGGTAGGACTTGTCTTCCGAATCTGGCCCTCTGCTGTCCATCTCCCCATCCACTTCTGAGACTGAGCATTCAGAGACCATAGATAACACCATCACATAAATAACAGCTGGAATAGAAGGTGCATGGGTGGATAGGGTTATCATTATTGGAATGCTTCTCTTCATAAACCCCAGGATCTTTTTGCAGGGTAAGAGGGCCCCAGTAAAATCTTCGTCAGTTATGAAATTGTTCCTGATAACACGTTAGATAAAATGGCTGTTGTCATTTAGACGATTCAGTAATTTTATACCTTATCTTCTGCCTCCTCTCTTCCTTTTGCTTTTAGCCCAGTTCTCTTAGCTAGCAAGCTCATATTGGGTAGGTGTGAGTTGTATATATTTGTGTCTCTTTTCCTAGTTTAGAAATATGGAATTGTATTGTGATTGTTTTTATGTGTTCGACTCAGTAAATCCTTTCCCACACTTCTTTGTTTGGATTGGTTATGTACAAATTATCCCAGCATCGGTGATAGATAGAATAGCTTGTAAACAAAGGCGGTGTGTGTGTATGTGTGTGTGTGTGTGTGTGTGTGTGTGCATGTGCACAATAAAACAAAGTCTTACATGTCCTCTTATTAGCTTTCTGGACAGTGTTTCTGTGGAGAATTACATTTTATATTGAATCTGAGAATGAGTGTACTTGTGTTCCAAAGTGCGTGTCACTCTTCAAGTGACACCTCCTGTCAATTTGTAGGACAAACCATTCAAAACTCGAATTTTGTTTTAAAGGCACATTACCTTCACATTGGATTATTATCTCTTCTTCAATGGCTGGTTAAAATAAAATTCAGATCGTGGTTGAATAAATATTATGATTGGGTTAGCTGATTATTACATATTTAGACATGACTGAAATGAGGAATTATCAGACAACAATCCAGATTCTCATTAACGCAAGAAACATGTTCCCAGCATGCATTTGAAGGGATGTCATGACAGTGAATGACGACACACTCTGTATTACTCTTGTTTTAATTTTTTTGAACAAAGAGTTGGTTATACATGTTCGTGCTAAAATGATTGGCTTCTTCACCAGGTCCCCACCCTAACATCTCAAGTCTTTGTATTTGAATTTCACTCTTTAAAGAAATGGGGGGGAATGGGGTGGGGGGGAGGCTTTCATTTCAGTTCTGTGAAACCGTAGAAGTAAGATTGCTTGCAGTGTGTGAGGTTCCTCCCATTGCCCTCCAAAGATGGTATCTCTGTTGTCTGTGTTTAACTTGTTCGTCCTGAGCTGGGAAGCTCCTCTCCTTTCACAATAGAAAAAAACTACCACAACCTGGGGCTAGGTCAGAAGGGGGAGGTATAAACATTAGACTCTTGCAAAGCTCAGGTGAGCATTTGCGATGTGATTTTGAAGAGAGCAGCCCTCTTCTTTTAAGTTAGATCTTAGAGGAAAGAAAACTATCTTGCACTGCATACAGATACGGTTGTAAACAGCCTCGGAAGCTGGTGAATATAGCAAAATACGGACTGTGAAATGGTGGTCTGTAATTGTGCTGGAGCTCATGCTGTATAGGGTGAGGGGTGATGACGGCAGGTAGACTTAAGTATGGGCTGGGGCATGGATCCTCATATATTATTTTCCAAGCCTTTCCTATTAGTGGGACAAGCCCTGTTTCTCACAGTTCTGGGGAAATGGGAGAGTTATTTGGGCTGTGCTCTTTATTGCCTAGAGACCAAATGGGGCCACAGATGTCATAATTTCCCTATTATCACTTTGCCGAGCACTTCCTGGCCTCCTTTCATTATCCTGCTCCACATTAGCAGTTATGAGTAGCTTCTTTATAGAATCCAAAGGCTGTTGACTCCCTTTGGCAATGCTCTGCTCGTGGGGACTCAGTGGGAGGACACAGGAGCACAGCCTCTGCTCTTCCCAAGTGGTGAATGTGGAATGCTCTGCTCTTCCCAGCTTGAGGGACATTTCCTTCCCCATAATAGAAAGACCACTATCTCAGTCTCACTTTTTTTTTTTTCCAGAAAGAAAAGAAAGGCATAAATACTAGGAAGTGGAAAGCACAGATAAGGGCTGTGTATGTCCTAATAGGAAATGTTATTACAGGTCACGGGCGACCATTCAGGGTGCATATACAGCCCAGTTTATGGCTTCTCACGTACGTACGCATGAGACAGCCAAGTGGCCCAGCTGAGTAGGTCAGACAATCAATTTTGCATCTATACTCTGAGCCTGGGTCATTATTTTAAGGCTTTTCTCCTCTGAGACTAATTCAACAGGGGCTTTGAAAGTTATTCTTTCATGAAGGAGGCTATCCCTGGCACATAATGCAGAAAATTCAAGACAGTGATTTCTGAGAGAATCCTGTATACCTGTGCTACAAATTTCTTTGTACTCTTCATGCCATTATAGGCCTGGGATTTTTGGACATAATGTGGATGGTGTTAGTTCTCTTTCCCTTGTCATTGCTAGGAATGCAGGTTGTGTATGTGTGTATCAAACTTTTTATGCCCTTATCAAAGAAATTCCATGGAACTCAGGCCTTGAACAGTGCCTGGCTAACAGTCAAGCTTCAAAATAAAAAAGCTGTTGACTAGATGAGTGAATGAACCAGACTCAACCATGTACCAGCTGCCCAATTTCTCATCTTTCTGAGCATGAGTCATCATAGCAGCTCTATATGGCTGCCCTAAAGAGTTAGAGACTATGTATAGAAAACCCTTTAAGGGTGCCTACTTGTAGTAGTTAGTTATTGAAAGCTGCTTTCTTTTTCTTTTTTGTCCTTCTCTTCCTTCCTCCTGGGCTTGTTATAAGCTGCTAAGGAAATTATGGGTGCAAATGTTCCAAAAAGTATACACAAATACATGGCGGTTTTATTGTTGTCTGGTGGGTCCTGGTGGACAAATGTAGAGGTGTCATAACTACATGTATGGTCCATTTGAAAGACTTTCCGTTCTCCCACAGGCAAATGAGCAGAAGAAACACAATGAAGTCTGCTTAATGGTACATTTGTCAGAGCCCTGGGAGAAAGAGGAAGAAAATTCAGCATTTACAAATGTTCAAGAGTTTAACTGAAGAATCTTAGATCCCTGTGCCCTCTCTATTGCTAGTGACATGTCCTTTTAAAAATTACTGATTGGCCACCCCGAGCACCCAGGTCTGGGGAGGTGTGACCTGCATCCTCCTAGAAATCCATGTTCTGCTAGAGATGAACCAGTAAGCATGTGGAAAGCAATCAAGTTTCAACAGAATTGCATTTTTCACAAGCTCTTGGAAAAAGAATGTTCATTTCAGCCTATTTTCCACTAGCATATTTGCAGAATATTTAGGGTGAGGGGGAATTTGTCTGCATGTGTTTGTGCATGATTATGGGGAATAAAGAGAGAAAGGTGGAGAGAACTTCCTTCCAAGGAGAACTGGAAAGGGAAGAGTGTGCATTGAGACTGGAAAATGAAAACAATCTAGCTTATATAAAAGGACCCAAGATGAGGGCTCCTGGAAAGGGAGAGCGATGGTGGACACAGGAACAGCAGGAGAGGAGAGAGTCTTGGTGGATGCACACAGCGGGGGAGACATTGGCAGCCTTGTGGGGGAGAGGGAGGTGGTGTCAGTAACAGGGAACGTCCTCTGCAGGGGGAGCAGCAGGGGGAGTTGCAGGGGGAGTGGGGCGAGTGTGAGACAGACAGCAGATGCCCACAGCAGGGAGCAGAGAGGCATCACAGAGCAAGGGAAGTAAAGAAATTAGGGATGGAAAAGACCTGTTCTGTTGTTCAGTCATTCCGCTCCCCACTGCTGCTAGCCGCTGTTGTCTAGCATATATTTTAAAATGTCTTCTTGATTACTACACCCACTCCTTCCCCTCCAAAGGCTTTGCTTTAAGATGAGGTTTCGTTCTACTACCTCTAGTTTCTGAATATACATAAGTAAGTCATAAAGAAAGATTGGGAGAAAAATAAAAGATAGAGAGAGGTACTAAATGCAGAAGCACACACCTGTTTGACACTCATTAAGCCAGTACAGTGTGTTAGGTGTATGCTGCCTTTGCAAGATGCTGCCACCTCTCCCACGGGGCCTTGTCTATAAGGATAATGACCACAGATTTCCAAAATGTTATTTAGAGAGTTGGTTTGGTCTTGATTTGGGGGAAAGAGGAGGTACGTGAGAATGGATTGAGATGGAAAACATGAAACAAGAAGAGGAGACTGTAGATGAGATGGAAGGAGAGGAAGGGTGGGAAGTGGAGGTAAGAAAACAGTGGGGCACAGAAGAAGGAAAAGGGTGGAGAAGGAGATGAGAGAATATAAAATCTCATGTTGTAGTTTGCTTTGAGAATTTAGAGACCATGATCCATTGTCAGAAAAATTTTACAGCTAGCACAACTGGGGGAGATTTTGCTCACCAGGATATATTTGGCAATGTCTGGAGACATTTGTGATTGTCCTAACTGAGTATGTGTGGGGGCACTACAAGCATTTGGTAGGGGCCAGAGCTGCTGCTAAACATCTTACAATGCACAAGAGGGTCCCTCACAACAAAGGATCATCAAGCTCAGAATGTCAATAGTGCTGAGGTGGAGAAACCCCAAACTAGGGCACGTGTACATACGCGTGCACACAAAAGTGACATGAAGGTTACACAAATAATACTTATCCATCCTGACTATGTGCAATGCACTCTGATATTTTGTATTCTGGTGTATACTATTATGTCATTAAACAGTGTTGATCCAATTCACTAAATTGATTTCTTGACTTACTGTTTAGAAACTACTATGGAAAGTGGTAGAAACAGCACAAATTTCTCTGGTCCTTGACAAGTGCCTCGCATGGTAATAGGTGCTCAGTAAAGTCCTAAGGACCTTTATGAGCTGGTCCTGCCTACCATTTTTATTTCTTCCTAGTCCACCCTCTCTCTCCCTCAGGCTGTTCCTGACATACTGTCCCCTTCCTATTCCTTCCTGCCTCCAGCTTTGGCTCTCTGTCTGGGATATGCCTCTCCCAGCTGTGGGCATCGCTGGCTCCTTCTCAGTATTCAGGCCTTCCTTGTAAATTTTAGATCTCTCCCCACCAGAAGGAAGATTCTGGAGAATGGGGATCACTACCTTTTGGGCAGTGTAGAATAAAACTCTGCCATGCAGCATTCTTTGGGATATCTTTGAGATCGGACCATTTTGACCTGAATATAATATGACTAAAATGGATGCAAGAGGTGCGATTAATATTTCTTATCCTTTCCCCAACATCATCTCTTTCTAAAGCACATACATTATTTCAGCACTGCTCTTTTAAAGGAAATGATGGCTCTTTCTATTTTAGAAGCACCCAAGGGGGGCTGGCATTTGCAGTGGCTTTCATCCTACCGAGTATTGCTATGATGTGAGCATAATTCATGGACCCATAATACTCCTTTCCAGTCAGTAAGGTGGGAATTTTTTTTCCTTTTCTGTGGTGGACTTAGACAAGACTTACTTTAGACATTCAACATGGCGGGTGCCTCTTTTTGAGGGGACATTAGCAAAAGATCCCTTCAATAATTCAAGGGCATTGCCACAAGTCTTTATTTACTCATTCTACTTCTATCATTGAGTTATTGAGTTTAGAGTCGAGAAAGATCCAGACAGATGATCTGGACAGACCTCCCGAGGAAGGGCTAACTATCTCATTCTGATAGGTCTTACAACCACTTTACAACTGAGGTTTTGTTGTTATGTCTACACTTACAATGAGAGGATGGGGGCACTAACAGTTTGTGATGTGCTCAAACTGGACAGCTAATAAATGGCACAACCAGGATTCAACCTCAGGGCTTCTTCTGACTCAAAGAGCAAGATCCAGAGATGCAGACTGGGGAGACATCAACATTTATGGAGTTCCTGAAGCCAGGGGGGTGGAAGAATCTATGTAGCATGAGAAGATAAGGGGCCTGGGAAAGAATCTAGTAAACATTAGTATTTCAGATCCATGCAGAGGAAAAGGGTGCCTGAGAAGGAATAGAGACAGACTGGGGGTGGAAGAGGGAAGGAGAGTGTGGTATCACAGAAACCTAGGAAGAGAGTTTCAAAAGGATAGGAGTGATCCAGAAGGTCTAATGTTGCAAAAATAGAATCAAAACTGTCCAGGTGGACAGTGTCCTAAGGATTTGGCAATGGGAGTAAGGAGGTGTTTGATGACCTTGAAGGGAATTATTTTAGTAGTCAGATTTCAGCGAATTCAGAAGTAGATGAGAGGTGAAAAATGAGACAGAGTGAGCACAGTTTTATGTTTGGTTGAAGAGGAAAAGCAGGAGATAACTCAAGGTCAACGTAGGTTGCGTTTATTTGCTCACTTGTTTTTAAGATAAGAGAGAATGACATAAATGTAAGTGCTGTCAAGAAGGCCCCAGTAGGGAAGAGAGGTTAAGCATACAAGAAAGAGAAAATTATCAAGAGCTCAAGGCCCCTGAGTTCAGGAGAGGGTACCTTTGCATTCTTGAAATTAACAAGAATTGAGAGTGAGATTTAAGATACAACAAATTAAAAGTTTGAACCTGATATTAAGTATCAACCATTCATTTTCCATAAAGTGGGATAATTCATCCGAGTATACAGATAAATCACACCTCTTCTGGAGAGATCTTTTTTTTTTTCTTTCATAGCACTTATAACTTTTATTTGCTTATCCTTGTTTCCTTTTTTGGTCTCTTTTTCAGTAGAATGTGGGATACATGGAGCAGGGCCCATGCCAGAGAAATGGCTTGAATATTTAGGCAAATTTCCCCCGGAAGCAATCCTATTTGGAAACTAGGGTGATGCTAATAAAAACTCTCAAATAAGTTTTTAATTCATAATGAAAAGTCAGAAAAAAATAGGAAAGTCATTAAAAAAGTGTGAGTGTGGGGACTTAGATTGCATTGAACAAGTAATAAACGTAAGGGAACATAAACAATAAAAGCTATCTCTTGAGCATGCAAGCGCTCTTGAAGAAGCATGCAATATAGTTTCCTCTTGACCTTTGCCTCTCAGCTTGATAATTTTCAAATTAGAAAGCAAGACCGTTAATGAGGGATATAAATGATAAACGTCTAAGTATTACTTTGTCTTGTGTACCTGAAACTAATAAAAAAAAAGAAAAAAAGGTAGAAGTTGCTGGAAGGGATTCTTTAAAGGAAACTTTTTATGTTCTTCTCTTTCTGCTGTCTCAATTCTCTCTTCTGTCTCTCACTCCCTTGCTAGCTTACCCTCACTTACAGAATGAACTTGACATTGTCTGGAAGGAAAATGGAGCACACACCATCTCTAGACGTATTGTTTGGTGTGATTCAGACCACTGAAACTCTCCTCTCAGCTCCCCACGCAGGTCAGGAAGCCTTCCAATTTTTTTCCTTTTAGAAGAACTTTCTGTTTTACGGATCATACACTGATCCTTGAAACCAAATAAGATGAAAATGTTGCATCCCTTCCAAACCCACAAAAAGACGGGTGCCTTGGGACTGTGTGGGAAGCATAGAGAAGGAGAGGGCATAGAGCATGCAGATAGCAGGGCACGAGTTTTCAGTTTATAATTAGGTGACAGTAGCAGAGAATGGAATGCTCAAGGGCATTTAAGGAAGAGGGGACTAGATTTAGATTCTGTTCCGCCACTTACTGGTTGGTTGGTGACCTTGGCCTGTACCTTAACTTCTCTGAGTATTAGCTTCCTCGCATGTAAAACAGAGGCAATTATGCGTTCATAGACCTGTGAGGATTAAATAGATCATCCAAGATCAACATTATCTATATAGTGCCTCAACAAATACTAGGGTTTTCCATGTTTGCAGTCAGTTTTGGCCCCTAAGTTACTACCCTCTCCCCGTTCTGTTTTGAGTGAATAAAACCATTAAATAGGTATTTTGTTTCAAGTATGTGGTGTGATTACAAAGACCTAAAGTGAGGGAAATCAAAGGAGAATTCAAAGGTGGGAGCAGAAGGTGAGTTCAGTTCGGGGCATGCTAATTTTGAAATGCCTCTGAGACTTTCAAGAGGGGAATTGGCAGTCAACACTTTTGGAGAAGTATTAGTGGAAAGTTATTAATATATAGGTGGTAGTAGTTGAAGAGAGTGAAAATAACTCCTTGAACTACAAGGACTACCATTTTTAATTGGGCCCATCTGAGAATGAGGCTCTCTCTAGGAGATTGAAATAAGCGGTGCAGGGGAACCCAGAGAGACTGTGGCCACAAGTACCAAAGAAAGAATTTCAAATTGCTCAGTCAACACCATTGCCAGATGCAGCAGAGTAGCTCATTCTGTAAGATGGTAATAAGTGTCCCTTCAAGTTTTTAAAATATGGAGCTCCTTGCTGAATTTGATAGAAGCAGTTCTGATGAAACAGTGGGGACAGAAGCCAGAACACTGGGAGGAATGGAAGGTGAGGAAGTAGAGATGATGAGCGTAAACAAAAAGGGTCAAACTAGAGAAGGAGGCAGGGTCAAGGGTGACTTTTATATTTCAAAGACAGAAGCTTGAACATGTTCCTGGTCAGAGGAAGAGATTGAAGACACAAGAAAAAGAGAGTCATCTGGAGAGAAATTGAGGAGGATGGAAGGGAATTTGATTAGGAGAGCAGGAGGAGGAGTTGGCCTCAAAGAAGGGTGGGGACAACTGGTCCTCTGGGACTAGAGAATAGGTGGCTCACTCTTAATTATTTTCTCTTTACTCGTCAAGATGTGGTGAAGTTTTGGCATGGTTATTGAAAGGTTTTAAGATTTTGAAGGATTTTGAGGTTTTTAGGGTATTTTCTTAATTCTAGGTCTGTTGCTTGTATTGCATTTGTCCTACACATGCATGGGAGCACCCCATAATGGCAGGGCCCTGCCCGTGTTATGTCTCAGGCTTCTAAACTATGATTTCAGCATCCTTTGCAGTAGTGTGTGTGTGTGTGTGTGTGTGTGTGTGTGTGTGTGTGTGTCCAACCTTAAGCATTTAGGGACGTAAGCGCCATTGATTTTTCAAGAATAGCATTCATTTAATAGCAACTTAGTGAGCTCCTTCTAGGGGCTAAATCAGTGATTGAAATCACATCACATCAATGCTCATGGAGCTTTCAGTGTGGTGAGGGGAATAACAATGCTAAATATAAATTACAAATGATGGTAAGACCTATGCAAGTAAAGCACGGGCATGATGATTGTGGGTAATTGTGGTCCCAGATGGGTCTGTAAAGTCAGGAAGGATTTCCTTCTTGGAGAAGAGACATTTGACTGGAGAACTAAAGGAGAACTAGAAAATTGCTTGGTGTGGATGCTACGCAGTGAAGCTAAGGGGAAACCATCACAGACAGAGGGAACAAGTTGAATAATTGTCCAAAGGCAACATAGAGCTTGATGCTTTTTTCCCCCAGAGAAGGCTAGTCACTTGTATAAAAGATGGGAAGAGAAAAGGACATAAAACTGACTGAGAGGGAGACGCAGATCACACAAACCTGAACCTTATCAGCCATATTAGCACTTGCAGACTGTATGGTGAATACAACGCGAGGCCATCCAAGAATTTTAAGCTGTATGTGGGACTAAGGAAAAGTGTAACATGATCATATTTGCTATTTAAAAAAGATTTTTCTTGTAGCTTTGTGGAGAATAACTGAAGGGAACCAAAAGTTTCAAAGAGATACAGGGCAACCTGCAAGAAACACTGTAATTGTCCCAGTGAGAGAAGATGGAAGTTTGGATGAGGGCGGTGACAGGGGATATGGAGAAAAGAGGACTGAATTCAGATTTGTTTTGGGAGGTAGAATCAACCAAGCTTGGACATGGACGTAAGAGGGAGGGAACTGTCATGGCTGACTGTCAGGGTTTATGGTTCCATTGAGTTCAATTCACACACCATCACCCTATAGTAGTGTGAAGTTATAGTTATCTTATCAAGCTATTGTTTATGAATCTTTTTCTCGAATTCAATTGTATTTTCTACCTGAATTATGTCTTGATAAAAGAACACAGATCTCTATTTCTTCCAATATGTCCTTTCTCAAGCTTCAAGAAAGTACCCATTTTAACTATATAAGGCTGGTTAACACAAATGTTGAGTCATGTTATTCAGATTCTTTGTGACCTTAAATTGTTTCATAGTTGTGTGATGTTATACAAGTCATTTAGTCACCCCAGCCTTAGTATCTTTACCTGTAAACACAGAAATTCCTGGATAGATATTTCAGGGTTCTATTTAGGATGAATTAATAATATGATAAAGTTGCATCTTATGCATTTAAATTACCAAGTAGGTACTTAGAGTCACCTATGAAATATTATTTTTTTTAAATTAAAGTTTATTGGGGTGACAATTGTTAGTAAAATTACATAGATTTCAGGTTTACAATTCTGTATTACATCATCTATAAATCCCATTGTGTGTTCACCACCCAGAATCAGTTCTCCTTCCATCACCATATATTTGATCCCCTTTACCCTCATCTACCACCCCCCTCAGAGATGAGCTCCTTACCCTCTGGTAACCACTAAACTATTGTCTGTGTCTATGAGTTTTTGTTTCTCATTTGTTTGTCTTGTTCTTTTGTTGTTTTTGGTTTATATACCACATATCACTGAAATCATATGGTTCTCAGCTTTTTCTGTCTGACTTATTTCGCTTAGCGTTATATTCTCAAGATCCATCCATGTTGTTACAAATGTTCCTATATCGTCTTTCCTTAACGCCAAATAGTACTCCATTGTGTATATATACCACAACTTCTTATATTCATCTAGCAATGGACACTTTGGTTGTTTCCATGTCTTGGTCACCGTAAACAAAACTGCAATGAACATTGGAGCACACGTGTCTTTATGGATAGATGTTTTCAGATTTTTTGGGTAGATACCTAGGAGTGGGATTGCTGGGTCATACGGTAATTCTATTTTTAATTTTTTGAGGAGCCTCCACACTGCCTTCCATAGCGGCTGCACCAATCTACATTCCCACCAACAGTGTATGAGGGTGAAGTATTCTTGTATCTAATCAAGCATATAGATCCAACATCCTGGTTACAGGAAAGTCAGGGACAACACACCAAATTAATTAGTATTAAGAAACAATCAGATAAATGCAGCATGTGGGATGTTCTATAAGATATTGAATCTGGTCTCTTAAACAGTCAAAATCATAAGAGGGGAAAAGAGTAAAGGGGCATATCAATTAAATGCACTGTATGAAACTTGGTTACATTTTGATTTGGGGGGTGGGAACCTAGCTCTAAAAATTATGCTAGGGACACTTGAGAAAATTTGAATATGGATTATGTGAAATCATATTAGAAGTTACTGTTAACCTTTGTAAGGCATGATAATGCTATCACAGTTACGTAGGAGTGAGTCCTTATTTCAGGAGCTGCATTTTGAAGTGTTAAGGGAGAAGAGACATTTCTGTAACTTTATAACAGTCATAAAAATAAGGATGTAGAGATGGATAGAGAGATTGAGAGATGAGACAGATATGGCAAAATGTGAACACTTGCTGTAGATACCGGATAAATGGGTTTTCATTGTCCTATTCTTTCAACATTTTTATATATTTGAAAATTTCAGGTTGAAAAGTCAGCACAAAAGGCAAAAATTGAGTTACATCAGCATTGCCAGAGGAGGAAGTAGGTTTCTGTTTAGGCTCCACGTTGTCTGAAAACATATGCAGCTTTAAACACCAGACTCATGCGCAGCCTAGGAAGATGCAGACACTGTAGAAGGAAGGCCCTTGGCAACCTGAGAACCAAGCTCCAGCCGCCTGGGTGTCCCACATCATGCCCACATGAAGGCTGATGCTCACAGGCTGGAAGGGAGAGCTGGAGTACTTGTACTATGCAAATTGCTGATTTCCATCTTCGCAATTTGTGTTGCCTAGCTGGGATAGTTGACTTTACTGTGGATTTGATATAGGCGTGATACAACTACAATATGATTTATTTCTGGAAACTGCTCACCACTGTGTATATGTAATATGGTAAGCACTGTTTTAATAATGTGGCTCCTCATCATTTCAGACCAGAGTCCCTATCTTTGTATTGTGTTCCTACTGACCCATCTACCCCCTGCCATTAGCATCTACTTCCCACTCTGTCTTTTCTTCAGCAACCAAATGCTTTCATTTTGGAGGAGGGCGGTATCTTACGCATGTGACTGGTTTTTAGGACAAGGCATTATGGGCTAACACTGTGAGTTTGTTGAGGCAAGCGTGGATATAGGTGGGGGCTGACGTTTTGAGGGGCTTTTTTAAGACAAAAATTTGAAAATTACAAACACAAAAATGTATGTGAAAGTGAATACTTGTATTTATTTATAATGAGACAAAGCATCACAACAAATTAAAGTTTAAAAAGAAAAATCTGTGAAAGTTCATAGACATTATAAGAGCCAAAGAAACAAGTAACTTAAATGAATAAAAACTGACTTCATGACACACATGCCTGTAATACTTTTTGAGACGATTTTTGGCTGAATTCTTTAACTTTGAATCTGACAACAATTTTGCAAATTTATTTTCTATGGAGAAAAACATTTTGCCTCCATACTCACTGAAAGGTTTGAAAAGTTTCTCTCATCTTAAAAGATTATTATGTCAGACACATGATTGGAATTATTGTTGAATTTGTGAAAACATCTATTAAGTTTCTTCAGAGATGAGCTGAAATGACTTTAGGTCATTTCAAATTTTTTATGTGCAGTGACTAATAATAAATTCTCTTAGCTTTGACAACATTCACTAACCAGTTTTTCATCAATGTCATGATGAGTTTTTTTGTCAGCCTTGGAATTTCATGTCACTAGTCTGAGTGAGTGAGTACATGGGCAATAGGAATATTTTTGTAAACCATTCCTGTATTAGAACAGCTAGCAATAAATTAATTTTACACATAAATGGCAATAAACCATATAAATATATTCTACTAAACCCAAACTAAATATATGCTCAACTCAATTTCCCCATTGCTGCAAAAGGGTCCCTAACTACTCTGACACCACCAGGCACAGAGAGATGTATGATGGGAAAGTCTGAGGGGAAAGAGACAGCAGTAGTAAAACTATGGCCAATTTTACTTTGCTGATTTTTCAAAACTACATGATCGTGTCAACACACTGCTAAGCCCCACCCGTAGGTCTGTGCAAATGAAGGCCCTAACATTTAATTCATTTGCTTTCTGGTAAATCCTACTGTGCTTGAGATAAGCTTTTCTCTCCTTCACATAAACTTACAGCATCTAGTAGAGAGTCCTTAACTAGCTTACAGTGGGTTCCTAATAGTTGTTAAATTTAAGTTGATTTTGAGGAGAATATTTTACATAGTATTAAACATGTTATTTAAGAGGCTCAAATAAAATAAGCCATGAGGAAAATATGTCTCAAATATTAGTATTCAAACTTCTCCCTATATAACTTACATATCTCCAAAGAATCTTCTGGTACTGTGCTTTTCAAGCCTGGCTGCACATTAGAATCTCCTGGGATACTTTTAGAAAAATACCAACAGTTGCGACATGGGCAATGGCATTTTTTAAAAGCTCTCCTGGTGATTCTAATGTTCAGCCAGAAATTGATATCCACTGTTCTAATGGTTGAAATTCCTTTTTAAAATATTTTTAATTTTTCTCGCTTAAATGTCAAAATATTAGTCTAGTTCTCCCCAGGCTCTTTTGAATGAAATATAAGGATACAATGTTCAGGAAATGTGTTACACATGCATAGCACAATAGGCATTATGTAAAATATATCTTTGTTAGAAAGGAACTATTCTGGTAAAAACTCCTGTTTATGCAGAATGTGGTACCATGGTGTGCTGACAGGACAAGAGAGGAACGAGAAAATGTGAACAGCTCCTAATTAAAAATAAAATTAATTTTCTTCCTAGCATTCTCTGCTGTACTTCAAGGCAAGCTCAATTTTTTTCGTACAATAAAAGGTGCCTTGAAGGGGTCAGCTACAAGAATATTTGAAATAGAAAAGTGTCCGGCATGATAAATCTATTCCAGTTCATCAAACATACACTTTTTCACTGTGGCTCAGGCAACCTATGGAGTCAGGCAGAGCTGCCAACCGGCTGCTACTCTCTCATCTCTAATCGAGTGGATTGTGCATTACACATGATTAATGTCTGCGTCTTCAGTCTGTTCACACTGAATATATTGCTCTTATTTCTCCTAAAATGGCTAGTTTGAAGAACAAATATAATCATTTTTATGATGATGGAAGAAAATTAGAATTAAGAACGTTTCCATCAGTGAGATATTTAATGTTTCCCAAAGTGATCTGATGCTGCCTGAATAGAGGCTTAATCTCCATCTTTTTTTAGAGCTATTGTTTTGTTTTTTAATAAATTGAGAAAATTCTGCATGCTTACCTGTCACAGTGACTTCACTCCAACTTATATTTACCAATAAAAGCATTTTTATGTGTACATTGAAAACTCTACATAATATGTACACAGCCCTCTCTGCTGTAAGGAAAGGAATGTTGGTCTAATATAAAGAAGTTAACCTCAGATGTGAAACTGGCCTACGATGGCCTGAGTTTACAGGCTTATTGCTGAGCGGCTTAGCTACTGAAGGGTTTGGAACTGGTTTCCAGCCCAAGAAGGATTTATAACACGGTAGAAGGAAACAACAACATAAAGAATGTCAAACTGAAATAAATTTTCTAGTAAAAAGGAGCAAGCATTTGAACCTGCTGTATGCCAGAACCAAAGCATTTCTTTCTGTTTTGATCTCTCAGAATTTGTTGGTATGGGAGGTCTCAAAAGTTGTAATGAGAACATCTCCCATCAGATATATATTTCTTGGAGCAGAAGAAATAGAGCTGCGGGGGACATTCTTAGCCAAGCAAGAGGGAAAGGCTTCTCAATCAAGGGGAAGGAAGAGAAACCAGAAGTACAATTTAATACATCCACAGCAAGTGGTCTACGAATCCAACAAGAAAAAGTGGGCTCAAGGAAGGGGAATTTTACTTAGTTGCAAGAAAGGATTTCTGAATAATTGCTAAACCACTTTTAACTTCCTTCTGGTCAGGTCGGGCTCTCAAATTCTCCACCCTGGTCCATAGAAATCTTCGTAAAACATAGAAACTGATCATGTTAGATCTCTACTCACAACACTACAATGACTTCCCCTAACTTTCTGAATCAAGTACATGGAATGCAAGATTATTTTTTAAATATAATCTCTCTGCCTCCTCTCCAACTTTATTTTCTCCCACTCCGTCCTCAACACATTAAACTATTTGCAGGATACACATACGTGCTCACGCACAGATGCACACACGTCATGGTTCTTCAGGCTTCTCTATCTTTGCTGCGTGTTCTATTAGCCTTGCCTGGTCCACTTGGCAAACTCATCCTCTTCCATGAAAATCTTGCTTAACCGTTGTTTCTCCATGAAGGTTTCTCTGAACCGCAATTATCAATCATACTCATATTAGTAAGTCTTCTGGATTCTAAAATTTCATAAATTCCCCTGTATGTTTACATCTCCATTCTACTACCACAGAGTGAAAGCTCTTTAGGGACAGGGACCATTTTCCTTTTTGGAGGCCTCTGGCACATACTATGAACCAGCACAAAAAGGTCCTCAATAATTGTGTAATTGCCCAGAAAGGGCTGAAGTGTATTATTTCCATTCACCCTCACTTGCTCTCCTCTCTCATACTGGGTGAGTCCTCAGGATCACAGATGAACAAATATTGCATGTGTAAGTCCATTAGCTTGTTGATAATTTCACTTGTATATAAACATAGCCATAGTAGTTGCTATTTAAGTCCTAACTTGGTATATTTATCATTGTTTTTAGCAAATGATGTGCCATAAAGCTTGCCTAAAAAGATTATTTTAGGCTTTGGTGGATTACAGAAGGCTACAAATTCTTTGCCACTCCTCTCATTGAGATGGGGAGTCTAATTCTTCTCCCCTTGAATCTGGCTTGGCCGTAGTGGCATTTTTGACCAACAGAATATAGATGTTACATTCTGGGGTTGCTGAGGCTCAATTGTGCCTTGAAGCTAACTCCTGAACACCTTAGATAAGGCCCCTGAGCTTTCCAAATACCCTAAGACCTCTATGCTGGAGGGCCCACATGTAGGTGTTCTGAATGACAGATCCAGCTGAACCTCACGTTTCCAACCATTCCTTCCAAAGAATTAGTGAATTAATCCTTTTGAAACTTGAAGACCATTTTGTCTGATGGCTGAATGACTTCTAGTGACTTCTGTTGACACCACATAGAACAGAACAATCACCCAGATGAGCCCTATGTAAATTCCTGGCCTATAAACTTATACAATAATCGCAAAATGATTGTTGTTTTCAGCCACTAAGTTTTGGGGTGGTTTGTTACACAACAGTAGAAAACTAGAACATAGCTCCTCTTTCTTCCACTTCTGCTTGATTGCTCAGGATCCTTATGGGCTGAGTCAAATACGAGCAGAGAAAGATTCTTGTTCTGACTTCTTAAATTACGGGATAAATTTACATCCATAGATCCCTTTTCTTTATTCCTACTGAGGCATATTTTCTATTCCTTCCTCAGATAATGAACTCTCAGCCTGACTTATTCTTTAAAATTTTTCATCTTTTCTAGCCATATCATTCCCTTTATTTTCTTCTATCTCACCACACTCCCACCCCTATTATGTCATTGTTATGGACATCAGTACTCCCTGAATCTTCTTGCCATTCTTTTCAAGACAGCTCTGCAGAGTTATGCAGCAATTAAAGTGGTAATAAGTATTTGAACAGGGAATTCAAAAAAAAATGTTGGAGAGTCTATGTCCCTGGAAGACGTTAAAATAGGATAAGCAAGAGGTAATCTATTATATGGGTGTTTTAATATTCCTCATCCCAGAAGCAGAGATTAGACAAGCTCCAGTGATTCCTTTCTGCAGAAGATTCTATAATGCATAGAACTAGTCACAGCCCTAAAACATGTGAGCCATTTATTTCTTGAGATCATAATTTGATTACAATTAAATAACTGCTTGAAGCATGCTATATATACATATATATGTATGTATGTAATATATACATATATATATATATATATATATATATATACACACACATACATATATGTGTGTGTGTGTATTTGAAGAATTTTATCTTTTGGGAACATGTTTTATTTTTTGAAAAGAAATAAATATTAGATATGAGTTTCTTCCAGCTATAACTAATGTTTATCACTATATTGATTTCCTTTCTGGTATTTTGTAGTCTATTATATATTTTTCTTCTCGTGAACATTTTCAAACTTTATCTGCAGTTTTCCACTTCTGATGTTTTTAATTGCTGCTCAAATGAGCTTTTTATACACCTTGTGTGTAAAAGATAAAGAGAGAGAGAGAGAAAGAGAAATCTACATGCTTGCTTTGGTGACTAATCTGTGCACTTTGGAAATGAACAAGCTTCATTTCCCCAATTATAACAAGATGGTCCTCTTTGAATGTGGGAAAGATATAAAATTCTGCTCATCTTTTCTCTGAAGTTCTTCTCCTTAAACCGAATGGGAAAAAGAAACAGCACTGCCAAGAATAATAGTTTAAAAGCTTGTTACATTGACCTTTAAAATGTGCCTAGTTACCCCAGTAAACAATTTTTTGCCAAAGCGATTACGATTGTGAGCCATTCTTTATCCTCCACCCAAAACAGTGGAAATAATGAGTTCTTTCGGGGTGATGTGTTGAATAGTCAGAGGAGAGCTGCGGGTGAATCCATATCCTAAAGCAGCAAATTTAGAACTAGGGCATGGGATGGGAGTGGGGGAAGCACACTGGAGAAGGTCCCACATTTGCATCACCTGCCAATTCTTGCCAATATGGCCAAATTTGTTTGCTGTAACCAAGAGACCCGATAGCTCTAAAGGTCTTACTTTCAAGTCTAACTTAAGGTGGAGTTGGAATCAGGTTGGAACAGTCTCAGAGAGTTCCCTCACTCTATCAGCTTTACCTCAGAGGAAGGCAATGTAATCTAGAGTCTAAGAACCAGAAACAGTCACGTAAGGAGAGCAGCCATGCTATGCACTGCAGAGCTTGGAACAGCAGAAAAGCCCCTGGATTCATGAACATGGAATATATGCACAGGAGAAGAAGCCAAGTTAGACTGAAGAGAACCCTGAAGTACTATGTCTATTCATCCTTTCATCCAACAATTTTTTGCTTAGTGTCTACTAGCTGCCATATACCATTCTAGGCACTGTACTGTCGCAGTGACCAAAACAATCAAAAAGCCTGGACTTCATAGAGCTTACATTGCATCTGGGGAGATAGTCAATAAATAAATATGTATATATTTTTATAATTACGCTGTGATATGTCAAGTGGGAATCAAAGCTTTGGAGAAAAATAAAATAGGGATAAGGAGTAGGAGGCACTGAGGTAGACAAGGGCTTTTAATTTTAAATAAGGTGGTCAGAAAATGCATCCCTGATAAGGTGACATTTGAGTAAAAACCTGGAGGAAAGGGGGTGAGTCACGTCATAATTTGGGGCAATAGAATGGGTTTGATTGGTGTATGGCCCTGTGGCATTGGAGTTTGAAAGGGTGGCTCCTTTAATTGAAGTTGCTGCAGGTATGTTTTTTATTAGGTTGGTGCACAAGTAATTGTGATTTTTGCAATTATTTTTAACCTTTTAAACCACAATTACTTGTGCACCAACCTAATGCATACCTGCCCAGATTCCCCAGTGGGAAAATCATACCCTTGGTTTTTGATGTCTTTGAAAGCTTCACTCCCTCTGTCAGACCTGTGTTCTTGAAAGTCCCGGAACAAGTAAAATAAATATGGTCACTGTCACTATTCCTTTCTGACACCATCACTTAGAATTTGGTCTGTCCTGAAACTGGAGATGAGGCTTTGCTTTGTCCTTGGGTGGAAGTAAAGAATGAAGGAGCTGGATATTTATAAAAAGTGCTGGATGTTATGATGAAGAAAGAAGCATTTTCTAAGCTAGAAAATGACAGAAACATCTGAGAACCTGCAGATTTTTGAGACTGCAGATCGGTCTGAATATCTGAAGAAGTGTGCTACTGAAAAGATAGTTGCGATACCATATTCACATGTTACATTGACACCATCTCTGTGCTTTCCTAGCTTTGGGTTGTTTCATGCCCATGTTTTAATTTTTTTTTCCTTTCTACATAGTTACTGGTGAGCCTAAGGGCTTAAACAATAATGAGAGAGTCAAAACAGGAATCGTGAGAGAAACAGTTTGCTTTTCTTTTGTATTTGCTGAGCATTAGAATTAGGTTTCTGTTTTTAAGTAGAAATTGCAGCGTAAAGAGATACCATAATCCACATTTGGGTTCATTTGGGTGGCTGAATTTGGGTGTAATGGGATTTGCTTATATTCTACTGGCTGATAAATGTGACACCATAAACCAGCCTGGAGCTTTCTTGTGTAAACAAAAGACCAGAGAAATTAGCATTAGGACAAACTGCATTTATAAAATGCTATTAGCTTTTGAGGTAGATTTAAATTGTTTTCTCTAGATTGTAAAAATCCTCTGCTTCTGTCTTTTTCTGCTCCTTTATCTGCTGAATTCAATGCAATAAACACAAAAGTGCTCAATAAATATAACTCCACGATGACAATCTTATTTGGATATAAAAGCTAAATAGTACTCAAAATTGTTAAAGTTAGTTGGTTATAGTTAGACTTTTTTTTTAAAGGCAATGGTGCTATAATTTGGTAGAACTCTCAGCCTCTCTTAAATGATGACGGAAGGTAGCCAGCACTGTCTCTGTAAGGCCCCCCAGGTGTCTAGAATAAAGATGGGTTAGGAGAAAAGATCCAAGAGACTTAGCAAAGAGCTTTGTCATTCTAAGATGTAGGGTTGGCATAATTCTTAAAATTCTCTATGAGAAATCATATCCATTGATGAGCTTTCCTCCACTTCTCAGAAAGGGCACAAGTAGAACTATACTAACTTGCTGTATGAAATGATACATCACCTTGTCACATCTGTCACATTATAACTCACTTGGTAGGCTTTACCAATGTCCTTCTCTGAGAGTTCATATTGAATGCTTTATGAATGACAGCTGACCTCTGAGACTATTCACAGCCTTTCTTATATAGAGTTGATAATCCATGAAACTACCATTCCTTTAAAAAAGATGACCAATTTTGAACAGATCTGTGAGAAAGGGGACCTTTACTTTTAAACTGTGAAATCGTATTAATATGAGTAGGGAGAGAATTGGAAGAGAACTGATCCTGAAATATTACTCTCTCAATTCTTTTTAAAGACTAAAACCAGGAATAATTACACGTAATCCATTCTTTAGGGATTCTCTATTTTCTTAGAAATTTGGCTTAAACTAAGGAGGAACCCAGGTAGAATTTTTCAAGGTTGTGCTTAGGGATGGCTTGACTGTTCCTTCAAAAGATATGATGGTGGTTTGTGGGCAGTTTATGGTTGAATTTTTCATAACAAGCATAAAATAGTTGAAGCAGCAAATGATTTGTGAGTTTGTGTGATGGGTGGGAGTTGGGAGGCGTATATTGTTCTCTCTAGCAATCTGTAAATCCACTGCCTGTACTGTACTGCATCTCTGCATGTGGGATGATCGTACTATCTTTTATTTTTAATATATGTAGATTCTGGTATTCTTTAATGATTTACTTTTACCTCCAATCAGTGTTTCTTACAATTCCTTTGTCATTAGATATGCGTAACAGACCAATTGTGAATGAGAGCCACATTAGTAGATGCTTCAAGTTACAAACTATGCACCAGCTTTCTTTTTCTTTCTTTCTCTCTTTCTTTCTTTCTTTTTTTTTTTCTTGTTTTAAATTCACTTCTTAAATTCTCTCCAATGTTATGTAGAGTCCTCTTAACATTTGGAGACTAGGCCTGGGTCTATGACATGCTTTAGTTTCTCCCATAACTTTTCACAGTAATGCCTCTTTGTTCCTGAAATGCCATCATATTCATGCAGATTTATGCTAATGATTATTTACTATGCAAATACTTTAATTTAGTATTTATAATAGAGGAAGCACTGATCAGCAGACCAGAAATTTAAATGTAGCTCAGTTCTTAATTGTGAGACCTCATATATTTTACTTAATCGCTTTTGCTTTTGTGGAATGGAGATTTTAATAACTATCTTACAAAACTATGGTGAAAATTGAATAGATGAAAGCTTTATAGACTTTGAAGTACCATGTAGGTGTTAGGCATGTAGCAGAGACTGCTATTCATTCTCCTCTTTTTCTGAGTAATGGACTTCTGTCTGAATCTAACCTAGGACTGTACTTTCCAGGCTCCCTTGCAGCTAGGTGTGGCCATGTGTTTAAGCTCTTGCCAGAGTAATGAAAGAGGGAGAGATGTGTATCATTTTTGCCTCATTTACCCTTGCAGGTAAATGAATATCTCTGACCCTGGATTTCAACTTGCCATCTGGCTGGAAGGGTTATTAGTAGAGCGACCTTGGAGACCAAGTATCATTATACCAGTTCCCTGAATCAAAGAATGGGGCAGAGCTGTCAGCTGATCCAAAATATCTGCCCCGGACCATTGTGTAAGAGAGAAATGAATTCTCTCTCTCTCTCTCTCTCTCTCTCTCTCTCTCTCTCTCTCTCTCTCTCTCTCTCTCTCTTTTAGCCTTTGTATTTTTGGGTCTATTTATAACAGCAGTTTAGTCTACCGTAACTAATACTGGCATTATTTTTGAGTTCATTTTGAGTCCATTTTGATAGAGATTCATAGTAGAGCTGCAAAGAGCCATAGAGGCCCTCTTGCATATAAAAATAATGCTTGGAGAAGAAATAATTTTTACTTGGTCACAAAACAAATCAGTTGCAGAACTGGAATAACATCCAGCTTTTGTTACACAACTTTGCCTCTTTGTAGAGCAATAAATACATGGAATCGAATAGGACCTGAGAGATGACACATGTAGAACACATAATAGATTCAGAAAGTGCCTGTGTAAACTTTTTACAACCCCCTTAGAAATGGGAAGTTATGGTAGTGGCATTGAGATCAGAGTGGATTACTAGGCTGCTGCAGAACACAAACTCTGGGAGTTCCTTTTTTAATAGTCCTCGAACTGGATGGTTCATGGGTCAGATAAACGCTTGCAACCCATTTTAGTTCTGTGCGAGACCAGCCTCAGTGATAAAGGGCCAACCTAGCAGTGGTCCTGGGTATGTTTTAGCCATAGCTGCTGAGAGTTTCTTTGCTCAAAAAGATTGATCTAAAATGACTTCTGGAAACATAACCCAACAAGAGAAAGAGAGACAAGATTATGTTTTTAGCATTTGAACCAGAACATGCTCACACTCTGCTTTAAAAGGCCTTATGGGACCAAAAAAGCCCAGGGAAACAGAAGTTGCTGTTCTCATTAAAGGAGGGAGGTATTTTTATTCATTGTTTTTATTCACATCAGTTCATTTAACATGCCTTGAAGGGGCCTATTCCAGGGTAGCAGTATTAAAGCAGCAGCTTACTCACTGATTATAAACAAACATTAGTCAAGTTGACTTACAAAAGTTGGTGTGCGGTTAGAAAGGAAAAAAAAAAATTACCTTCTACCTGACAGATGGGATGAGTCTCAAAGGTCTATTTTGGCCTTGTGACAATATGCCATATAAGAAACTTAGAATGAAATCCAAACTCTTTAACCATGACTTGTAAATCTCTCCACGATCTGGCCCATGTCTACCTCTTGCCCTCATCTCACAACTCTCCAACTTTGGCTCACTACTGAGAAGCCCATGTGGTCTTTCTGTCCTACACCCATAGGCTCTTTCATGTGCCGCAGGGTTCTACACGTGCTGTTAATGTGGCTACTTAACTCTATTCTTGAGTTTCAACTTAAAAATCACCTCCTTAGAAATGACTTTCCTGACCACCCTCCAACAGGAGAATCATGTCACTCCATTTTTTCTTCAGTTTAGTTTATTTCCTTCAAAACACTTATAGAAATTGCCATTTATTTTATTTACGTATCTGCTTATGTGTTTTTGCTTGGCATTAATCTCCCCCACTGGACAGTGACTTAACTGACTAATGACCCATTTTGATCATGAAAGGGGCCAAGTTTAGTCCAAGGAGAGTCTGAAAACTCCACGCTGAAACCAAGCTATTAATAGAACTCAGGCAGAGAGAAACAGAAACCGAGACACTAGGGATTAGGTGAGTGGGATTGGTGACCTGATAGGGTTTCCTTGGGAATGGCAGGCAGGCTATGGTAGATTCCCAGTGGAGATCAGTCTCATATTGAGAAGCTGAACAAGAAAACCAAGAAAGTCAAGGTCCCGAGAAGAGCCAATAGAACAGAAGCTAAGGCAAGGAAAGAGGCCAAGTCTCAGACAGATTGATTTTTATATCCCGCTCTTCAACAGAGCATGTCAGCACTTCACTGGATAGCCAGCCCAAGACTGTCCTCATATTTCTAACGACCTGGATGACTGGGGCTTGGGGTCTTGGTCCCCTGGGACAGTAACTTCGCCTCCCTCTGAAGGCGGTGCTATTGTCCTTGAGTCAGACAGCTGGAGGGGTGATTCTTTGTTCTGTCTGGTGTCACCCCTGGCTAGTTCTTCACTCTGTGTGTATATCTGAGCAGTAGGATGTTTTCCTATAACTCCGATAGCTGACTTCTCTGATGGTAGTTTTGCATCTTTGATCTAGAAGCAGCATACAAATCTTGAGCTGTCCTTCTACCGCCCCCAAATTCTGACCACCGTATGCCCCATTCACATATCAAAACCCTCTTCAAGTTCTGCTTCTTTTAATGAAAATTTACCTTTGGTTTCTTGGCAATGAACCCAAGAATCCTCCTGGTTTGCGGACTGCCCTGTAGTGCAGATGATAACTCTTTCGACTTTGTCTCTTTTTTGTTATAGTAACAACAGATGTGCCTTCTGGACATTATGTTTCCTGGGACACTGTTGTGAGGCTCATAAGAGAAATTTACTTGGTCCCAACTCTATTTCAGACTTAAAAAAAAAAAAAATCGGGTACCCACAACTGTATTTGTTTTCTTGCAATATAGAAGCCGGGTGAAACTGACAGGATAATAGAACCAAAACTTTGCAAGAAGTAGAACATGTAACATAATGAAATCTGATATCTTGCATGTTCTACTTTACTGAAGAAAACATAATGCTAATAATTTACCTGTACTGTGACTACTGCACAAACTGTACAATAAAATATATAGGTATAGTGGAAACTTCAAAAGTGTCAAATAGATGATAAGTGATATAAAATCAGTGGATTATTTTACTTAACTTTGATTTTAATGTTTGTAAAATGAACGAAACAATGCATTTATATCCAGAAATCCATATCACCATAAACATATTTGTTAAAACAGAGAGCATAAATTGTGGTTCAACGTTGTAATGTCTGATGGTATGCTTGGATGTTTCTTTGTGATTAAATGTGAACAATTGCTCCTTTAAGGTACAGGTCTGTGTATACGTGATTAATCAGATTGAAATGAAAGTGCAGACAGCTCTTGCCATGCCTAGTTATCAGAATGATTGATTTTGGTCTGTGCTTCTAGGTGAAAAAATATCTGTTAATAATTCCAGCAGCCCCTGATGTCACTGATGACTCAATGACTTGTGCGCATTCCACATTAGTGCACCCATTTACAGGTAGAGGGTCTGTACGATGATCCATTGGATCGCAAAATTATTACATGAAAAAATGACACCCAGATGTATGCAAGAGTTATGACTGCAAAGTGCATTTCATCAGCAAGAAGCTTAAAATTACTGCTGTTGTAGCTGTCATGAGCATGTTATTTTCTTTGGTTTCTGTGTAGGCAAGGCTGTCAAGCTTTTATCACACAAACTGGTGTTTTTGTGTACCGTAGCTCTCTGCCAGTCTCTGAACCAAGGTGTTATTAAGCTTTCAGCTTTAAGATAGTAAGTACTTTACCAACTTGGTTAGATTACACTCAATCATAAGCACCTTAATGCCTTACTGGGTATAAAAGGTTCAGACTAAAACATGAAAAGCACCCTTTGGCAAGTATTGGTGGATGGCTGGTGGGGCCTGTGGCTCTTCATCACCACGGAGAAAACGATGCCATCCTCCGAAGTCTCCGTTCTGAGACTAAGGTCAGCAGGACACTTCTCATGTAAAACTCGTATGTCTTCACCATTCTGTACCCCTGATTTCTAGATCTGGCCACTGTATCATCCAATCGTGAAACACTCCAACCCTGAGACCTTCCGCCAAGAGTCTCTCTCTCACAGCAACCAAGCTGTTTGTTTCTGGATGTATGTGGATCCGAAATACCTAGGGGAATTTGTTCGGCACCAACTCTCTTTCAGATTAATTTTTTTTCCTTGTACCCAAAATTGTTTTTGGTTCCTCGCTATATAGAAACCAGGAGAAACTGACAGTGTATTAGAGTCACATCTTGGCAGGAAAGTAGTGAGATGTGTTTTATATTATGAAATATTATTCCTAACATGTTCTGCCTTTATGGAAAGAAATGTAATCCTAATACTTTATCTGTACTTTGATTATTAGGGTATAGTGTGAAGTAAAAGATATGGGTGTAAGGGAAACACCAAATGCTGCAAATAACACATCGAAACAACAATAGATTCATTGATTAAGTTTCAGTTGTCATATTTGTAAAATGAATAAAGCAACGGATGAACAAACCCTCTCTTAGAAGATTCCACACGATTGTGCCTGGTACATCTGGCTCACAAGTACTCTATGAAGCCATTGGTAATAGTAGTACTGCTATTATTAATATTATAAGCAAAAAAAAAGGAATATAATTACATGCATGTTTAGGTAGTGAATGGAGTCCAAATGGAGTCCAAAGCAAGATAATGGAGTCCAAAGCAAGACCACCAGAGTAAAGGAGAGTTCCTGCAGGAGCCAGTGCACACCTCCCAGAGCTTGCCTGGCTTGTCTCTAAAATAGCTTACATTAGTCCTAAATCAGTCTCCGGGGCTGTGCTAGCGAATGCAGTAGCCACTAGGCATGTGTGGCTATTTAAATTTAAATTAATTAAAATTAATGAAATAAAAGAATCAGTCCCTCAGTCACACTGGCCACATTCCAAAGTGCTCAGTAGCCACGTGTGGCTTGTGGTGACTATACTGGACAGCACGGAGGACATCTCCACCATCACTGCCCTGAGCGGTATTAGACAGCACTGCCCTAGGGTCAACTCTGCAAAGCACCTGGGATTTGGAGGCCGAGGTCTGAAAAATACAGAAGAAAATACTATGCAGTCAAGTGAGTACCAGACCTGTTTGTTGGAAGTCAATTAGTAAGGAATTGAAAAAGAACAAATTTCCCCATGTAGATGCATTTTAAAGACCCTGGCTCCTCTTGAGTGACTCTCTCCTGGTTGGTAGAAATGTGCAGGTGTACAGGGAGAATCATCAGTCATCATTCAGCATCATTTCTCAGCATCCCTTGGGGCATGGGGAATGAGGGGCCCTAAGGGGCCCCAATGGCAGGAAAACCAAACCCAAACCCAAAACGGGATTATCCAAGAGAAAAGTAGTCTGTAACAGAATGAAACTGACACCGTGTGAGTCATCTTAAAGGTGGCCTTTTCACATATTTGAATTTAATCATGCTTAGAAGGCAGCAAACTCAGTCCTAGTTTCTGATTCTTATCTAAGTTCCCGGTTATTCATCACATCACCATGAGTTGTGCTACGTTTATTAATGATCCTCACTTAATTAATCCCAAGAGAGACAGGAGCTAGCGTCTGGCTGAGTCTTGACAATTGCTTAGAAATGCAACCGATATCATTGCCTTTAGAAAAAGTGACTAGAATTAAATATGCGTGAGAGTATGCTGACATTCTGTCACAGAAACAATGCAAAAATATAGGTGACTTTTAAATGTCTGTAGGTTTTTCTTCATAAAGGTTTCTTCACTTTCTTCATATTTTTCAAATAATTTAAGTTGCTTCAGTTAGAGAAAACTGTAGAACCCCGCCTTGAAAGATTCCACCACTTGTAACCTTTTAGGGAATTTGAATACAGCAAATTTTGCTGAACTTCAGTGAATTGAAAACTGACATTGTCACTTATTGGAGAATGTAGTAGACCGTATGATATTGTCAGCATATTAAATATTGGTTGAAAGTTATAAATACTATTGATTGTTTTTAAATTAGAGAAGTGTCTGTGTGTTCAATATCAATTTTAGTTCTTTTTTTAGAAATCAAGAAATATATTGGCATCACAATGCTGACAGGAACTTCAAGTGATAATCTTATCTTTCCTCTCAGACTCTAAGCCAGGGTCCATAAAAGTGATCCTTGGAAGCTTAACGGGAGCAGGGAAGTGGGATGGTGGAAAGAGCACTGGACTATGGACCTGTATGACGTATACTCTAGACCCAGCTTTGCCACAATTCCCCCTCCCCCACACCGAAATCCCACAACTTCCCTGGGTCTGTTTCCTTATTGATAAAATAAGGGAATAGATAAAATAGTGTCTATAGCGCTTCCTAATTATATAAGTACTTTATTTTTACATAACAAATTACTGCAAATTTGTGGCTTAAAACAATGCCCATTTAAGACAAGGACTCAAATAGACATTTTTCCAAAGAAGACATCCAATGGCCAACAAGTATATCAAAAGGTGCTCAACATCACTAATCATCAGGGAAATGCAAATCAAAACCACAAGGAGATATCTCACACCTATTAAGATGGCTTCTATAAAAAAGATGAGACTACACGCTGGCAAGGATGTGGAGAAAAGGGAACTCTGATGCACTCACTGTTGGAGAGAATGTAAATTGGTATAGAGACTATGGAAAATGCTGTTGTGGTTCCTCTAAAAATTAAAATACCGTATGATCCAGCAGTCCCATTCCTGGGTTTATATTTGATGGAATTGAAATCAGTATCTTGAAAAGGTATCTGTATACCCATGTTCATTGCAGCATTATTCACAATAGACAAGATATGGAAATAATCTGAGTGTCTGTCAGTGGATCAACATATAAGGAAGATGTGATATATATATATATATATATATATATATATATATATATATATACACACACACACACACACACACACACACACACACACACACACACACATATACACACGCACACAGAGGTGCCAAAAAAAGTATACACACTTTAAGAAAGGAAAAAACTGTATGAAAATTATGCTGATGGTAACCACTTTGAGCACCGCTTATAATTGCAAAAGTCAAATGTGCCTTGTATTCATCTTTTGTTATTGGTATATATTGAGTATTACAATTTTAATACAGTTTTTCCCTTTCTTAAAATGGGTATACATTTTTTGGCACCCTCTGTGTATATCACACACACACACACACACGCACACACACACACACACTCTCTAAAATGATATTCAGCCATGAGAAAGAAGGAAATTCTGCCATTTGTGACAACATAGTTGGATCTTGAGGCATTATTTTAAGTAAGATGAGAAAGAAAAATGCTATATTACTTATAGGTGGAATCTAAAATCATCCAACTCGTAGAAACACAGAGTAGAATGGTGTCTACCAGGGGCTGGGTGATTAGGAAATTGGGTGATGTTATTTAAGGGTACGGACTTGTAACTAGTAGGTAAGTTCTAGAGATTTAATACACAACATAGTGATTATGGACATCAATACTGCCTTATGAACTTCAGAGTTGCTAAGAGAATAGATCTTAATTGTTCTCACCGCACAAAAAAAATGCTATTATGTGACATCGTAGAGGTATGAACTAATGCGATGGTGGTAATCATACAGTAATATATAAGTGTATTAAACCAACACATTGTACACCCTACACTTATACAATGTTACCCACTTACTATCTCAAGGTTGTGTAGGTCAGAAGTCCTGGAAGGCTCAACTGGGTTCTCTGCTTAGGTTTCCACCTGGGCAAAACCAAGTGTCTGGTAAACTTGGCTCTGATCTGAAGACTTAGGAGAAGAATTTACTTTCAAGCTCATTCATGTTATCAGCAGGTTTAGGTTCTTTGTGGTTATGGAACTGAGGTCCCTGTTTTCCTGTTGGCTGTCAGTCAGGGGTCACTCTTAGCTTCTAGGGACCACCCACATTTCTCATTGTGTGGCCTCCTCCATCTTCAAGCCTGCACCAGAAAGTCAAATCCTTCTCATGCTCATAATATCTCTGACTTCTTCTGTTACCAGCCTGAAAAACTTTCTGCTTTTAAAGGATCAGGTGATTAGATTGGGCCTATCCAGATAATTTCTCTTTTGATGAGATCAAAATCAACTGATTAGTAATCTTAGTAACATCTGCAGAAGACCTTTTGCCATGTCACATAACATAATGAGGAACATATTAACTCATTGTGTTCACATTTGAAGGAGTTAGGAATATTTTAGGGAAGCATTTTGGAATTCTGCCCACCACACTAACTCTAAAAATCTTTGATTCTACATCTTCCAAGTCTACAGAGAATGCTCTTCTACAAAGTTTCTTGCTTCTCTCTCTTCCTTCTGAAATCCTTTTTCTGATAGCTAATGTTAGTCTTTCTTCCTGCAATTTAAACTCATTGCTCTCAGTTCTGTTGGTGTTCTTCTGAAATCAGGTTTCATCTTAGTGCACTCCTTAGTGACTTCAGACAGAGGAATATCTCTAGAGTCTGTTGCTCATCTTGGTGCAGTACCAGCATTTTTTTCTTAGTGATGCATGCAGAAGAGGCTGACATGGGAGAATGGAGACCAGTTACTTTACTAACCCTAACAGATGCTTTGATGGACTCCTGTCTAAAAGAGGACAATGAAATCTTCCCACGCATTTACCAAAGGTCACTATGGGTGAGAGGCAGAGGGATGGAGTAATGCCACCTTCACCCTTCAGTAGCAACCTCTGTTCAGGGCATTTGTATGTATGGAATCATTTTAAAGGAAGTTGACCTTTCTTCAGTCCACCCCCTTTGTGGTGAATTCGAATGAATTGGGTGGTGATGGCAATGCTTTTTATAGTAAGTTTTGTTACATAGATAAATGAAATAAAATCAGAAAATACAGATAATCCAGTAAACAAAAATGAACATCACCACAATTCCATAATCCAGGGATACTACCATTAATACTGGGTTGTATATCCTTCTAGATATTATTCTATCACATGTGTATAAATTATTTTAAGAGGATATACAACATTTAACATTCATAGTGAAAATTTTTATGTCAATAAATATATTTCTATGTTATCATTTTAAATGATTGCCTCCTAATATTCCATCTTGTGGGTATACCAGTATTTATTCAATCATTTCTGCTAAATATTTAGGTTGTTTCCAATTCTCACTTTTATGGATAATGCTTCATTGAACAAACATCTAAGTAGCTAGATCTTTGAGCATCTTCTCAATTACATAGGATAAGTCACCAGAAGTGAAATTGTTTGGATGGAGCATAGATACATATTGAAATATTTGGAAATGTATTATCAATGCCTTCTAATTATAAAATGTCAATTATTAATATAATGTCATGGTAAAGAAAACACTGGATTTGTGGTAAAAGGATGGGCTGGAGCTCCTCTTTCATTGCGTCTTCACTTTCTAATTTTGATCAAATCAATATCCCTGACCTTCAATGTCCTCATCTATAAAATAAGAATAATAATATATACTCTATCTACCTCTCATGTAAGGGTTTCTTGGTGATGAAGAGAGATGGGTTATGGGGCAAGAACTTTGAAAATTATAAAGTTATGAATAAATACTGGGGATGCCAAAAAAAATGTATAGCTATGACTTGTATTCATCTTTTGTTACCAGTATACATTGAGTATTACAATTTCAATACAGTGTTTTTCCTTTCTTAAAATGTGTATACATTTTTTTAGCACCCTCTGTATAAGGCATTCAATTTTCATGGCACTGTGTTGAGTACACCACTGGCTCGAGGCCTGAGTCTAAAGTGTCCTTCCATATTTGTGTGCCTGTTTTTCCTTGCACAGCAATGCCTATGACTTGGGAGGTCTGTTCTGTACTGTTCTGTTGCTGTATTTATTTATTTATTTTTTTGTCACTTTGCATTGTCTTCATTCCCCCAACAATCTATTATGTTCTCTCTAAGGTTGTCTTTATTGGTACTCATAGGTGGCATTTAGCATTCATATGGCACTTTTCATCTTGAAAACACTTTACAGACATTAGCTAATTAATTTTCACACCACAGCATGATAGGTAGGTAGGGAGCTAATGTAAGCATTTGAGCTATGGCGATGGAAGGTGTGTCACAAGTGCAATACATTACTTTTTATTATTCTTTGGAGGAGCAAGAGATGGTTATGTAATTTGTCCCAAGCCACAGAAGACATTTACATTATAGTTGCAATTCAAACCTAATCTGATAAAGTTAGTTATATCACAGAGCTTCTTCCTGCTTGCGATCCCCTTACTCCCAGAAACAGTGTTATGGGTGTGAAACCAACCAGCTGGCTTTCCTTCTCTCTCTGCAGGGGGAGCAGCGGTATTGGCACATGAGCTACTTTCTTCTCTTCTTTGCTCTTTGAATGATGGCACTTATTGAAATGAACCTGATGAGAAGTTTGAAAATATTTAGGGGGGCCTCCTAGTTTATGAGAGAAAAAAATGGGCAACAGCAGAAGGCAACACGCATAGAGGACAAATATGGATTATAACTGGATTTGGAGTGGACTGTAATTTGCTTGTGAAATCTAAGTGTTTCTAATTGGTAAAGTGATGGTATCACTCTTGCTTGGGTAGATGGGAAAGTAGTGAGGGTACAAAAACCCTTGGCTTGGTTCTCATGAGCTGTACCATTAGGGATCCTCGAGTGGAGAGGGAGGACAGGAAGAGAAGGACCAGGGAGCAGTGGCTCTAGATTTTGTTCTTTAGCCCCTGGGGCTCCCCAGAGCTGATAAGGATTTCCCACCTGCCCTCTGATCTTGGAGTACCAATCGGAGTTCCCAACATTGATATCAGAAAGAGAGAATACTAGTAAAACTTGTTATGAAAAAGGTAGATTAGTCAGGTTTCTCCAGAATTCTTCCTGAAAAGTTCATGGATGGAACCCAGACAGTGATGGGCTCTGAACCCACCGGTTTTCTCTGTTCAAGGGATGTCATTGAAGGTAATGGGAGAATCACATTCTTGTAGGAGGATATCTGATTCTGTTTCCTGTGTCCTGAAATGTGGTCAAGACATGCAACAATAGTAATTTAGGTGACAAAATCTTTAGAATTTGGAAGTTGGTGGTGAGATGCTGGTGAAGGAGGAAGCTAGAAAGAACAAGTTCTGATGTTTGTCTATTTGCCAGTATCTCTTCTCTGATGGTCAGATTTATCTGGTCTCTATAATTTCTCATGCCAGTGGGTATCAGTCTGAACACCTAAGCAGATGGCCTAAATAACAGCGGAGATTTGACATTTAACTGTTAATTTATTTTATGACATGGGCTACCATGTATTATACATGAGGTAAAAAAAGTGATGAACAAAGTATAGAAACGTGCACTGCCTTCCAATTGTTCTTGGATTACATGTTTAATATTTTGAAGTTTTCTAATTATGGGGAGATCTGTCACGGCAGCAAACTTTTTTTATTTGTGGAATTCAAACTTTATCTGCATTGAGGCTCAGCTGATTTTGTTCTGCTAAGTAAATGAACATCTTAAACTTTCCAACACAATTGGGATTTTTTTTTCCTGGTTGAATCATATTTTAGACTTATATTTTTGACAGCCTATTTCACAGTTGACTGGCCTCTCCCTTCCAATATGGGATTCTGGTCTAGTTTCAAATAGGAGATCCACATTTGTTATCATAAAAGGGCAATCTTGTCATTTTAAAAAGATCACTTCTGGTTAATTCAAGATCTGTAACTTGTTTTGGTCTATTAACTTTCTCATATTTCTTTCAAGAACAATTTGATTGGGAGAGGAATGGATCAACACAGCAAAATGGTTTAACATTATCCAAATGTCTGGTTAACAATTATATGTAAATTTAAAAAAGCAGAAACAAGTAAGTTCTCTCAAGCTTAGGTTAACAGTAATAGAAGATCTAGAATGTTTGAAAATGAAAGGATTGTTTTACTTTATGTCTAAAGACTTAATGGTTTTGTTTTGTTTGGGACTTATATTCTAATTTATGCTAATTTACACAACCCTGGGCCATCCTTCTCAATTTCATAAAAATTTGAAATTTTATAAAAATGGAAATTTTTTGTTTGTTTGCTTTTTAGTTATTGCCTCTAATCCAGAGCTTTCCAAATTTATTTTGATCTTTTGCAAAGAGTGAGCTTTAAACAATGAAACATAGTTGCTTTATTACAAAGAAAAATACTATGCATTTTATGGTTTGAGCATTATATCCATAAATGGTTACATTAGTTTTAGATGGTTATATCTAATGTCATTCCAAAAAATCATTTGAGACAGCTTATATAAATACAGAAACCAAAACAGGCAAATTATAAATGAGTTATAAATCAGGGACAGATAATTGTAGACAGAATAGAAAGTCAAAACTTGGGAAAGAGTTTGAACATAAAAAAGAGGACACAGTTTCTAAAACTGAGCCACAAATTTGCTCTGTATTTCTTGGTATCCAAAGGAAAAGGGAAACAGGCTCAATTCTGTAAGACAAAGCTTTGTGTGTTTTTTTTATTGGTAATTAAGTTGTTTATATTAGCATATTACTATATATACTATTAACATATTAGTATACATTTTTGAAATAACTCAATACAGGTTTTTATTACATTTGTGTCATTTTTTTGTTTCTGTTCCGTAACAAAATTCAGGTGTGGTGGCTTAA
The DNA here is from genome assembly GCF_964194185.1 of Rhinolophus hipposideros. Lineage (NCBI taxonomy): Eukaryota > Metazoa > Chordata > Mammalia > Chiroptera > Rhinolophidae > Rhinolophus > Rhinolophus hipposideros. The sequence goes on along the minus strand of NC_138055.1, from coordinate 20,828,195 downwards.
AACAGAAAGCATTTATTATCTCTTCTCTCTGTTCTATGGTTGGGCTTGGTGGTTCTTTCAGTCTGGGCTTGTTTGGCTGGGGTAGGGTGCTTTAGGATGGTCTGAGCTAGGAATTCTGGGAGAGCTGGGTCCTGTCTCTGTATGCTCCCTTCAGAAGTCTAATCAGCCTTGTTCATATGGTACAGAAAGTTTCCCCGTAGCAAGAGAGAGTAAGCAACCACTTTTTCAAGTTTCTGTTAATATCCTATTGGCCAAAGCAAGACATATAGCCAACCCAGATGCAAGGAATGGAGAAAGAGATTGTGACTCTTGAGGGCTAGAGATGCAAAGTCCTATCGCAAAAAAGCATAGATGTAGAGAAGGAAGGAATTTTTGTGGCTCTTTTAGCAAACCATCTCCCAGAATTGGGAAGTCAGTCCTTCTTTTCACCACTCTCCATTGATCATGAAGGCTTAGCTTAAGCCTAGAGTAGAAAAGCGGGATATTGTGTCTGCTATCAATTTGTTGGCTGTCTACTCTGAATGCATCCTTCAGTATACATGCTCTGTGATAACCAAGGGGATTCCTTTAAACATTTCTCCTTAAAGTGAGCACGGTGGTAAGCTTTCTCAGCAGAGGGCACTGGAGGGATGTTGCAAAAGAAAGATGCTTACTGCAATTTCTGATGGGCCAAGAGGTCAGCAGTGTGGGTATAAGGACGCCCCATAGAGCCTGCCCGAACCACAGGCCCAGGGTCCCTCCGTGACTTTGCAGCCTCAGCCTGGTGATACCTTTCTGTAGACCTCTCCACGTGGAAATTAGAACTCTGTGCAACCTACGAGCAACTGCCTATAGCCTGGAGAGTCACACATTCAGCTGTCATTCCTTCTGAAAGTACCTTCTCCTCCTCCCTGTGCAGCCTGGAGACCTCTGCACCTGTCTCTCCAGCACCCAGACTCCCCCTACACACCCATGCACTGGTGGCTGATCATCTGCTCCCCTTCCTAGTGTTTGCCCAACAACCCCCAGACCAGCTCTGGCTGTGCTAAGCCCCCAACTTCTCTGCTATCCAGGGGCCACACACCCCTTCTCCAGTGAGGTCTGAACCCCTTGCAAGTTTGTTCTTCCTTGGGTGATCTCCTGTAGCCTTTGGGTACCTTAGAGAGTTTCCTTTAACATAACAGTTTCTCTTTAATCAAAAATAATAATTCCTATGTTAAATCCCCCCACCCAGCCGTGCTTAACCTACTGTGTGGTTTCTATTTAGTTAGATTCAAACTGCTACAGACATGAGGTAGAGGAAATGCAAAAGCTGAAGACTGTCCTTCTGATCTTGGTGATCAAGGGGACAACTCTGTAGATGGGAAGGGAAAAAAAAGGAAAAGGGATTGTAGGAAAAAGGGAAGTGCAGATAACTACTCTTCTCCTTTCCCCACAGAGCAGAATCTAGGGAGGTGCATTTTGGGTATTAAAGCTACCCAGTCAATGCTGAGTAACTGGAACGTGCATACCCTGTTGGTGAGAATGCATCGTGTCATTAACTCTTTGACAAACATCTGGCAGTTTTTTTTTTTTTTCAAGAGAAACTAAAAATATGAATATCTTATGACCCAGAGATTTCAATTCTAGTAATTTACCCAAGAGAAATGAAAACATATGTCTACAAAAAATTGTGTACAGGAATGTTCAGAACATCTCTTTCATAATTGGCCTAAAGTAGAAATAGCTCAAGTGTTCATCAACAGGAAAATTGATAAAATATGATATATTCAAATACTGAAAAACTGTTTAGTAATAAAAAGGGATGAACTGTTAATATGTGCAATAACATGGATTAATCTCCCAGACATTTATCTGTCCATCCACATATATATATATATATTTCAAAGTAAATTGCAGATATCTGTATACTTCCTGCTAAATATTTCAACATACTTACTACTAGTTCTATTTGCTCACAGTTGTGTGAAAGAAACCTTATGAAAAAAGAGTACAAATAGTGTTATTCCATATGAAGTTCTAAAAAAGTAAAATCTAATCTATGGCAGATAAACATTAGAGCATTTGTTGTCTCTGGGAAGGTGAGGGTGGCAATTGAGTAGGAGGGGACCTGAGGTAATTTTCTGGGGTGGTGCTCATGTTCTGATATCTTGATATAAGTTTGTTTGGGCAATACAGAGATCAGTATGTGTATGCATTTGTCAACATTTGCAAATGAACACTTCAGCCTTGTATAATTCACTGTATGTAAATTTTACATCAAAAGAAAAAATGTAAACATATGTAACTAGTTAATGATAAATATGCTGATGGATAGATTGGTAGATATGTGACAAAAGGAAACTATATTTAAATGTTAATGGTTGAAACTCAGTGGTGAACATGTAGGTATTCACTGTAAAATTCTTCAACTTTTGCTGTGTGTTTAAAGTTTTCATAAGAGAAAATCTTTTGAAATGTCCTGTTAGGTTGGGGAACCAGAAAGAAGTCAGTGTAAGAGCACACTTCCCCTGGCTGCCAGGGGAAGACTGAGGCTCAATGGGGGAAGCTGCAGACAGAGCCACCTCCACGTGCCATGGGCTGAGGGCATAGGGGTGGCAGCAGACAGTGTGTAGATACGTCCAAGGCAGAGCTCCTGGAGACTCATGATTTGACTATGATGTTCTTATGCAGAAGTTTTCATGTGCTGCTGGATGGGGCCTTGTAGGTGCTAAAGGTGCCTATGACTAGCATAGTTTGGGGGTCAGGGAGAAGAGGCCATCAAAGGTGGATGAAAGGCCCAAGACTTGGGGCTAAAGGCCCACACAATGGGTGTTAACATGATGTTCAAGAGTCAAGGATCAGACAAACCTCAGAGGTCACCTGTTCACTCACTCAGCAAATAATTATTGATTACCTGCTATGTACTATATAGTGCTCTAGGTGCTAGAGATATAGCAGTCAACAAAACAAATTCAGTCTCAATGGTTAAAAAGGTTTATACCCCAGTGGGGGAGAAATAGACAACATATAAAAAGCAAGTATAGGGACGATGTCAGATGGTCATAGATGCTATGGAGAAAATACAGTAAGAGGAGGTGATAGGGAGTATCAGACTAGAGGGATTAGTATTTTATATAGGCTGGTCTGGGAAGGACTCCTACATAAGGTAATATTTAAGCACAGATCTGAATGGTATCAAGGAGGAAGCCATGAAGGAAGCCATATGGCTATTCTAGGGAGGAGCATTCCAGGTTAAGGGAGCAGCAAGTGCAAAGACCCTGAGATAGGAGTTTGCTTGCCATCTTTATAGAAGAGTTAAGAGCTCAGTTTGACTCAAATCAACAAGAAAGAAAGTAATAGGTACAATCAGAGAGGTGGTCGGAGATTAAAACAAATAAACATTTAGGTTTAGACTTTGAGTACGATGGAAAGGTTTTGAGCAGAGACATGAACACCAAAAATAACATTTTAAATGGATCACACTGGCTGTGTGCAACTACACTGAGGGGCAAGGGTGGAAGGAGGGAGGCCAATTATAGGGCCTTTGTATTAAACCAGGTGAGAAATGATGGGCTTGGGCCAGGTACAAGAGCTGATAAGAATCGGTCAGGTTCTGAAAACATTTGAAGGCAGCGTCAATAGGATTTACTTATGGATGCGAGTAGGATCAGAGAGGAGTTGAAATGACTCCTACGTTTATGATCTGAGTACCTGGAATGATACATTCTTGCCATGGCAACAGTATAAGGGGGACACACTTGGGGCGATAATCAGGAATTCAGTATTGGACATGTTGAATCTAAGATGACTTTTAGCTGTTTCATTGAAATTGTGCCATAGGAAGTTGGATGAATGAGTTGGTGTTCCAGAGAGATGCCTGATCTATAGATATAAATTGGAGAGTAATCAATGCTATTTAATGCCAAGAAGCTGGTAAGACCGTCTAAAGAGTAGGTATAAGTAAAGAAGAGAAGAAGATGAAGGAGACTCCAATGTTGAGAAGTCAAGGAGATCAGAAGCAACTAACAGAAGAGACTAAGAAGGGTTGACCAGTGAGAAGAACCAAGAGAGAATGGTGGTGTTATGGACTGAATTATGAACTGAATTTTACATGTTGAAGCCTAATCCCCGATATGATGTATTTGGAGATGAGGCCTTTGGGAGAAATTTGGTCAAGAGGGTGGAGCCATCATGAATGGGATTAGTGCCCTTATTTTGAAAGGGGAGACAAAGGATCTCACTGTCCCTCTCTGCTCTCCACCATGTGAGGACACAGCAAGACGATGGCCAACTGCAAGCCAGGAAGAGAGTGCTCACGAGAACCAAACCATGCTGGCACTCTCATCTTATACTCCCAGCCTCCAGACTGTGAGAAATAAATGTCTGTTGTTTAAGCCGCCAGTCTATGGTATTCTGTTATAACAGCCTGAGCTGACTAAGACAGGTGGCCAGAAGCAAAATGAAGAAAGTGTTTGAAAGACAAGAGAATACTCAGTTATGCCAAATGTTGACAATGGTCCAGGGAACAGAGAGCCACACTGTCCAGTCACTTTGTAATGGAAACCAACAAGGTTTACAAGGACACTCTGTGCATCCAAGACTCTTGCCCTTTCTCCACAAGTCTCACAAAACTCTCTCTAAACTCCATGTATCCAATCACCCCTTGGAAGTAGCATGGCAAGGTTAAGGAAATCCAAAACTCCAAGACATAGCATTTAGGGAATAGGACTGCTGAAGTCAGTTCATTGGATTAACTTTCCCTATCGGAGTAAAAGGCTCTGACCAGCAGGATGAAGCTCAGAGGAAACAGGAGGTATCAAATACATAAGTAAGGGAAGCTGCATTTCCTTTACACATCTGAATGTGTGATAAGTGATTAAGTGACCTTACCTCATTAATAAATAGTCACACTCTGAAGGGTCTATTTTCACTGCACTTAACTAAAATATAAATTTCATTTTCACAAGGATAATTAACAGTATGGACACAAGTTTAATGTGCGCATTGATTGTAAATGAGATGCATAGTTTGGAGTAATGTAGAGGCGGCTCAAACGTATCCACAGTATACAGGAGTGTTGGCATTAGTCCTGGGTAGCCAATAAATATTTGTGAATTAAATAAATCTAGTTGCATTTTTTAAAAAAATTATTGGGGTGACAATTGTTAGTAAATTTACATAGATTTCAGGTGTACAATTCTGTATTACATCATCTATAAATCCCATTGTGTGTTCACCACCCAGAATCAGTTCTCCTTCCATCCCCATATATTTGATCCCCCTTACCCTCATCTCCCTCCCCCCACCCCCCTTACACTCTGGTAACCACTAAACTATTGTCTGTGTCTATGAGTTTTTGTTTCTCATTTGTTTGTTTTGTTCTTTTGTTGTTTTTGGTTTATATACCACATATCAGTGAAATCATAGGGTTCTCTGCTTTTTCTGTCTGACTTATTTTGCTTAGCATCATACTCTCAAGATCCATCCATGTTGTCACAAATGTTCCTATATCATTTTTCCTTAATGCCGAATAGTATTCCATGGTGTATATATACCACAACTTCTTTATCCATTCATCTATCGAAGGACATTTTGGTTGTTTCCATGTCTTGGCCACCGTAAACAAAGCTGCAATGAACATTGGAGCTCACGTGTCTTTATGTATAAATGTTTTCACATTTTTTGGGTAGATACCCAGGAGAGGGATTGCTGGGTCATATGGTAATTCTATTCGTAATTTTTGGAGGAACCTCCAAACTGCCTTCCATAGCGGCTGCACCAGTCTGCATTCCCAGCAGCAGTGTATGAGGGTTAATTTTTCTCCACACCCTCTCCAACACTTGTTACTACGTGTCTTGTTGATGACAGCCATTCTGACTGGGGTGAGGTGATATCTCATTGTGGTTTTCATTTGCATTTCTCTGATGATTAGTGATGTTGAGAATTGTTTCACATGTCTATTTGCCATTTCTATGTTCTCTTTGGAGAAATGTCTCTTCAGGTCCTCTGCCCATTTTTCAATTGGGTTGTTTGTTTTTTTGTTGTTCAGCTTCATGAGTTCCTTCATGAGTATATTTTGGATATTAGCTCCTTATCGGAGGCACTGTTTGCAAAAATCTTCTCCCATTCAGTTGGTTGCCTCTTTATTTTGCCAATGGTTTCTTTAGCTGTGCAGAAGCTTTTAAGTTTCATATAGTCCCATTCGTTTATTTTAGCTTTTACTTCCATTGCCTTTGGAGTCAAATTCATAAAATGCTCTTTGAACCCAAAGTCCATAAGTTTAGTATCTATGTTTTCTTCTATGCAGTGTATTGTGTCAGGCCTTATGCTTAAGTCTTTGATCCATTTTGAATTAATTTTGGTACATGGTGACAGATAACAGTCCAGTTTTATTCTTCTGCATGTGGCTATCCAATTCTCCCAGCACCATTTATTGAAGAGGCTGTCTTTCTTTGTCCATTGTATGTTTTTAGCTTCTTTGTCAAAAATTATCTGTCCATATTTATGTGGTTTTATTTCTGGGTTCTCAATTCTATTCCATTGGTCTATGTGTCTGTTTTTCCGCCAATACCAAGCTGTTTTGATTATTGTAGCCCTGTAGTACAAGCTAAAGTCAGGCAGTGTGATACCCCCAGTATTGTTCTTTTTTCTTAAGATTGCTTTGGCTATTCAGGGTCTTTTGTGGTTCCAAACAAATCTGATGATTTTTTGTTCTATTTCTTTAAAAAATGCCATTGGGATTTTGATGGGGATTGCATTAAATCTGTATATTGCTTTGGGTAATATGGCCATTTTAACTATGTTGATTCTTTCAATCCATGAGCATGGAATGTCTTTCCATTTCTTTGTGTCTTCTTCAATTTCTTTCAAAAATGTCTTATAGTTATCAGCATATAAAAATCAGCATATAAATCCTTCACATCCTTGGTTAAGTTTATTCCTAGGTATTTTATTCTTTTTGCTGCAATTGCAAAAGGAATTGTTTTTTGTATTTCTTTTTCTGAGATTTCATTGTTAGTATATAGGAATGGACTTTTGTACGTTGATTTTATAGCCAGCAAATTTACTGTATTCGTTGATTGTTTCTAACAGCTTTTTGGTGGAGTCTTTAGGGTTTTCTATATATAGCATCATGTCATCTGCAAAGAGTGATATTTTAACTTCTTCATTCCCAATTTGGATGCCTTTTATTTCTTTCTCTTGCCTGATGGCTCTGGCAAGGACTTCCAACACTATGTTGAAAAGGAGAGGTGATAAGGGACAGCCCTATTGTGTTCCTGAACATAGAGCAAAGGGCTTCAGTTTTTCACCATTAATTATGAGATTAGCTGAGGGTTTGTCATATAAGGCCTTTATTATGTTGAGGTATTTTCCTTCTATACCTATTTTATTAAGTGTTTTAATCATAAATGGATGTTGTATCTTGTCAAATGCTTTTTCTGCATCAATTGATATAATCATATGATTTTTGTCCTTTATTTTGTTTATGTAATGTATCACAATGATGGATTTGTGGATGTTGAACCATGCTTGTGCCCCAGGGATGAAGCACACTTGGTCGTGATGAATAATCTTTTTAATGTATTGTTGTATTTGATTTGCTAAAATTTTGTTTAGGATTTTTGCATCAGTATTCATCAGAGATATTGGTCTGTAGTATTCTTTTTTTGTGTTGTCCTTACCAGGTTTTGGTATCAGGGTAATGTTGGCCTCATAAAATGAGTTAGGGAGTACTGACTCTTCAATTGTGGTATTAGATCCTGTTTGAAGTTTTGGTAGAATTCACTAGTGAAGCCATGTGGTCCCAGACTTTTGCCTTTGGGAAGGTTTTGGATGACTGATTCAATTTTGTTACTGGTGATCGGTCTGTTTAGATTTTCCAGTTCTTCATGGTTCAGCCTTGGAAGACTATATGTGTCTAAGAACTTGTCCATTTCTTCTAGGTTATTGAATTTGGTGGCATATAGTCCTTCATAGTATTCTTGGATGATCCTTTGTTTTTCTGTGGTGTCCGTGATAACTTCCCCTTTTTCATTTCTGATTTTGTTAATTAGTGTCTTCTCTCTTCTTATCTTAGTGAGTCTAACCAAGGGTTTGTCAATTTTGTTAATCTTTTCAAAGAACCAGCTCTTTGCCACATTAATTTTTTTCTATTGTCTTTTTGTTCTCTATTTCATTTAGTTCTGCTCTGATTTTTTTATTTCCTTTCTTCTGCTGACCTTGGGTTTCACTTGTTCTTCTTTTTCTAGTTCTTTAAGGTGTAACATGAGGTTATTTATTTGGGATTTTTCTTGTTTCTTGAGATAGGCCTGTAATGATATAAATTTCCCTCTTAAAACTGCTTTTGCGGCATCCCAAAAATTTTGGTAGGATGTATTTTCATTGTCATTTGTTTCTATGTATCTTTTGAGCTCTCCTCTAATTTCTTCTTTGACCCAGTCGTTCTTTAAAAGTATGTTGTTTAATCTCCATGTATTTGTGTTTTTTCCTGCTTTCTTTTTGCAGTTGATATCCAATTTCAAAGCTTTGTGATCAGAGAATATGCTTGGTATGGTTTTAATCTTCTTAAATTCGCTGAGGCTGCTTTTATGCCCCAATATATGGTCTATCCTTGAGACTGTTCCATGTACACTTGAAAAGAATGTATAGTCTGATGTTTTAGGATGAAGTGCTCTATATATGCCAATTATGTCCATTTCATCTAATGTGTCATTTAGTGCTGTTATTTCGTTATTTATTTTCTGCGTGGATGATCTATCCATAACTGTCAAAGATGTGTTTAAGTCCTCTAGTATTTCATTTCTTTTAAGTCTCAAGTCTCTTTCTTCTTCCATCTGTGTAATTTCCAGGTTTCTATCTTCGATGTCACTGATTGTTTCCTCCATCTGATCAACTCTACTACCTAAGCTGGTTATTTCATTCTTAATTCTAGTATAATTGTGTTTTGGTCAATTTCTCCCTTTAGTTCTGTTAGTGGTTGCTTGGTATATGTTGGTGCTCCCTGATTGGGGGCATAAATATTGATGACTATTATGTCTTCTTGTTGTATAGTCCCCTTTACCATTATGAAATGTCCATCTTTGTCTCTTGTTACCTTTTTCACCCTGAAGTCTGTTTCATCTGATATCATTATGGCTATACCTGTTTTTCTCTGGGTACCATTTGCTTGGAGTGTCAATTTCCACCCTTTCACTTTGAGTCTATGGTTGTCCTTGTAGCTGAGGTGTGTCTTTTGGAGACAGCATATGGTTGGGTTTAGTTTTCTGATCCAATCTGCTACTCCATGCCTTTTTATTGATGAGTTCAGTCCATTTACATTTAGGGTGATTATTGATACGTGAGGATTTCCTGTCATTCTATCTTTAGTTTTCTGGTAAGGCTGTGTCTCCATTGTTTCTTTGCCTTTTTGTTGTTGTCTATTATTTCTGTGTGGTGGTATTCTATGATGTTTCCCTCTGTTTCTTCTTTTATTACAGTATGTATTTCAGTTCTGGATTTTTTTTTTTTTGAGTGGTTACCCTTAAGTTTATGTAAAAGAAAGTTTGATATTTAGAGTATTACGTTTTCTTCAGCACGCTTACTTTCTCCATTCCCATATTCCGGTTCAGGCCTTTACCCTCCCCCTTTTTATGTTTTGGTTGCCACAAATTGTCCCTGTTGATGGTGGTCGAATAGCCTCCTTTAGTATTTCTTGTAGTGCAAGTTGTGTACTAGAAAATTCCCTCAGCTTCTGTATGTTTGCAAAGGTCTTTATTCCTGCTTCATATCTAAAGGATATCTTTGCTGGATATATTATTCTTGGCTCATAATTTCTCTCTTTCAATAGTTTGAATATTTGGTTCCACTCCCTCCTGGCTTGTAGAGTTTCTGCTGCGAAATCTGATGATAATCTATTGGGCTTTCCTTTGTAGGTTACCGTCTTCTTTTCTTTGGCTGCCTTGAGGATTCTTTCCTTGTCGTTGATTTTTGACAGCTTCAATACAATGTGCCTTGGAGAAGGCCTGTTGGGATTGAGGTAATTAGGTGTTCTATTTGCTTCTTGGATTTGAGGATCCAGTTCTGTTCACAAGTTTGAGAAGTTCTCAACAATTTGTTTGAATATATTCTCTGTTCCCTTCTCTCTTTCTTCTCCTTCTGGTATGCCCATTATTCTTATATTGCTCTTTCTGATAGAGTCAGAAAGTTCTTGTAGAGTTCTTTCATTTCTTTAAAGTTTCAAGTCTTTTTCTTCTTCCATCTGTGTAATTTCCAGGTTTCTATCTTCGATGTCACTGATTCTTTCCTCCATCTGGTCAACTCTACTACCTAAGCTGGTTATTTCATTCTTAATTTCTTCTATTGAGTTCTTAATCTCCAGAAATTCTATTTGGTTCTTTTTTAAAATTTCAATGTCTTTTGTAAGATGCTCATGTTGTTCTTTGATTGTGTTTCTGAGTTCATTAAATTGCCTTTCTGTGTTTTCTTGCATCTCATTGAGTTTTTTCAGAACTGCAATCTTGAATTCTCTGTCATTTAAGTCACATATTTCCATATCTTTAAGTTCCTTTTCTGGAGGCTTTTCACTGTCTTTCTGAGCTATCTTGTTACCTTGGTAATTGCCTTGGCAATTACTGATTTATTATTTCTCTTCCTATACATCTACAGGAGTGGCTTCTGCAACAGGTTGATAGGAAGAGGTCTTTCTTTTGATTTCCAATACTTGTTGGTAGAATGTTTTATTTTCTCTCCGATTGCAGCATTTTCTTTTTCCTCTCTCACACAGTAGTGCTATGTTTTCTCTGCACTATTCCAGCTTCTCACACAATGGGGAGATTCCCTGGGAAACTGGCTTCTCCTCTGTTAACAGTTCGCCTGGGTCATAGGGTGCCACATCCCTGTGGGGGTGCAGAGAGCTTTTGAAGTTCCAAAGCTCTTTCTGCACCAGATTCAGAGCCCGTATGTTTCAGCAGTTCTGTTTACTCCTGCAGGGATCCACACAGATAGGTGGGGCCAGGGGTGGGGTGAATTGTGAGAGGTGGCCCAGAGCAATGCGGCGACCACCACTATAGCCGGTGGTCCCGGCTCCCTCCCTTTTGCCAGAAGTAGTTGGGCTGCGAATCTGCAGTCTGCAGTCCACAGTTCTCAGAACAGCAAATATTCTGTTCTTCTGATCTGACACTGCTACTGTTCCTCTTCTAGCACCGGGCAGGTGGGGGCGGGGCGAGCTCTGGGAGGGTAGGAAGGGGGCGGCTAGTCTCAGTGCCTAAGGCTTCCGTTCTCCGCTCGGCAGTGAGGGCTTAAACCACTGTTTTCAGGCTTCTTCCCTCAGTCTTTGCTCCGGGGTCTCTGCCGTGAGCATTGGGCTCAGCCGTGTTATATACTGCCCCCTCAGCCCTCTGGGCCGTAAGCAGAGCCCTAGCAGTTCGAGTTTTTCCCTCCCCCATAGCTGCGGTAGTTCCGGGATGAAGCGAGCTTGGAGCACTGAGCTAGGTCTGCGTCCTGCGCCCACGCGGTTCCGTCTCTGCACTTCTCCCCTCCCTCCTTCCCTGCTCGGGTGATTCTCCCACCTGTAGGTGAATTCAGTAGTGGGCCTTTTCGTCTTGCCTGTCTGCTGTGCAGGGAGTCCTTTGTGGAGTTATTGTTGTTCGATTAGTTGTAAATTTCAGGAGAGCTTTACAGAGGCTCACCTCATTCCGCCATTTTGATGACATTTCTAGTTACATTTTTTAAGTTTCTTTTTTGTCCTGGAGATTTCTACTCTTACAGATGAGATCATAATAGAAATGTTTGTCTTCAAGTCTGTCCTGGTTATTTTCTGGGAAATACAAGAGCCATGGCCAAGTTGCCAAACAGTGAGAGAGGCAAGTGATAAATGGAGTTCTTAAACCTGCAAAAAGAAGAGTTTTAAAAAATGAGTAATTAATTAAAACTCTTGTTTAATTAGGAATTCTTTAACCAGGCCAGGGTCTTAACATTATGTACATGGAACAGAGCTTCTGTCTGTAATAACCTCTTGGAATCACAGAGTGTCAGAACTAGCCCTGTTGTTTTAGATCAGGAGACTGGGGGTCAGAGAGAGTACGCGACTGTGACAGGTTACTGGTTAGATAAAAAGCAGTGATGACTCTTGAACTAGACTATCTGGTTTTTCTTCCAGTACCTTATCAATGATCCTAAGTTCATAACCTGTGTTAATTTTTTTATGAACTCAATTAGACCATTCATTTCAAAGACATTTATTAATTCTGGCGGATGTGTGAAAGAAAGGGACTGAGAAATCATCAGTATTTACAAAATATTTATATCTACTTAGTGCTTATTTTCCACCTTCCTTGACCTACAAAAGAAGTTAAGGGGATCTGTCCTATAGAGCAGGGGTGGAGAAGTCAAATACTTATAGGATCCAAACCTTTGATAAAAATGAACAAGTTATGAGGACTATGCTAAAGTAGAGAGTGTATATGCTGATAAAAAGGAGGAGGTGATGGTCAGCTCCAGCTGATTTGTGCAGCCCCATTGCTGCCCCACCTTTGAGTTTTCCAGAACATTTTATTTCTATGTGAAATCTCCGATTTTGTGTATTCACAACAAATTCAAATTTGAAAAAAACTGGATAGTCAAAACACTGGGCAAGTAAAATGAAAAAAAAAATCATCTTTTATGGAATAGATTTGGCCAGAGGCTTCCTCTTTGCAGCTCTGGTATAGAGGTTTGAGGTTTTGTTGCAATCTCTGTCAATACATAATTTTCATGAAGGAACTTTTAGCGTTGTAGTAAACACTGTGGGGATCAGGGCACTCTGCTTCAATTTGTTCGCAGGAATAGGTCTACCACTTTCTTTTTTGCTGTTTACTCTTGTGAGCTAAGAATTTCTTCTTTTTGCATAAATGACTTCAATGTGATTTTCTTTTACTCATAACTAAAAGATCTGATACAGAAAGATAAGGTCAGTGTGGGCTGAGCTAATCAGTGTGGGTAGACTTTATTTCAGAGATAAGGATGAGCTTGATCTTGTAGGATGCTCAGAGAAGCGGTAGAAATGCATTGGAAGTGACAATGTAAAGAAAGCACAGTGGAAAATAAGGGTAGGTATGGCATTTGTGGAGATAGGTACACAGAGTACAGCAGTTCAGAGCAGAGATTTTTAAATCAGATGGATTTGGGTTTACATCTTAGCTTTGCTCTTTGCAGGCCAGTGTCCTGGGTTAGGGTTCCAGCGTCTCTAAGTGTCATATAATTTAAGTGAGATTAAGTACTTAAAATATCACAGTGACTGGCACGGTAATAGAAATGATAGTAAGACTGGTATTGATAGTTATTAGTGGTCATGATTATAGGGAAAGAATACTTAAAAACACAATTATTTTATTCCAAATGAATAATTAGTGTAATTGACACTCTTCTCTAGAAAGTCTGAGAAAAATTAACCAAATTGCAATCACTTAGAAAAGAAGTAGTTGATTCCTAAGAGTCGGAAATGGCTCACCAAGAACAGGTCATGCCAAATTAATTTCCCATCTCTTTTGTTAGTTGTATGAGATAGAGAGTGTTCGGAAATGTTATCAACATGGTCTGTCCTTTTTGAAGCCACTCATTAAAGTTATCATAGAGCCTGACTTGAAAACTTTCAGCCAGAGGTCTCCCTTTGTCCAGAGTATCTTAGACTACTCCTCAGCTATGTCTAATTTTTAGAAAGCCTTTTCTTTTTCTGACCTGAATTTTCTGTATTTGCATCTTAGCTCTGCTGTTTGGACATGCACAAAAAGAAGACAAGTTCTTCCTTCCACTACATGAAGAATCCTCTTGCGTCTTCCTTTAGATTATTTTCTCTTCTGTCATATAAATTTTCAGTTGCTCACACTGCTCTCCGGTTAAAATAATTTCTAAACACGTCCAATTGTCCTCTTTGGTGCTTTACTTGGCTGTGCCCCTTCTGAAATGTGGAATGTCTTAGACTTGGTCGTGATGTTTCTGATGTTTTCAGACCTCTGTGGGTTGCAGAAGGACTGCAACAGGATGCCGTAATACCTTTATCTCATGACTTCAGTGCTGTTAACATTTTAAAGGAGCTATGTAACATTGTTTACTCAGTTTGAACTCGAGAAGAACAAAATTCAACTGTATCATTTAAAATATATCCTTCTAAATCTAAATCTATAGTTGTGCTATAACTATTGATTTTTTAAATCTAAATTGTAGGATTTTACCATTATACTTCTTGTTAGTTTCAGCCCAGTAACCCAACTTGCCAAAATCTCAATCCCATCATCTGTCATGTCAGTTATCCCTTCCAGCTTCATTTCATCCTCAGATTGGATTTGCATGGACCTACATCATAAGCCACTGACAGGAGTATTGCATAGGACACAACCCAGTGTGGAGACCTGAAGCATGTGTCAAAGACTTCCTTCTACATTTACATAGTTTTACTAATTGGTATTCTTTCAGTAAAGTTTTTCAACCAGCTAAGAATTTTCTTATTTGCACTCCAGTCATCTTCTTAAATGTTTATCAAGAAAAACTTCTTTGGAGTTATGAGAAGAACCTAGATTCTAGAGTCTGATTATGTTAGTCAGAGTTCTTCTAAGAAACAACGAAAAACAATAAAGTGTGTGTGTGTGTGTGTGTATATGTGTGTGTGTTTTCTCTCAATGGATTGAATCAGGCTCACCCGCATTATAGAGAGTATCTGCTTTACTCAAAGTCCACTAATTTAGATGTTCATCTCATCCAAAAACACCATCACAAGAACATCCAGAATAATGTTTCACCAAATACCTGGGCACCATGGCCCAGCCAAGTTGACACATAAAATTAAGCATCACGCTGGTGTTAGACGTACCTGGCCTTCCATGAGGGCTGCCATGAAGGATTGTTCAGTCCACAGTCTTCACAAATGCACTGTGCTGAGGAAGTGAACGGGCACTGAACTGTAGTCGGTGTGCTACCGTATTTTGCCCTGTATAATGTGTACTTTTTTTGCCCAAATCTGTGAGGGAAAAATAAGGATGTGCATTACACATGGGTAGTACTAATTTTGTATCAATATAAATGTTTTTAATTATTTTATTTATACTTATGAGTTAAAAGTGTAACTCTAGAAATCCATAACGATACCCGAATGCAAGATAATACCCTGGAATACGATAAATCAGTTTTGTTGAACTTGCAGCGAACTTGCAAAAACGTAGAGTTCTTGGTCTTCTATGATGTGTAAATATCATAAATTTATTACTGGCACATAAAATTTCATGTACCTTGTATCTGTTCTTGTGTTTTGTAATTATTTGTTACATGAAATTTCTTGTGCCATAATATGTTAAAAAATAAATGCTAAAATTCCTTTATAATACAACAAGCACCTAAATGTAAACAAATAAAAATTTGAATTAAAAAACAAAAACAAAAGATTTTTTTCCCTGAAAGTTTGGGCCAAAATCATGGATGCGCATTATACACGGGAGTGCATGATATATGGCAAAATACGGTTCTCAGTAAGCCACGTGCTCCAGACCCTCACCCAGAGATAAGAGAGACCTGGATTTGTGAGTAGGAAGGGTGCTTGTGCTAGTGTCTAGGTGCAATCTACCCAGGTATATGTCCTTAGGCCCCTTTTTCTAATTTGCACAAAACCTTGGAAGATGCAACCTTTGCTCTTTCACTTGGCTTATAATTCTGACTCGGCTTCTCAGTAACCATATGCCCATGGTCTGTTGTTTTCCTCATCTGTAAAGTGGGATATGGACCTGGTTGTCAGATTTAAATCAAATGAGGTAACATTTATGAAATTCCTGGCTGCCTCGGTGTCTGACACACAGCAGTCATAGAGGAAAAGAAAGCCAGGATGATGATGTACATTCAGCGTCTTCCTAATCTACAGCCCTAGTCCCTCCAGAAATAACCTCTCAGCACGTTCTCCATCCTAAATATGTCTTCTTTACGTGGCTTAACTATGGATTCCATTTAGAACCATTGGCTGATGTGAATGACCACAATGGCTGCTTTCCAAATATTCCAACAACAAGAAACTCAGACATTGAAATCCCTTGTCTGGTGCAGGCAAGGACTGTCGGAGTTGAGGGACCGTGAGACAAGTCCAGGAGTTCCCGTTGCCTGGAGCACACAGCTGGCAAGTCTAATTTGAAGTCCTTGCTGAGGTCCCTTTTGACATCATCAACGCAGAATGTCCTGTTTTATCAAAACAATGAGTTCTGGAGAGACAATAAACAGATGACAGCCATGCAGCCTTCCCAAATGGAGCAGAACACATGGTCACAAACAATGTTTGTAAATAAATTAGTAAGTGGTACAAAGAAATGCAAAATTGGGAAAGGATAAATAACGAGACTTTTCCGCCTTAATGAAAAGGACTTGGCTGACTTAATACCAAAGTATTTTAAGTACCTTTGTAGAGGAGGGTAACTTGGAAAACCAAGGATTAAATTTCTTCTGATCATTCTTACAATCTCAAACATACACTGTATTAGTTTGACATCCTCCCCGCCCCCCTCCCAAAAAGGACAATGCTTTGAAAAAATCAAATGTGAATGAGTAGCGAATAAGAAAACATCTTTTATGGCTTAATTTTTATAAAAGTCACAATTTGAAAACAGCTGAGAATATAGTTCTTCTATAGAGTGTGTTCCTAGTCCAGCAGACTCTGCTCCAGATTAATTTAAAATGTTTCTTAACAAAGAATGTTTGCATCCTTACTTTCTTCTTGTGTCTCCTCTTCCTCTTCTCTAGAGAAAAGCAACTTGATAGCAACAGCAGACTCTGTGCACACCTGGCAGAAAGAAAGCCAAAAGCTAATAAATCTGGTCTGTGTTCTTTTCAGTAATTCCTTTCTATCCATGGCTTTCTCTCCCCCTCTCCATGAAGTCATGCCTTTCCTGTGTATATGTATGCAAGAAGAAAGAAAGAAAAAGAGAGGAAAGGAAAAAGGGAAGGAGGGAGGGAGGGAAAGAAAAGAAACCAGTAGTAAATGGAAATGCAGATAAAAAAGGGAGGGAGAGAGAGGAATCTCCATGGCTCCCTTGACTTTTTGCTGATGTCCACTGACTAAGATTGATTCTGTGATAACTTAGCAGGGGTAGAAAGAACTCTGTGCTTTGGATGAGATTTCTGCTTCTATTGGCTTAATCTGCTTGCTACTCTTGAGGTTCTCCATTGACTCAATTCCCTCTAAGCATAGACAATAGAATCACAGCCTCAAAAAACAAAGCCTTGGAGTTTGTCTAGTTCATTTTGCAGAGAACAAGACTAAAGCCTTGTGAGGGATGACTCAGCCAAGGTCATTCAGTCAGCTGTAGCTGCAGCTGCAGGAGAATCCAGTTTCCTGAAATCAGTTCAGGGCTTTTGTCGCTGTTGTAAGCAAAGTCTCTGCAAACAGCTCACCATTCCCATTATCTTTAGTTTGATGTCACTTTGAGCTTTCCTGAAAATACAGCTGGACAAATGCCAGTTGGCTTGTGCATTAATTTACTTTTCTTATGCTTTTCCAGGAGGCTGAGGAACACGGGACTTTAAATACTTTGGTTTATCACCAAACGTTTTCTGTTATCGTCATCCTCTCCAGTCCTCCCAGGGCTCATGCTTCAGCAACTCTGAGTCCTCTCTGTCTTTTGAATATATTCAGTCCCACTTTTGCATCCTTGCAAATGCCACACCTTCTACCTGAAAAATCATAACAGTGACAACAATTGTCATTTACTGGTTGCATACAATGCTTCACCAGCGGAGACTGATTGGCAGACCACTGGGATTAATCACCCCGTGACTTACAACATTGGCTCTTTTACTACCCATGCTGTAGTATTAAGAAACCACAGCACTTTCATTCATTGCTTCTGAGGCTGAAGGGAATACCTTGGTGCTATACAGGGAATATCATTACACATCCGTTAAGGCTCAGACAGGAAAACAGAAACTGGTCTAGGTATTTCAAGCAGGAAAGGCCTTAAGATAGGGCATTGGATACATACAAACCCATTGGAAGAATTGGAGGTTGAAAGGTCAGAAAAAGTTTTTGCTGGCTCTCGTGTTCCTGCTATAGTCACAGAAACCACAAAATGGTCACCACAGCCTGGAACACTGAATGAGGTGATTTTTGGAGACCACTGAAAAATCTTTGCCAACATGATGAAGCCCATGCATTTTCCCACCACAGCTAGAAGAACACTGATATCTCTCTGTTTCATCTCTGCCTTCTACATATCATGGGAGTTCTTTTTATTGGTACAATCCAGCCTAGAAACTGTATAGCAAGGGATTCTGGAAGATATTTCCAGCCTTTTAGCCTATGAGCTAGAAGGAGTAATAAAGAGGAGAGAATGGTAGCAAATTGCCAGAAATCTGGCACAGATGGCATCAATATTTTTTCATATTGTGGTGGGAGAAGGAAGAGGAAAATCCTTTTTTAGCATCGATTCCTATTTTAAGTAAACAGTGAATTTTCTTATCAAAGGGTATTTCAACTTCCTCTTCTCATCACCATAGCCTACAAAAGAAGACTCCCTGTATAGAGAATAAAGCTATCAATGACATTGCAAACAAAAATTACAAATGTACTAAAGGCTGCAGTCATTCCCAGGTTAATAATATAAATCAGAGGGTGAGAACTTTTTTCTGTAAGGGACCAGATAGTAAATATTTTAGACTTTATGGACCATCTGGTCTCTATCAACTCTGCCCTGATAGTACTAAAGCAGCCATAGACAAGATGTAAATGAATTAATAACTGTGTTCCAATAAAACGTTATTTAAAAATGTAAGTGGTGCGCCAGATTTGGCCATAGTTTTCTGATCTCTGATCTAGATCAATAATAAGCAAAAAGACAAAAATAAAAAATAAAATCCCTCAAAAACAAAAAATAAAAAACACACAACCAACCTCCTTCCTCAAAACAGACAAACAAAAAAGCCAACCAACCAAACAAAAAGCCCATTTCAGCCATTTAGTAGAGCTGTCTGGGACAATGACAATGCAGGAGACAGTGAAGAAGGCACAGAATAGGCAAGAATTATTTGCTTACTTGTTTTGGTTAAGGGGCTGGGGATTGTTCTACACTTTGGTGAGGAGCAAGCAGAGACTAATAACAGAATCTAGGTACATCCTTTAAAGTTGCTTATACATAGTATGAATATGTATAGTACCCGAGACATGTAATTCTCATTATACAGTTTGAACCTAAGTTTCTGTACCATTTTCGACAATCTTTCAATCGCAAGTGATGAAAACTCAATCCAAATTGGCTTAAGTGAAAGGAAGGATGCCTTGGCTCTTGTAGCTGAAAACACCAGGGTATTACTGACTTGCGGAAAAGTTGGCTCTAGGTGTGCATGCAGTGTCAGTAGAAATCGGTCTCTCTCCATTGATCAGCCCTGCTTCCCTCTGCTTTTCTTCATTCTCACTCAGGCAGACTTTCCCTTCGTTATGGTACACCTGTGATCTGCCAGCCTCACAAGCCTATTCTATTGTAAAGGGAGTGCCACTTGGCTCATACTCCTAACAAAGCCCCAGGGCTGACTCTAGTTGGCCTGAACTGAGTCTCAGGCTCAATACAGAACTGATTATTCTGGCAAGAGGGGAGGAAAATGCTGAGTGCCTAAGCCTAGATTCGAGCACCATGGCAGGTAGGATTGGCCATGTCTCAACCATACAGACTTAGAATAGGGGAGGGAACACAGTTCCTAAAAGGCAAATCAGAATGTCATTATGCGATCGTAGTGAAATGAAGAGTAAGCAAGTAGAAACCAGCAAGAGTCTACTTGCTTTCGTAGCCATGCTTGCTTAAGCACAGATAGCTAAACTAGGTGGACTGTGATGACTACAGTTCAGGTTCTGATGTCCCTCTAAGCAACAGTACTACTTCAGTGATAGGTATATAGCTGGTATGAGGCAGATCAGTACCTCAGGTGGAATGGCTATGTAATTTATTTCATTTGGATAAGTATAGAAGTATAACACACTTTCTTGGGAAATGCCTTTCTGAAGATTCTTAAATGAGATGGAGAACATTTTCCTTTCTAAACCAGAATCATTTAATCATTTGTTCTTGTTTTTCTTTAGTTCTCATGAAAGCAGTTAATGAATGAGAGAGAGAGAGAGAGAGAGAGAGAGAGAGAGAGAGAGAGAGAGAGAGAGAGAGAGAGAGAGAAGGGTCACAGTTTTCAGGAGGCTATGGCACTTGACCTAACCTTTCCTTTAGTGTATTCACTGAAGTGTATAAAGACTTTGAAGCTTTTAAAAGCAAAGAGCATATAGATTTCATTTTATCAGGTTAAAGAGACGCGAATGTCATCATGCCTGAAACAGCTCCTACCCTACCAGCCGTGGATGTGAGATTTAAGCATGGCTACCAGTCCTGTGCTATGAGCAAGCACTGACCTTTTAGATTAGTGCCTAAGCCTTCATTAAGAAGAGCATCCAGAATGACAGCCATGCCTCTGAGGAAGCCCCGCATTCCCCACTGGTAGCCCAAGCAGTGAAAATCGACTTGGCGTGGGATTCTCCTCTCTCGGGCCCCCATACTGGGAGCCAGGAGCACACGACAGCGTGTTGGCAGATTCCAATCACTTAGGAGCTTTCCTTTATGACGCTGCTTTGTAAGAATGCGTCTAGTTAAATTCACAGGGTCATTGACTGTGGCTTTCAAAACATGAGGTTTTATGAAGGAATGCGGACCTGGAATCCAAGGTTCAGAGCCCAGACCTTCAAACAGATTAATCGCCATGGGGAGCATCATAAGAGTTTTCCAAGTTTGGCTTCATCCTGTGCCCTAGCAACGGCGGGGCCCCTATTCAGCACACCCAGGTGTCCACTATGGTCTGTTGGACAGAGCACTGGGCGAGGAGCCAAGAACTGGGACAGGCTCATTTGAGCTCTCCAACTGGCTCCCTGTGTGCTCCCTCGAGCAGGTTCTTAACTGCTCTGTCTGAATTTACATCTTATTAAGAGGAGAACAATAATGCCCCAAGACACAGAGTTCCTGGGTGGGGGCTAGAGGTGAGACAGGTGTGTGTATGTGTGTGTGTGTGTGTGTGTGTGTGTGTGTGTGTGTGTGTGTGTTGGGAGGGGGAGTGTCTGGAAGGCAAGTTAATCATTTGCAATGGAGAAAGCATCCTGCTCTGTCTAATAGATAAAACAAGTGACTATTTGCTGTTCTTTGCACTTGTCTTCTGATAAGCTGAAGAGGAGTGATAGGGAGACAAAAGAGATAAATAAGACTGAGGAACAAATGAAGAATTGACAGTCTATACCATGAGTTTAATGTAACCTTCTTTAAGAATTTTCTGGAATCTTGCATTAAAATGTAAAAACCATATTTCCCCAAATTTGAATTTAAGATAATATTTTCCCATAACATAGGGGGTATATGGGAGATACTAAAGAAATATTTATCACATTAGTAAAATAATTTTAAACGTTAGTTAGAATGTAGCCTGTCTGTACCTGACAAAGCTACCTGTGAGGATTACTATGGCTTAATAATGGTAGCTAGCATTATTGAGTACCTACTGTGTGACAAACATGGGGCTTCACACTTGTATAGCTTGTCTCATTTCTTCCTAATAATAGAAGTATAAAATAGGATGTTTACCATCATCACAATTTTACAGATTGGGAAACTCATGTAGATATAGAGGAATTAAATAAATTTATGTGAGGTGGGATTAGAACCCAAGCAGCACAGTTGATTCTAGAGTCCACGTAACACCATCCTGTACTCTGCCAGTGACTGTCTTGTCTACCCAGTACGGTCATATGAGATAGGAAGACCTGGGACTGAAGTCCTTATCCAGAAAAAAGTGGTGGTCCTGGGCAGGGTAGCCAAATTTAGCAAATAAAAATACAGAATACCCAGTTCAATTTGAATTTAAGAAAAACAACAATTAATATTTTTCTATAAGTATGTCTCATGTATTACTTAGGACATCTTTATACTAAAAATTTTTATTGTTTAATTGAAATTTAAATTAAACTAGGTGTCTTCTATTTTATCTTACAACCCTCTTCCTTGGAAACATGGCTACTGTTGAAGAAAGAAACCATTTCTTAAATTGTAGGCAGTCTTTAGTCCCAAAGTAAAGGACCTACACAGTGACTTATTCTTTACAACTTACCAGTCAGTGTCAACCTCCCACACAAAGCTACTTGCTTCTCCGCCCAAAGTTACTTGCTTCTCCAAACCAGATAAAATCTACAGTGGTTTAGGCACTTATAATGAATATAGGTGACTGTGCATGAAGGAGGAGAGAGTATCTTGTAAAGAAAACCATCCTTATGTAAATGTGCCTTGTATTTGTGAAAGGAGTTCAGGGGCCCATATACATTTCTGCCCATATACAGGTGACCCTTGAACAAAGCAGGGAGAGAGGTTCAGGGGCACCCACCCCCTGCACCATCGAAAATCCACGTATAACTTTTGACTCCCTGAAAACTTAACTACTAATAGCTCCCTGTTGACATGAACAGTCGATTAACACACATTTGGTATGTTAATATGTATTACATACTGTATTCTTACAATAATGTAAGCTAGAGAAGAGAACATGTTATTAAGAAAATCAGAAGGGAAAGAAAAATCTGCACATTAGTGGACCCTTGCAGATCAAATTCATGTTGTTCAAGGGTCAACTCTAGTAATAAGAACTGTAAGCCTCTATCCTCCAGCTACCTACTGCTCAGGGATATGTTTTCTTTGGCTCAATAATTATTGCTAAAGCCCTGCCCTCTGTCCACCAAAGTCTCTATCTATCTTTATTATTATTATTATTATTATTAATATTATGCTTAGCTACTGGCCTACCCTATTCATTTATGTTTCCTGTTTGTACCCTCTCCCCAGCCATTTGAGTTGACAACTACTTTTAGGAAGACATCACCCCAACAGATAATCAGAATTCAATTTTAGTTCTACAATTGTGTGGGGTTAGATGTCATAATCTAGGCAAATGTATGCAGGTTTTAATACAATTTATGCAAATTGCCAATGATCCTCTAATTTCATACACATGGCAATGACCGCTGGTAAAATCCCAGTGAAGCCCACAGGTAGAGAATGTGTGTGATGAAACACTGGATTGAGTCGGGGTTCTCTGAACCCTGAAAGAGCATATGGTGTAAATGTTAATAAGGAGGAACATGAAGAGGAAGGCTCAAGGGGCTGGCCTGGAACATCTTTGGTTTGGAGGCAGTGAGGCACTTACCTTTCTTTGATTTATAAACAGCCCAGAGTCAGATGTAGGAATATCCGTTTTCTGCTTATAAGAATCTTTCTCCAAAGAAATAAAGAGATCTGCCAACCATTTAAATGAAGAAAAATGGGTCACATTCCTTCATTTTGCCCACCTTGATAAAAACCAGATTATGAATTGAGAAGACTTTAACCTTACTCATGGTTCCGTGTTCTGAACAGAATCATGCTTCAAATTACTGATTGTGCAGCTGCTCCATTGTAGAAAAAAGTTGTTGTGGGGACAGAGCCCCAGAAAGCAATTTCCAGGCTCTCAGCCTCATGTGGAGAGGTGCTGGCTCA
The DNA here is from genome assembly GCF_964194185.1 of Rhinolophus hipposideros. NCBI lineage: Eukaryota > Metazoa > Chordata > Mammalia > Chiroptera > Rhinolophidae > Rhinolophus > Rhinolophus hipposideros. Next base: position 20,804,715 of record NC_138055.1, on the reverse strand, counting down.
GATAGTGGATGGCCGTCAGCTGTGGCTGGTTGGCCGTCAGCTGTAGCCATTAAGCCATTGGTCACTGATATAACTGCCGCGGCTAAGGAGGGGAGCTGAGGAGAGTGAAGGAGGAGACTGAAGGAGAGTAAGGAGAGTCGAGGAGAGTTGGTCGGTTGGCAGCAAAGTGGACAGCAGGTCACACGTCGTGTAAACCCAGCCTCCAGTGAGACCATAGTGGTATGACTCCCCTACCTATGGCTCCGTGGGGGTTCCTTTTTGGCCTCACCATGTCCTGCGTTCTTATGGGGGGAGCGGGAGCAGAGACCCCGCCCGACGCCCCGCATGACAAATGGCGCAGCAAGCAGGGTTCCCTGCAGGACAGTTGTTGAGGGTCTTAAGAAGTGATGTTAACATATCATGTTCATAATTTTACTAAGCATCTAATTTTATTATTCTTTTTGCTTTTGTCCTCATTGTTATATCAACATTTTTTTAAGTGTCAATGTCTTAAATAAAGTAATAATCATGGAACTGATTTGAAAACTGTATCGTGTGAAAAGGAGTTGATGGAACCATTAAGCAGTTCTTAAAATTCCTTTGTCTTTGCTCAAAACTCAACTTCTGATTTAAAAATGGACAATGAAAAGTAGCGTTTAGACTGGGGAGAAAAATGCATCTCGGATTATTTTCCTGTTTCTAGCTTTGAGAAAGATCAGTGATCAGGGGCCGTAGGAGGTGCTGGGTATGAGAGTATAAATGCCAAAGCCTGTTATGTATTTAAATCTGGCTGGTGACTATTTATCTTCATGTTCCTTTTATCCTCACTCAAACCATTAGGTAATCAAGTTTAGACTATTCACTTATGCATTTTCAATATTTATCTTCAGGCCATTTAAACCAAGGTGCATTTCCGTGATTAAAAGTGGCACAATAAGAAGAGTTATGAAAAACGACTATAAAAGAAGAAAGTTGGAGCGATAAGCTAAATAAACGAAACCAATTAGAAAACAGGCCTCACAAAGAGATGAAAATACATGTAATTTTGTGGAAGAAATAGATAATGTTAGTTAAAGGTTTATAAAGTGCTTGGGGGGAAATGAGAGTCAGCTATTTAAATGTGAGGCAGAGATGAACTAGAAATCAGGGAAGTTGATAGAGTGCGGGAATAAATTATTTGAGATTCAAGGTTTTAAATAGGGTTGCAATGGTGTTTTGAGAGAGAATGTCAGAAGACCAACATGGGTGAATTACAGAGATCAAGATGGAAGGTAATAAATAAACTTGAGGAGCCTGGATGAAGAAAAGAAAAAGAATTAATTCTAAAAGGATGAAAGTGGGTTTGAGTGATAATGAATAACAAATTGAGACTAAAATATGCATATTCAACAGTCATATAAGATCATCAGATTAAATAGTTAAGAAATGATGTGAATATAATAGGAAATAGAAAAGACAGGGCAGATGGGAAATAAGGCATTTTCTGTTTCGCTTTAAGGATTGAGAGTTCTGATTGCAAATGGAGGGGAATAAATGTCAAGATAAATAAAAATTAACATGCTCTTGGCAAATAAAGGAAGCTACTACCAAAGAGAGATGAAATGGTGCCTCTACACACACACACACACACACACACACACACACACACACACACACACTGAAGTAAACTGTATTTGGCAATTGTTGCTTCTTCCAGGACACATTCCCTGAATAATGTCTTGTTTATTATTTTATTTGAACCTTTAAAGTGGCACCATTTGCAGTATGTTTTCTCTTTCTTAATTTGCAATTATCTTTGTGTTTTGGATCAAAAGTTTTTCTCATTGTTATCATGTGTGTTTCGTGTCTCCTACTAGTTTTCAACAGTAAGAAAGGAGGTTTAATATTATTTGTCCTTTTCCCCACTGCATAATATCTGCTCACAATGCTTTATATCCGTTTTGCTGACTGTTACACACATACACACACACACACACAAATAGGTATGGGAAGAGAGTCATATTTTAGGAGAAAGAGACTAAAATTTAGGAGCTGAAGTTAGATTTAGAAATAAGTAATCTGGATAGAAGAACAGAAAAATATTAACTGATGAGAGCCAATTCAAGCCAATGTTTGACCGCGGGGAGGTCACTATGACCATGATGAAACAAAGACATTTCAAGTTGAAAATGGAAAGTTAACTCAAGCATTATTTCACCTGACAAGGGATATCCACATACTTACACAAATGGATTTGTTTTTTCCCTGCCTCGGGCAGGCAAAATCAATTACATAATTTTTCTAAAACGGGTTGTCCTTTTGCTCTGCTGATAATTTTGGCGAGGTATGTACCTCGCCGCCAAGATGGATGTTCTTAGGCTCCTTAGGCCCCTTAGATCAGACCTGAATTTGACCAGAGTTTTCCCCCAGCATTTTTCACAGGCATTGGATATTTTCACATGCAGAGTAAAATGAGTTTAACAATCAAAACCATGGAGAAGGCTATGCTGGTTGACATCACTATCAGTTGAGCAATAGACTTACTGACCTACTTTTTTTTTTTTTTTCCACATGAAAAATGATCTGGTCCACAATGGGAATCACAGCTGAAAGACACAAAATTGATGGCAACTTGTTAATTTAGAGGCACAAGCAAAAGAGAGGTGATACTGTATGAAGGTGTATTCAGGTAATTTACAGGCAGTCTGTCTAGAAGCCATCAACTCAGGGACTGTTTCATTAACTCTACAGGCTCAGCTCACTAATAGACCTGTTGGCAGAATGTAGAGATCTCTATTCTTCATCATCAAATGACCACTTGAATTAGGCCCCTCATATTAGGTCTCAATGAAGCCATCTCCCAGCTGTCAAGTGATTCCCTATGACTGGGTGATTAAGGGTATCCATTTGCACTCTTCCAGTGCAAAACAAATGAGAAATTTTTCTGTGAAACAGAAATTTGTATTATAGGGCATTAACCATTCTTTATGGTACCAGCAAGATGTAAGCGAAGTGTGGATTTTTTTCTCAACTAAAGTGCTAATGTGGTACTTCCTGGAAACAGAGTGTGGCATGGAGAACTAGAGATATTATGCACTTTAAAACTCCAAAAATTACTTCCAGCTGAATTTCAACATTTTTCAGGTCCTTGATTCTGTCAGGTGTGTGTAGGGGGTGGAGCAGTATTTTTTCAGTGGAATGTGGCTGAGAAATGGTGAATTTATGAGTGTGGCTTCCAGAAAAGAAAAAGCACATTTCACGGTGCCTGCTCAAGGCTTGGGAGTGTGGGGTAGGGATTTGAATGGTCTATCACTTCATATAAATTGAAATTCTTTCTAGATTTACCTCTAGTCTAGGTTTGAAAGAGTGGGATATTTGTTTCTCCCGCCCTCTGCCTTCTTTTTAAAAATCTCTCCCCTCTAGCATTGCAATCTTCTTTCCAATTCATATATATATATATATATATATATATATACATATATATATATATATAAATTAATAGAAGCCAGTTTTGTGACTCTATTCAGACTGCCTTCTTTTTTCTTTTCTCCTTCATCCTTCCCACCTTCATTTCTGCCTCAAGCCTTGCTATAACCAGTCACTGTATTCGTGGTGGGAATACAGAGAAATAGATAATGGAACTCCAAGGAGAAATAGGTAAATCTAGTATTATAGTTAGAGACTTCAACACACATCTTTCAGTAACTGACAGAGAAAAAAAGAAACCTCAGGGGCTTACAGTCTTGTGGGAAGTTAGAGATGTGTACCATCCATTATGGGACAGGTGACAAGTACACCGACAAAGATATTCTCTCTGTATTATGGGGGGAAGATGATCAAGAGGGTCTGGGAATGGTTCTTGAGTCAGATTGTAAGTTCCAAGGGCTCAGTCGCTAGTATGACGCACTGAAGGAGGTTATGTATTGGATGATGATGGATGGATAAATAAAGGAATAAAAGGAGAAAGAAAGAAGGAAGAATTAAATGAGACAATATGCATCTTGAAGGATGAGTTAATAGTGTATGAGAGTATCATATTGGGTATGAAAGTGTAGCTGCTTGAGAAGTTAAAGCAGGAGACACAGTTTTAAAGCTTTTGGGAGATTTTACATATATATATATATAATTAATTTATATTAATTATATTAAAATATAATTAATTTATAGGCAGAAGCAAAGGAGAGGTAATACTGTATGAAGGTGTATTAGGGTAATTTACAGGGAATCTGTCTAGAAGCCATCGATTCAAGTACTGTTGTTTCATTAACTCTCCAGGCTCAGCTCACTATGCTCATATATACATGTTATGTTCTGTCAGGGCATGGACTATGTGTTTTTACCTTTTTAACCATCAGTTATTACATAAAGGTCCTTGTAGATTCTCAATGAAAAAGTATTATTGGAATGAATGAAGGTGATGAGGGCAATCTGAGTAATTTAATTAAAGGAAATAAAATGATTAGATCTCTATTTTAGAAAGATGACCCTGGCATCAGTATGAGGCACAGCTTTACAATTTTAGCATATGGATTAAAGCAGTTTGGGGTATGACCCATACTTACCAAAGGAAAAAGTGTGTTTGTGACAAAGAGAAAGAGGGTAGAAAAATCAGCATGCATTGTTTTATATTTATATATTTGTGCGGTGCTCCACAGTATATTTCTTAGGTGTCATGGACAAAAAGAGTTTAAGAAACGATTTAAGAATCATTGGATTCAAGTTTGGAGAAGTAGAGGAAGCAAGTCAGGCTTCATCTGCAATCAAGGCAGAAAACAATGAAGGCCTGGATAAGGCAGCTGCTTTCTGTTTCAGGGAACTAACATTGGATTAATTTTCTGCCATCATATCTATTCCTGTGTTGGATTTTTCAGGACCCTGAATAAAGGAGGACATTGGTAAGCTGGAAGGAATCTCTAAATTTAAAGTCAGAGAACTTTTGTTTAGTCTTCCCTTTGTAACAAAGCTGGGACATCTCTCCTTATCCTAAAGTGCTTAATTTGTTTTAGAAAAAAACCAAAAACCTTTATACACACACACACACACACACACACACACGCACGCACACACACAGAGGGTGCCAAAAACTGTATATACATTTTGAGAAAGGAAAAGACTGTATTAAAATTGTAATACAACGAATGACTGCTTAACACCATCTTTTGAGCAAACGTCATACCGTCATTCAATTTAACTTCATAAAGTAACACATAGGTAACATCTCTTAAAATGTGTACATTTTTGGGGGCATTCCCGGTATACATATATGTTTGCTACTGATTTCCATGGTGTCTGGGTCCCCATGTTGATGTGACCAGATCCATAGACATTTTGGAGAAGGAGGAATGGTTGTGATAGAAAGATCAGGGTCTGTTTCCTAGGCCTGCTGTAACAAATTTCTACAAACTGGTGGCTTTGAGCAACAGAAATGTATTTTCTCACAGTTCCAGAGGCCTGTGGTCTGAAATGAAGGTGCTGACAGGACCATGCTCCTTCTGAAGGCTTTAGGGGAGAATCTCTTTGCCTCTTCCAGCTTCTGGTGGCTGTCGGAGTTCTTTGACTTGTGGCCACATGGCTCCAATCTCTGCCTGCATCTGCCTATCACCTTCTCTTCTGTGTCTGTCCTCTCCTTTGTGTGTCTCTTTTAATGACACTTGTCGTTGGACTTAGGACCCAACATGATAATCCATGATGATCTCCTCATCTCAAGATCCTTAAGTTAATTACTTCTGCAGACATCCTTTCCCCAAATAAAGGTTCTGGGGATTAGGACAAGAACGTATATTTTGGGGGTTACCACTCAGCCCACTACAGAGGATAAGTGCACTTTGGCCAATATTTATATGACACTTCAGAAAAGACCTGGCCTGTGCATCCACTATGGACTGAGTGTTTGTGTCCCCAAAATGAATATGTTGACACTCTGATCTCCAATGTGATGATATTTGGAGATGGGGCCTTTGGGAGGTAGGTAGTCATGAGGGTGGAGCTCTCCCGGTGGGATTAGTGTCCTTATAAGAAAAAAACAGAAAGTGCATTCTGTCTCTCTCCCTCCCTTCCTCTCACACACTCTCCCCCCTCCTCTCTCTTCCTCCTCCCAACCTGTCCCTCTCTGCAAGGTAAGGATACAAAGAGAAGGCAGCTGTCGGCAAATCAGGAAATGGGCCTTCGCCAGACACCAGAACTGACAGCACATTGACTTTGGACTTCCCAGCCTCTAGAGCTAGGAGAAGTACATGTGTGTTGTGGAAGCCACCAGCCTATGGTATTCCATTGCAGCAGCCCAAGCTGACTGAGACAGCAGCCAAACTCACACAAAGTGGGGAAGGTTCATCCTGTGGGGGACGCTGACTGAGCATTGCTGCATGGCAAGTAGATGTAATGGTGAGCGATGAGGCCGAGATCCAGAATTGAGGTTTTCTTTCTTTGCTGCTGTGAAAAAAAAAGTGTTTACTGGTTGGGAATAAGTGTATATATTTTCCTGTGACACTATTCTGGGAACTATGTAATGCAAAAGTTTGTTAAGAAAGGGACGCCTACATATATAATTTGGGGCAATTGCCTAATCTCTTAGATTCTCAAAATACCCTTCTGTAAAATAAGGCAGTTAAACTGGATGATACTAAGTTCCTTTCCACTTTTACATTTATTTTCTTCTGTAAGAACTTTTCAGCAGGTGTCTAACATCCCAGACCCCTTTCCTTTCCTCTTGCTTTGCTAAATTCTTGTGGTGTGCTTATGTTATCACAAGATAGCTTGCTGGCGTATGGGAAAGCTAGACCCCAGAGAAGCCCGTTTCTCTTCCAGTGATTGGGTCTCTGGATAATGGGTCTCTTTAAGCAAATTAAAAGTTTTATTGGCAAAATATAACTTGGTAATGTACATATGAAGTCTGACAATTAAGTTTGCGAACTTTTTGGAACAATGTTGCTAAACTTTTTTGATATCAGAGGGATTATTCATTATGAATTTTTACCAACTGAACAGTTAACTAAGTATACTATTTGGACACGCTGAAAAGGCTGCATGAAAAAGTTAGACGTCCTGAACTTTTCGCCAACAATTCGTGGCTCTTGCATCACGACAATGCACCAGCTCACAGGGCACTGTCTGTGAGGGAGTTTTTAGCCAGTAAACAAATAACTGTATTGGAATACCCTCCCTACTCACCTGATCTGGCCCCCAATGACTTCTTTCTTTATCCGAAGATAAAGGAAATATTGAAAAGAAGACATTTTGATGACATTCAGGACATCAAGGGTAATACCACGACAGTTCTGATGGTCATTCCAGAAAAAGAGTTCCAAAATTGCTTTGAAGGGTGGACTAGGCACTGGCGTCAGTGGATAGCTTCCCAAGGGGAGTACTTCCAAGGTGACTGTAGTGATATTCAGCAATGACGTATGTAGCACTTTTTCTAGGATGAGTTCACGAACTTAATTGTCTGAAATTCATATACGTTATCATTATAACAGCAAGAAAGATGATCCAATTTGGAATACCAGCAGAACAGTAGACATAAGTTTGCATGTGAAACACATAACACAATCCCATGGAATTGTTTGGTGTTCAGCAATTGCTTGTTGAATTTGCATGCAAAGGTCTAGAAAAATAACTCACTGTGTAGTCCCTACTTTTGAAGGAAACCTCTGGAGTCCAGGCATTGTCACTGGCTCAGCCACTTTTCCTTCCACTTCAGTTAGAAACCTGGGGTTGTATTTGCCTTAGGGATCAAACAGCCATCAACCTCAAGAACCCCAGCCTTGTTATAATATAGCTCTTTTCCCTTCCTTTCAGTGTCTGGAGCCCCTGGCATTGTATTCACTCCAAGACTCCAGGATTCAAGCAGCTTTGGTTCTAAATGGCCTTATGCAGCTTTGATTCTTTGAACCTCTGAAGCCTGGCATGCCTGCATTTGTGACTTCAGTGCTGAAAAACCCTGTCTGCTGCCCATTCCCTCTAGGCATCAAACCTTCAGTTGGATGCTTGTCTTAACACCTAGCAATTGTCACCTCTAGGGGACTACCTTCAGTCTGTCAAAACCACCTCTCTCCCTGCCAGGCACTAGCTGGCATCTTTTCCTCCTTCCAAGGTAGAAGAGGGAAACAAAAATAGAGAAAAGCATAGCCAACTCTTATGTGCTAGTCTACAAGTTCTGGCCCAACTCTGGGGTATTCTACACCCAGGCACCTCAGAGGCTGCCTCAGTTACTGTGGCAACCCAATATTCACAGAGCCTCTCAACCTTCATTAATAGTTAATAGGGACTGTACATTTTACATATTCTCCATCTCAGACTTGTCTGTTTAAGCACATCATCAGTCTACTTTCTTTCACTGATTAAACCTATAGTTGTTGTTTTTTTGTTTTAGCTTTATAGCTAAATTTTCAGATATAGGAAGTCTCCAATAGATATTTAATGAATGAATGAATGAATGAATGAATGAATGAATGAATAAGTGAATTAATGGTTTGAAATGCTTTGAGTCTGTAACAACATAAAACAGCTTTCAACAAACTCAGTAGAACAAATTTGTCTAGATGATGAGGTAAAGATTCAAGAAAATCTATGTGAGATTGGGACACTTAATCTTCTCTCATGCAAAATGTACCTGTGTTATTATTATATGATTCCACACTATATTTGGCTATAGATAATTAACCATAGCAGACACTAGTTTTGTACTGCTCTTTAGTCAAATAAATGTTTTCACATAATCTAAAACCATTGAATTATCACTCTTCAAACACATTGCCTTTCACTTCAGTGCTTGCATATGTTTTAATGTGGCTTCCGCTCCACTCCAGAAATTTCTCCTGAATGTGGCTGAAGTCCTCTGCTCTCAACACTCGTGAAGGCTAGATTTGTGTCTATCATAAAACAGGTGGCATTATGTTACCACTGGGTGTGATTTTGCCTCCCTCCCTAAATTGTAGACACCTTCGCTTCTAGGACTTACTCATTCTTATTCTCCCTGTGCCTTAGTATCCTTGTGGAACTGAACTTCTTCATTTTATTTCCCTGTCCCTTCACCCCGCAGGGCATTTCTACTTCTATTCTTTAGCTTCTACAGTGGGTTTTGGGGTGGCTGTGGAGCTGTATGCTTGCCTTTGCTGTAGATAATTAATGGGACTTGGGATGGAAAACGAGGTCAAGTCTCAGCCTAAGAAAGTGTTAAGCCTCCAACATGAGCTATAACCATCGAGCTAGGGAAGGATTCCTAGAGCTCACAGGCTCCCTTTCATGAGGATTTCTCCTGATAAGAGCAGCAGCAGACTTCCCCCCACATCCCCAAATCAACTTTCCATTGACTTTCCAAATCAAAAGCATTTTCTGGAGTGTGATGCTCACGTGTTTGTTTGTGTAGTTGTTTGTAAATATATATGGTGCCTACTGTGTGCCACAGACACTTTCAGATCTGATGTGCTAGAAATCAGAGCGTTCTTCGGAAATAGGCAACCACTTGAATTGATATCTGTGTAGCAGGAAATTATTACAAAATGAGCTTAAAATCCCCATCTTGGGGAGTCTTACTTAACATTTATACCACTTTTAAGTGGCTTTTGGTGTTGAAAACTAAAATCAAAATGCTATGACTTCTACAACCACCAAATACTTCTCCTTCCCCAAAGTGATTCTTTTTTTCTCAGTCCAAGAGGATGATCTAAAAAGTTCAAAGCAGAAACAAGCTTTTTATGGCATTCATCATAATTGTCCCATTCTTACTGTTAAGTTGTAGATTTCAAAAAAACAAGCTGTTCCATCGTCCAGCCCCCATTTAAATATTTAAGTTTCTGGCCTTTGGAAAACTGCTCAACTCTTTCAAATACCCCATTTCTTATTCATCTTAAGTAGTCAGATAGTTTATCTTTTAGGATACTTTCAATTTTTCAGTTTTGTTGCAGGAAAATTTCCTGACAAATGAAAGTGGGGTTGATTTTCTTTGGAGGCTCAATTTTGGTTTGGTTTTTAGTTTAAGTGATTTCCAGAACTTTATAATAGTATATTCATGAACAAGTCCTTTTCTTTTCAAAGATTCCAGAACTCTAGTATAGAGGTGAGGAGCCCTAACTTGGCCACAGTCGAGCAAGACAGAATTGCGTATCACGGTTGTCAATGTGGGCAACGTGGGTGTCAGACAGAACTGGGAAACCCCGTCGCACCCTCTCTCCTTTTGCCTACTTTTCTGCTTCATAGTCTACTTCAACTTCCATCAGTGACTTCCATTGCCAAAGACTTTTCAATTATAGGATCCTCCTTGTTTCTCTTATATGCCAAAAGGTTTTTATTTTTATTTTTTACATTTATTTTATTTCATTTTTCAATGAGAGTTGACATTCAATATTATGTTATATTCCTTTCAGGTGTACAGCATAGTGGTTAGACATTTATATAATTTATGAAGTGATTCCTGCAATTAATCTAGTACCCATCTAGCTTTATACCTAGTTATTACAATATTATTGATTATATTCCCTATGCTGTACTTTACATCCCCATAATTATTTTGTAACTACCAATTTGTACTTCTTCAGCTGGAGTTGGCATCGCCAAAATAACTTACTGTTGCTTTGGTTTTATTCTAATGACTAGCTATGTGACATTGAGCCAGTCTGTTAACTCATCTTTAGTATGGAATGTGCTAGATAATCTGTAAAGAACTCTCTGGCTCAAAAATTTAATAACATTTTATACACCTCTTGGAAAGAATATATTAGACATTTGAATATACCTTATATAACCGAGATACGGTCAAACTCACTTTCCTTAGAGGTAGTTCTGTGTCCTCTTCATTCTCTACCCTCCTTGAATCTTTTGAAGACTTTCCAGTTCAGTCTTTTATACATTTATTCATTCAACAAACATTTACTCAGCACACGCTAGGTGGCAGTCTCTGTAACAGACACCTAATGATAAAGATAAATAAAACATCTCTACTGCTGAGATGTCTACTGGAAGAGGTAGCTACGTAAACACTCTACTATAATAACATGTATAGAGATATGAAAATAAGTGAGTGGCCACTTCTGGACTATGTCCTTATCTCATGATAGGATGGGCATTTATTTATGAACAAGAGGTAGATTTTTTTGCCCTCTATTTCCCCTCCTGCCTCACCACACACAAACACACACACGCATTCAACACAATGTAACATATAAAAAGGCCTGCTATGTATAAAGTACTTTGACTTTGCAAAGTATATAAATAAGAGAGGTATAGTCCATTTCATCAAATAGTTTATACCCTATTAAGGGAGATAATGTAGGCTCATATATACCTACACTGTTAGGTGAAACAAGGCACATTCCATAAGTAAGGTCCAAAACCATCCTTGAAGGGATTCCTAAGGAGAACAGTTTAGAGCATCCGGAAAGGCTTGATAAAGAGGCTGACATTTCAGACAGACTTTCCAAGTGGCTGAGATTTTTCAACTACTAAATACTGGGAGCCTTATAACTATTGACTTTCAAAATGAAATATTTGCAAGTTGGAATAAAATCACTTCATATTTCTCTTTGGGAAACGGAACATTTCTTTTTCTGTTTAAATGTGTTTAAAATATCTGTAAGTTAAGAGTCCCAGCCACTAGGAGCCCTTTTGACTGACTCCCAGTCTGAGGGCACTTCCACTCCCATGGGCTGCTTTGCACATTTACCAAGAGTCAGTTGTATTTGTTCCCAAACTGGTTGTAATTTAATTAAATAATTATGTAAAACTGATGAAATGTGTGTGTGTGTGAGAGAGAGAGAGAGAGAGAAGACAGGAGTTGTTATTTTTATAAAAATTAAATTGCGTTTGAAAGGCTAAATAAAGGTGAGTCATTAAAAACTTGCTGTTAAATTGGGAGCAGATGAAAAAAAGGTAAAAGATTTGGAAAAAGTAATAACAGAAACTCCATTCAGCAGACCCAAACTTAAAGAAAAAGCTATGACTTTACATAAAAATTTTGTTGAAACAAAACTTTGGAGTTAAATATGTATCATTTTTATGATCCCCTGCATTAATTGACTTTTTCATTTGTATGTTTCAAATTGTGATGTGTAATAAGGTCTCTGTACTAACGCTACCCTTACTCTGAGTCCTTTTATCACTGTACAGTTGATCAGAGTTGTTAAAGTTAGTGTAACATTGCAGGAGTTCTGTAACAGTTCATCTGCTTGATTGATTGTTCTAGTATGTATATTTATCATTAAGCTTAAATTCCAGCTCTCACAAAGCCAAGATAGCCATGAGGCCAATACTGTGAATTCTGATAAAAGAGAATGGGAAAAAGAGAGATTATTTGAGTCTCCTTCCCGAATATTTCCTTCTCAATCTACATTTTTCCATAGGCAATCTTTTCCACCTCTACTTTCTTCCTACATGCTAATTCCCAAATCTGTATTTTCTGCCTCAAGTTCTTCACATCTTTCTTACTGACAACTGTACATCTTTCATCCAGTTTAAACTATATTATACACTCCATCTTCTGTATCCATGGTTTTTGCATCTGCAGATTCAAGCAACTGTTGGTCCAAAATATTTGGGGAAAAGAAGTTACATTTTTTCTGACATGTGTTATGGAGTTAGTCCTACAATGTTTGCATCAGTATTGAACATATACAGACTTTTTTTTCTGGTCATTATTCCCTGAACAATACAGCGTAACAGCTATATTAGCATAGCGTTCACATTGTATTAGATATTACAAGTCATCTGGAGATGATTTAAAGTACACAGGAGATGTGCATAGGTTATATACAAATACCATGCCACTTTACATAAATGACTTGCGCATCAGCGGATTTTGGTATTCTTGGGTATCCTGGAACCAATCCCCTGCAGATACCAAGGGACGACTATAATAGTTAGGTGTCTAGCCATATTTACTGGTGTATATTGATGTCCCTCCCACCACCCAAGACAGAATTTCCAAATATCAGTCTAGGCAGTGAGCATGCATTACATATGGAAAATGTGTATTTACATCTAACAAAGATTAAATTTTCATGTCCTACTAGTAGGTTTTTGAACACATTTAATAAGGCACAAGTGATAGAGCTGATCAGATTTTATAATATTTTTTTTGACTGAACACAGTGTTTTGTTTTTCCCACCATGACTCTCCATGGCTGCCTTTGTCACTTGTCTAGCAGTCCCTTATCCTTGATTTTCTTAGCCTAGAATCAGGTTGACTGTTCAGCGACCATTTGCCTGTCCCTTTCCATTTTTTCCCAGCTCCTCTAAGTGGGCCTGTTTCCAATTTGCATATTAATTTTTTCACCATTCTTCCCTTCTAAATCTGTTTTCTCTTGAGCTTTCTTGCTAATATCTTTCTGCAGGAGTCCAAAGGCAAAATAAGCAACCTGTTTATTACTTAGAGAAAGGTTAGTAACCTGAAGGCCTCCAAGGGCCAGATGAACATAGTAATGAGTCAAGCAAGCAGGTCAAGGGCTGAGGTGAAGGGCCAATAGCAGTTTGCCCACCTGGATGTTGTATGGATAGAATATGAGCTCAGGGGTACCAGTCTACCCAGTGTCTCAACAGAAGACAGCAACCCCAGATTTTCAGTGAAATATCCTGATTTTTAAACGTTGGTATCTAATTTAATTGTTTTTTAAAAACCCTGTGAAAGAAAAAATGACTAGTGGGTAGAAAATGGCCTACAATGCCTTTTCGCACACTCTTATAGAAATGATGCTGCCCTTCCTACTCGTATCTCCCCCTCCACCCTGGGAGGTTGGTTCTCAATGTTGCTTGTGTTCAGGTCATCTCCTGTAAGGAGGGTCACAAAACAATAAATGTTCAGGTCTTCCTGGAGTGTATGGACTGAAAATCTATGTTTCCCTAAATTCGTATATTGAAGCCCTACCCTCCAATGTATTAGGTATTGGATGGGGGCCTTTGGGAGGTAATTAGGTTTAGATGAGGTCCTAGGGGTGGAGCTCCCATGATGGATAAGTGTCCTTATAAGAAGAAAAGACTGGAGTTCTTTCTCTTTCTTCACCATGTGAGCACATGGCAAGAAGGAAGCCAGCCATCTGCACACTAGAAAGAGGGCTCTCACCAGATACTGAATCTGCTGGCACCTTGATCTTGGATTTCCCAGCCTCCAGAACTGTGAGAAGTAAATGGTTGTTGTTTAAGCCACCCAGTCTATGGTATTTGTCATAGCAGTTTAACCAACTGAGACACTGAGTCAACTTCAGGGCAGTTTAGATTGTTTTCAGAGTTTAGTAGTAGAGTGTTCAAGTGGGCACCTTTTTCCCCTCCAGCTTCATGTTTCCATATGGAGGGACATCATGTGTACCATTCTCTCCTTTTTGCTTCTTCACTTATTTCTTCCCAGAGGCAGATGAGTGAACTGTTTAAGTGGAAATATGGAAGTAGGAACAGGACATATAATGAACTGCCTTCTCGCTCTGTTTCCTTTCTGAACCAGAACTGCCCATCCTACTCTGCTTTTCTATATTATAAGTAAGAAGCCTGCAGTAATAGGGCTGTCTGTGATTCAGTGGGTAGATCTTATAATCCCTGGCTTCAAGTTAGGAAGTCCGTTGTTGCTGCACACATAGGCTATGTTTTCCACAGCTGTGTTTCTTAAAAGCTGACATTTTGGTCTCCATCTGCCTGATGTCTCTATCTCTTCTATCTATCTTTCAATTGGTTCAAAACTCTAACAGTGAATGAGATATAATTTCTAATTTCAGACACCAATGTTTAGATTCTTTGAAATTAAGTACACTCTAATTTCAAATCTGTTTAGAAATAATCTGTGCTTTCCTGAAGGCATATGTAGGATTGTGGTCCTATCCTTTCTCCTATATCCCAAGGAAGGGCCAATTAATTGTATCCCAGAAAGTGAGATGCCTGAGAGAGCTCTGTTTTGTCATCAGGGTTTACAATAAGTGTTTGTTCTTAAACTATCCCTCCAAGATCTTTTCTGTTTGGGCGTCATACTTGGGTTTGTGTTCTCTTATTATTCTATAATTGTGAGCTCTCTTGTTATTTTCTTCCTCCCAGTAAATGCATAGGCTTCACTTATCAGACTTTATCTCTGCTGATATTAGATCAGAAAGTGAGACCAATACTTTTCTTCTCATCAAATGTCATCAAACAGCATCACATGTTTGTATTAGAAACATTTGTTTTCCTCCAAATCTTTTCATCATGCCTGTATTCAGGGAGGAAGAGAGAGATAAGGGAGACTAGTGTATTCTATACCTCAACTCCTCATTATATTCATCAAAGTGAGGTTCCATTCAGTTGGATTCATTAGGAACTATGAAGACTACCACCAGGGCCTCAGCAATAAAGAATAGAACAAAATGTGGGATTTGGTGAAGAAGCTTGGAACTGTAGAGAAAAAATAATATTCATCTTATGTTGTCATGACTGAGCAAAGCTCAATATTTGGCATTCATCACTGTCCACTAACCATATGTTAAGACTCAGGATAAAAGACTTTACTGTTGGACTTCTAATTCTGACCCTTCTATAGAAGAGGGTCTCCCCAGGAATGTGGTGGAAGTCCTTCCCAAGCCCACTCTGAATCTCCTGCCCCTCAGCCAACCCCTTGCATTGTAACCTGTGGAATTCTTATTCATTTAGGGATAAATTCTACCCTCACCTTTGCCCCAAATGCTTCTTCCACCCTCCCCTAATTAAAATGTATCTTTTCTGTGACAATACCATTTCCTTAGAAGCTGCCTCCATTGATGGGTACCCTTTTGTCTATCTTGAGTCAGTTGTTTAGGAAGAAAAATCAGTCAACAATTATTCCCTACTAGTACTCCCCGCTCTTTGTTTTGCCACCATTGTTCAGCAAAAAACTTCCCCTTAAAAATGGACACAATCTTTTGGAGAAGTACCATCTAACCTGGGACATATCAGTCTTACCCAGAGACTTCAGTATCTAAGTTTCTTCTTTACCCTACTCCATACAAGGTTCTCCTAGATAACAACATCCACGTTATGGCCTCTAGCATCTTGGCTTTGCTTCTGTTCAACTCATAACCTGCCTTAATCTGGATCTTTGCTCTGTCAACTATCACTCCCTTGCTCTTTCTAATCACCCAGCTTTTCTTAGCTTCCATTAAGTGTTTTTCTGATGAATCCAAACAATCGTCATGTCTTCCTTCTCCCACCACTTATAGTACTTTGCTTTTCTCTTCTTTCTGTCTATTGCTGTGTGTCTGCCTTATGTTAGAGTCACTCATGTTCCTCTATCCCCAGTACCTTATCAGAGGTAAAATGTAGTAGAAGAAAAATTTGCAGCAGAGTCAGAGTAGTTTGAGGTCAAATGCCAATAAATCTGCTGCTTACTGAATTTATCGTCTTTGGTAACTTACTCAAATTTTTTGAGCCGCAGTGATTTTTGTCTTTTGCTGAAAATTGGGAATTATAATACCTACTTTTACAGATTGGTTTTGAGGACTAAGTGGAAAAATAAATGTTAAAGCAGTTAACATAGTTTTTGTTAGACAGCGCCAGAAACTACAAGGAAGTTGTTATTACTGAAACTGGAAGAGTCTTTTACTGATCTTTACTCCCATACTTAGCACCTTGCTCAACAGATGTGATGGTTAATATTTATTGAATAGATAGATGAACAAGTGAATGAGAGAACGATTGAAAGATACTTCTGTTACAGAATTCTTTCATTTAATAAAAATAAAAGGCATTACATTAGAAACTGAGAAGGACACAAATTAAGTTATTAGTCTTGCCTTCTGTATTGGTGTCTTCAGACTTCTATAACAAAGTACCACAAACTGGATGGCTTAAACAAGAGAAATTCATTGTCTCACCATTCTGAAGGCCGGAAGTCTGATATCAAGGTTTTGACAAGACT
Organism: Rhinolophus hipposideros; assembly: GCF_964194185.1. Lineage (NCBI taxonomy): Eukaryota > Metazoa > Chordata > Mammalia > Chiroptera > Rhinolophidae > Rhinolophus > Rhinolophus hipposideros. The sequence goes on along the minus strand of NC_138055.1, from coordinate 20,787,923 downwards.
GGTTCCTTCTGAGGGCTGTGGAAAAGATCCGTTCCAGACTCCTCTCCTAGCTTGTGGTGATTTGCTGGCAATATTTGGTGTTTGTTGGCTTGTACAAGCCTCCTCCATCTCTGCTTTTATCCTCGTTTGATGTTCCTCTTGTGTCTCCACTTCGTCTTCCTTCTGTACGCATCTTTCTTTTGTGTCCAAATTCCCTCCGTTTTATAAAGATGTAGTCATATTGGACTAGGGACCACCCTATGATGTCACCTAACTTGGTCGGTCGTCTGCAGAGACCCTATCCCAATAGAATGCAACATTCACAGATAGTGGGGGATTGGACTTCAATATCCTTTTGGGACACATAATTCAACTAATAAAAGCTTCTAATTTATAGAAACTATGATATATATGGGGATATAAGACCAACATAAAAATAATTGATGAATAAGATAAAAGTATATATTTAGTCATTAAGTGGAATGACATCAGCCCTGAAATATTCTAATATTTTATAAAAATAATGGTTTGCAGCATCAAGAAAAGCTCCATGGACAAAGGGAGATTTAAATGTGGGTTCTTTCCTTAATAAATGTTATTCCTAAATAATCGTATTTTCTACACATTGTTACTGGTTAACATTTTGAAATAGGTTTAGATTACTCGAGCTAATGAGACAGCTCGAACAATAGGATCAGGCTGTTAATGCAGCATGCACTAAATGTGTGTTGCAAGAAGGAAGTTTCTAGGGAACAAGAATTGCTATGGTAACCTGATATATCATTAAAAATGTAATGAATAAATATCATCAGGGTCTCAGATTCATCGCATAGAAAAACTTCAAGATTGGGATAACTAAGTAGTTCTCACACTGATTGCTCAATGTTTTGTAAGCTAAATCAGAGTGATTGACCATTAGCCAAAAAGTAGTAGTATTTAAATAATCCAGGACTCCATAAGGTGCATAAAAACTCCTTCAGTATAGCCTTTTGATTTAAATCAATGCCATTTTCCCCAAAATATTAATTTTAGCTGTAAGAAATAATCATAATAATGGTCCTAGTTATATGCTTTTCAAAGGAAATAATATTTTGCCAGACCTTAAGAGTACATTAGACACTGTAGTATCTTGGTTTCAATGTGATTTTAGGAAGGAGATCTTTTTTGTTAGAGATCTTTCCTGCTGCTAGAGGATCCATCTTTCACACCTTTTCTCTCACCCCATTTAATAACTCACTTCTAAGATGTATCTTACTGTTTGTCCATTTCTTCAGACTTATTGCATCTCTCTCTAAAGAAATGAGGCATGCCAAGTGTTGTATAAAATTCAGCCTCTTGGACAGTAAAGATGGAAGAAACAGCCTGAGAAGGGTGATAGAAAGATATCCCTGCTTCTGCTTTCATTAGCTTCCTCTCAAGTTGCCACTTTCTGGATTTTCCATGTTTATACTGTACTTTTTCCCTCAGTGTCTTTATACCCATTTTCCATGAGAGGAATGTGGTGACATCACTAACAATCTTTATGCACTTGCAATGCTCCCCCTACCTTTGCACAGGCTATTCCCTCTCTCTGGAACACTGTTCCCTCTTAGGACCCACTTGTCCTCCAGCTTTACCCTCTCAGACAAATCTTCATCCTAACTGGTCCTACAGGCTTTCATGGCATGTTTACCTTTTGTGCATAACACTTGTCATAGTGGCACCAAATGTATGACATTTGATTAATGAAAACTCCATCGTGTTACCAGCTATGTCTATTTTGCTCACCACTGTTTCCAATTCTGGCACATAGTACGGTCTCAATAAATATTTATTAAGTAAATGAATGAATAGCTTGTGTTCCTTGGATTGCACGCAGGAATTTCTGACTTCGATATGCTTGCATCCAAGAAGCATTCTGTTTCATGTTTGCACTGGCACAGTGTGTTGGCAAGTAGTGTGATGTGGTCTCCTGCTCTATAGCGATATCGTGAATGGCTGTTGAAAACTGAAACATTATGTTGCTCTCTTATTTCTGGTAGTATGTTTTGCACATTGCATCATACCGTGATAATATCACCATCCTTGTTGATATGTGTTGTTTAAAATATAATACGCACAGTTATTGATGTAATATAGCCAGAAATTTTCTGTGGAGAAGAATGTTAGGCTTTAGTGGTTTTTGATGTACTGAATGATTACCACTGTGAATGCAACTGAAGAAAAAAATGGAAACAGACAGGCAGAAACACTTTGAAGTGTAATTAGTTCTCTAGGATTCTGAGGCCATGTCGATATTTGACAGGAAAGGATTAATGTGGGCTTAAGAGGTGGGAAGTGATGATGGTATATTTGCCTTCTTCAGTATAGAATTTTGGAATCTCAGAGTAATTCCAAAGAAATATAAGAAATGCTCTCTGTGTTTAAGAAGCCATAATCTAGTTGAGAAATGAGCCACACAAATATAAAGCAAATCTGGATTTCTAACAATATGGTAAAACACACACAGACACACACACAGACACACACACACACACACACACACACAGCATTCTACTATAGCTATAAGTATAAGGAAGAGAAAAAACTATCCCCAGGATCCACAAGATCCTACACAGTCTGGATACCAAACCCTCTTACTTCTCTGACTTCACCTTCTACTCCTCTTTCCTTCTTTTACCCCACACTGGTCGACTCTATCTCTACCTTAGGTCCTTTGCACTTGCTGATCCCTCCCCTGACACACTATTCTCAGAGATAACCCCAAGGTTGGCTTCCTAATATCTTTCAAGACTTAACTCTCACCTTCTCAGTGAGGCCTACTTTGGCCACTCTGTTTAAAACTGTAACATTAGCCAATCTTGCTGCCTACAATCTGTTTATTTTTCTCCAATACATTTTATATCATCTAATAATACTGCATATTTTAGTTTCCATGCTTTTTGTTTGTTTGTTGCTGCTTTCCCTTACTAAAATGAAAGCTCCCTGAGAGCAGAGATTTTTGTTTGCTTTCTCATTGCTGCATTTCCAGTGCATAGAACACCTGATACATACGTGTTTCCCCAAAAATAAGACCTAGTCAGGTCATCAGCTCTAATGTCTTTGGAGCAAAAATTAATATAAGACCCGGTCTTATTTTACTATAATATAAGACTGGGTATATATATAATATAATATAATAATATAATATAATATAATATATAATACAGGGTCTTATATTAATTTTTGCTACAAAAGACACATTAGAGTTGATGGTCAGGCTAGGTCTTTTGGGAAACACGGTAGTAGAAGTTCAATAGATATTTGTTGAATAAATGAATGAAAGCACTGCATAGAAGAGGGGAAAGTATGCAAGCTTCAGAGTGACAGACCTTATCTCTACCTTCTACTTTCTGGGTAATTTCAGGCCTAACACTTAACCTGTATAAACCTCATCTGTACAATGAAGACTACTCCCCTTTATGACTGTCTAGAATCGTTCTGGCATGTGCTACCTCTTCCTGACTTGCAGACGTGAGACTAGCAATCTCATTCTTCTACGGATGGCCTTGTAAGATGGCATACAGCAGGCACTCAGTAAGTGACAGCTACTGTTATCGTCAGAAAGGCTTCCTGGATGAGTAGGTTTAGAATAGCTAAAGATGTAAAAGAGGCATTTGCAGATTCTACAAAAGCGAGTAAGTTATGTGTGAGGATTGAATGAGCCAACAGAATGTTAAATGGAAGTATAGAGCTTGCCTGTAGTAGAGGCCTCGTATCCAGTGGTAGAAGGTTTGCTATTCTTATCATGCTTCAGTACAGGGCCTACTCTGCACAGGAAGAAACGAGAGTGTTGGAGCAGGCTAAACATCACTGAGCCACATGGAAGATGGCAAGATGAAGAAGAAGACATGAAAAACCAAGACAATCTTAGGAGGTCATGAGGATGAAATATTGGGTGGGGAAGATTCTTTCTTCAAGCACGTGTGGATGTTTGGAATTGTGACAATCAAGTCACAGGGCTGAGAAATGGTGTTAGGTAGCCTACAGGGGTACTAGACACTTTCCTTGTCTAGATCTGGCTGTTGGTTACATTGGTGAACACACATGTTAATTCATGAAGCTGTACCCTTTACAGGATGTCAGTTAAAATCCATCAGGCTGTGTACTCTACTGTATGTAAGTTACACTTCAATATAAAAGTACAATTATGTCTGTGTGTGTGTGCATGTGTGTTTACGTGTGTATGTGTGTATGTGTATGTAAGTCCCACGGACAGTTGCTTAGCTCTAATGAAGTGATGGTGATGTGGACGGTTATGCTAACATGTAAGAAGGGAGAGATTCAAGTCAAGAAATTCATTAGTGATGAGTGGCACAGAGAACTTGGAGTTGAAAGTTCAGGGCCCTGCCGCTTGTGCTGAGCCAAGGAGGGAAAGATGCTTTGGAGGGAAGTAGGGGAGGCTCAAGAGAGTTTCCCTGGGATCATTCAGTACTGAGTCTCCACGTGGTTCCTGTGAAGCAGCTTCAAATAAGAGAGTTCTCGTTAAAATTAAAAGGACTGATAGTGCCACAGACCCTGAAAATTTCTGCTCTGAGCCCACGATGAGAACTGTAAAATTTTCTTGTGAAAGTTGGAGATACTTTTTAACACCACAAAGGAAAGTGGGAGAACTCTACAAATTCTGGCTTTCAAAAGTAAAATACATACTACCAAATATCTATAAGAAAACTCTTATGAACATTTTGAGGCTAATTTTCTTGCATAGAATCATAGAATGGCAGAACTGGAAAGGATCTCAGATGCCGTCTAATTCAATAGCCAGAGTTTCTAGAAGCTAATCTTCAGGAAACTATGGTGTGGCTGTAGCGACCCAGTTGGTTCATTTAAAGCTAAAGAAAACTTAGATCTATGAGTATGTAGTAAATTACTTCTTAGGACTTCCTTCATGGCCTCCCTTGCTCTTTTCCTCCCCCTTCCTTCCTCCTTCCTTTCTTATTTTCAAATTAGGAAGGTACCTTTAGCAATCGCTTTAACAACAAATCGTTGCTTTTTAGATATTAAGAAACTGTGTGCATTTTCATTCACTATAGTAATCGAAAATAAAACAATTGGAATTGAATTGTTTAACACACTGAAATTTATTGCAAGTCCTTTATCTAATGGGAACTGTTGAATTAATAGCTCTTTTGTTTTCTATATAGGTACTTTCTTTAACATGTGTCATAAGATTGTTGTGGGGCAATAGCACCTTTGCAGAAGAAAAGCAGAAACATTAATATTATAATCCTAGGTAAGCTGTTCAAACAAACACAACAGCACACTTCAATTTCTTTAATTCCCACTAAGTTCTTAAGAAAATCACTCATGTTCACAGCAGGGGTTCTTACTTCTGGGTCTGTCAAACTAAAACAAAAAGAAATGACGTGGAAATATTGAGAGAAAAGTCAACAATTCAAATTTTCATCCTTATCCTAGTCATCAATTAAACAACCAAGGAAGTGAGTCCGTTCTGAGCTGGATCGTAGAACATTTTCAATTAAAAGGAGCAAATTCATTTTCATCTCTTAGCTTTATTTAATGTGCAATTGAAATCAGAAATATGATTTTTGAATTAGGCAGTAGGACTAAAATTTAATAGATCATCATATACTTATATTAAGACTTGCAATACTTTTCCTTTTTATTTCAAGCATCAAAATGGAAAAATGGCTATTATTGCCTTTCAGTAAAATAGAATATATTAAGTAAAAGACGTTTTTCTATCCCCGCCAAGTGCACCTGGGAAAGAACTTGAAAATACTTGTACCCAGAGCTCCTATGGGGTTCTGCCCCTAAATGGCCTGTACATCTTGTGCCCTGCTCCCACATGTGAATCATTTCTGACCTCTAAGTGAGGAATGAAAAGAAAAACAGGAATGGGGAGATGTGTCCTTTCTTTGATGCATTCTCTGATCATGAAGGAAACTGGGAATATGGAAATGCAGTTTCTCTTTGATGCAGGTTTTGATCAGCATATTTATAAGCAGCGCAGGGAGTTCTTGCAGAGAAATAGGGATGGGAGAAAACTCCCACCCTGGTGCTTCGGTGGTTCCAGTGTATCTGACATGATTATAGAAAGCACTGAGGAGCTCAGCTTTCATGGTGGGGTCAAATCAGATAGTCAACAAGTATTTATGAAGCATTCACAGGGCGCATAACTTTGAACCGCACCCCAGGCATAAACCGTAAGTTCTCACAACTCAGCTCTATGGGTAGGAGATTTAAGCACGGTTAAGAACTTCATACTGGCAAACACTGCCTTATTTATCCTTAATCCAGAAACTGGCATTAAATCTGATATCAAGCTGTTGCTGTGCTCGAGTTCACAAGGTTGGTATGGAAACTCATCCATATCCTGGGAAGCCCGTGCCTGTGGTCTCTTCTTGTCCTGGTGTGAATATTGTATTACCATTTTTGACTTGTTCAATTCCTGACATGGAATGGAAATCTCACTCTATTTGCGATTGTGGTTAATACCCCTCGAAACTCAAAGTGTGTTGGTGACATAATAGATTTCTAATTGGATTTAGTGTCTCCACCATCTCCGTCCCCTCCTCCTTTTCCTTCTTTTATTACATTTCTACTGCCACACCTCTCCCCCAAACAGAGCTCTAAATGCTTATCTACTTTGCCATTATGGTTATTAGCTCTCATACCCAGTAGGGTCAGGAATTCTCCTGGGGCCTTGTCGCCCTGATGTCTGGGTCTGGGCTGCTTCATTCCAGAACTTCATTCTCTCTTTCTTGTTCATACAGTGTCAAAATCCAACCAAAGGGCAGTGGGATATGGAGCAGTGTTTCCTACACCTTGGTGATGATCTAACTTATCTAGGGATATTACTTCTTTAAAAAAAAAATTATAATGTCCCTGGGCCACATCTCTGGAAATTCTGATTTCTGTAGGTCTGAGATGAATTTGATGGACCAGATTGGGGTAACACCACTTTCCTATAAAGCCTGATACTCAGAGCTGGTCTGTAGACCTGCAGCATGAGGGCTCACCTGAGAGCTTGTTGGAAATGCAGTCTCTTGGGCCTCACTCTAGACCTATTACATTAATGAGAATTGGCATTTTAACCAGATCTCCCTGCATAAGCATATGAATGTTTGTGATGTTCTGTGAGGAATTCTGGCCCTGAAGCAGAAATTCTAGATTATGCTCTCAAAATTGCTGTTAGCAAAACATGAGCTTTTTACTTTCTCTACTCACTCCTCATAGAAAAGAGAGAGACAGAGATTGAGAGATTGAGAGAGAGAGAGAGAGAGAGAGAGAGAGAGAGAGAGAGAGAGAGAGAGTTTAAATAATCTCTTCCAGGATTCTAATTAATTTTCAAGAGGTCTTCTAGCAAAGATGAATAGAAAAATAATTAAGAGAAATGAAAATGTCAGGGTGTGTGTGTATGTGTGTGGTATGTTCAGTGTATATATGTGGTATATGTGTGGTATGTATGTAGTATGTGCTTGTATGTAATGTATGTATTATATGTATTTTTGTTCCTTGTGATAGGAAAACAGTAATTCCTTTCTCTGCTGTCTTAGTTTGCTAGGGCTGCTCTATCAAAGCACTACAAATTGGGTGACTTAAACAACAGAAATTTATGGCCTTGCAATTCTGGAGACTGGCGTCTGAATCAAGGTATCTCAGAATTGTTTTTTTCTGAGGGCTGGGAGGGAAGGAGGCATGCTGGGTCTCTCCCCTGGTGTCTTGTAGTTCCTTGGCTTGTGGTAGCAAAGCTTCAGTCTTCACATGGCATTCTCCCTTTTTGCGTGTGTCTGCCCTTTTTGCAAAGACACCAGTTGTATTTAATTAAGGCCCCTCCTAATGACTTCAGTTTAACTTGATTAGTTCTGTAAAGACCCTATCTCCAAATAAGGTCACATTCTGAGATACTGGGGATTAGGACCTCAACACGTGAATTTAGGGGGGAAACAACTCAACCCATGGCATCCACAATAGTAGCAGACTGCAAAAGACAAGAGGGCCGTGGGGGGCCATGGGGTCTTAGTCATCCCCACACCCACCTGGGATTAGATCAGAACTATTAGAGAGAAATAGCTCCTGAGAATCCCTCCTCCCTGGCCTTGAGGTCACACCAGCCCAGACTGATTATGCTCAGTGTCATTCGAAAAACACAAATCTTTCCATTTTGCTGACTTTTATTTCTTGACCGTAAGTGAATGGAGGACCAAGGCAAATGATCTTTGACGGACTATAGGCAAGGTTTACTCCCACTAAAAATCAAACCCACTATAATTTCTTTCTAATGACTCAAATGATTCCTGATCAAGGCCTACAACAAATCTACCAGGCCTCACAGCTTCAGGAAGACGAAAATGTCAGTGAATTTCTTTACTAGGCACTCTGGCAGGGTCCCTTGGGTTCTGGTTTTATTACTGCTGTATCCATGAGGTGTGGTCTGTGCATAATATGAGAAAGTCAGCTACATGCTGGATGACCTTGATTTAAAGCAAAATACCGTGGGTGGACTAACTTCCCCAAATAGTAGCAGGCTCAGAGAAAGGAGTGAAATGAAACCTAGAATGAAAAATGGCTCAGATGTGAGTGCCTTCCATATTCACAGAATCTCAGTGGACATAGATGAATCGTGCTACCAGGTAGGAGAAACTTGTACCCCACAAGTATTTCTCTGAGAGCTTACACAATTACAGTGAATGACTCAAATAGTGGAATAAAATATGTTCATATTAAATCTGTCAGCAACACCTGCTTTAGTGAACTTAAATCAAGTTCAAAGTGACCTTGACAATTTGGAGAAGTGGATACATGCAAAAAGGGAGAGGTTTCACAGGTAATTCATGTAGAACATTGTAAATATAAGCCATGGATGAGATTGATTTTGCAAAGAGAGACAACTAGGTTTCAGAAGGTAGATGGGGTGGGCAAGTGAAGGTAGAGCATGAATGTGGTGTCCTAAATTGAATTAATCATGCAAATAGGATGGATAGAGCCTAAGACAGGGATTTGCAAACTTTTTTGACCATGACTTATAGTAAAAAATAAATTTATATTGTCACCTCGTGCAGGTACACATACATATGTATAAATCTTCTCCTCTTGTCTCCTTTCCTCTCCTCCCTACCATGTCACTCTATTCTACTCCACTCCACTCTATTCCATTTCATTCCAGGCTATCCTATTCTATCCTACCCTACCTTATTCTATTTGTCTTTGATGTATGTATATATGTATGTATGTATTTAGTATTTCAATGCTGATGTGAACCACCACATCGATTTGATGACCCCCCTAATGGGTTGCATCCTGAAAAGGATAAAAGGATTATCACTATACCAGTGGTTCTCGACAGGGTGGGGGGGTATTTGACAATATACCCCCTACAGAGATGTTTGGGAGGGTAATAAACGGCATCTAGTGGATAGAGGCCAAGGATATTGCAAAACAGCCTGCAATGCACAGGGCAGCCCTGCAGCAAAGAATTATCTGGCCCGAAACTCTGCTCTACTCTTAGCACTTCTATACCTCCGTTCTTCAGAGTATGATTTTTCAGGCTGAGTTCCTTGGAACCTTGGAAACTCTATCAGTGGTTCAGGAGGCAAGAGCTGGGGGGAGTGATAGGGCCCTAAAGCTCCCACCTTTTCCCCCAGCAGTCAGAGCAGGCTGTACTTTTTATCTGTAGGATGACCAACTCATGTTGCTGTGCTTGAAACTTTCCTGGCATTAGCACTGTAAATTCCACATCCCAGAAACTCCTTCAGATCCTGAGATCCTGGCAAACCTGGCCATTCAGCCACCCCGTAGCATACTGGACATTTTTTTTTTCTTAAACAACAGAAATTTATTTCTCACAGTTCTAGAGGCTGGAAGTCCCAGATCAAGGAGCAGACCTACTCAGTTCCTGGTGAGGTTCTCTTCCTGGCTTGGCACATGCCACCTTAAGAAGAATCGTTCTTGAGAAGAAAGGATTCTACTTAAAATAAGAAGAGAAGGCTGTTAAAAGCCACTTCTTTCAGCTGCCACTAGCTACCCTACGAAGTTGAGTTTTGATTATATGCTATCCTTATGAATATAACTGGAAAAGAAGCTGGTGAGTTTCTTAAATATGATAGCTAGTTTCAGAGTAATACATAATTCAATATTATGGGAAATTAAGTTACTTTGTTATATTTGTTACATTTAAAGAGGTAAATTATACCCTCTTTCTTTGTCTTAAAGGAAAAAAGGTTCTATTAAATATATATTGCATACCAAAAAAAATAAATCTTATAATGGAAGGACATTGAGAAGAACATGGAGGAGACCTCTACGGGATCATTTTTTAAACATTTTTAATGGTTTGGGGACCAGTCTTGTGAAGAAATGTTAAAGAACTAGGTTTTTTTCCCCTCCCAGGCTGAGAACCCTGGGGAGAGAAAGATCTTAATCACCATCTTCATGGGAAGGAAGCAAAGACATTATTGAATGATTTTAAGCAGCTGTTCTCTCCTATATTTAACAGGGTCCTTGTCTTTAAAGAAATGTTTGTAATGTCTTATTCTGGATTTTTTTTTTCTTTTTTGGAAAAAAAGATAAAAGATAAGAATTTGCCTCTTAAAAAAAATACCACTTTTTGAATTGGGTACTTTCTGTAGTCAGGGAACTTTCGGCTGTGGCCTCTTGAACTTCCTTCAATCTGTGATTCTATCAATGGCTTAAACCTTTATCTGGTAAGTGCCCTGGACTAGATACACTCTGGAATTAATGGAAAAAGACACTAATCCTGTCCTCTAGGAGATGACATTCCCCAAACAATCAATCAAAATTGAACCACATCCTTTTTTCAGGCCATAGCTTCTTAAAAGGGTACCTGTAAGGATATTTTTCCTATTTCCTGCAAGCCAATTTATTGTGGTTACTCAGGTAGTTTCTCTCAGACCTCAGAGGTACAACTAATTAAACTTCAACGAAGTAGCACCTGACCTTACTGCCTGATCTCCTTTTAGTGTTATTTTGTTATACTTTGGCTCAATGTTCTCATATACCCGTAGCAGAAGATCAACAAAATATTTCAGAGCTGTAATTTATAAATATAGCTTTTATTCTTTAAACATTTTAAAAGCAATAGAAAATTTGCTCCGATCACTATTTGCTGCCCAGAGTTAAAATAGGTAGGTATCGAGATAGCTTCATTTGAATTTTCTTTCTCCAGAAGATACTGTAATAATATTTTCTCTTGTGAAAATAGGTTACCTGTCCAAAGGTGAGAATAAGGATGACATTCCTATATGCAGAGTGTCTCCAATCATTTTAAAAATAGAAACTACTTTTTATTTCCCTGATGTGTTGAGATCTTGTAGAGTGACATGTGGCGAAGTCTGACTCAGGAAGTGAAAGGGCTGCTTACTGAGATGGAAAGCCCTAGAAAGGAACATTAGAGTGAGCTTAGCTGCTGTGGCTTTCACTGCCCTGTTCATGGAAACTTCCGGGTAACTACAGAGGGAGGGCAGCTGAGGGGCTATCTCACCAATGAGCCTCTCCCACTAGTTTGACGGGATGCTTCTGGATGTAAATAGTGCACTCCTAACAAGGCAACACCTCATTTCCTTCCCTTAGGAATAAAGAGAATCTCTTTGAAAACTCAGGAACTGTGTCCCCGGTGTTTACAGTATTTTAATTATTATAGACCCATTTGTTCATTTAAGAGGCCATGGATAAATACGTGAATGGTCTAGCCTGCATTCAAAGAGTCACTGAGCTATAAAATACTCATTTGCCAAACCCTGTTGTCTTAGACCATTAGTTACTACTACCAAGATCCATAATGATCCGGCCATTTCCAGTGATACGCAAAAGAGAAGCGGTTCATTAGCTTGCACGACTAAAATTACTTGTTGCAACTCTTAATTGAATGGTCTATTTGCTAATAGTTCTTCCTAAAATTAAGTGTTTTTGTCAAAGAAAAGTCATTTTTTTCCTCAGATAACAGCACAGATATTTTATTCTAGAATACATATTATGTTCTTAGCAAAATTTGGACGTGGAAATCTCTCTCACATTTCAAATAAAATATCATTAAGCAAGGTTCTTGCTGCTTGAATGAAAAAAGTCACTGGGCAAGTAGTATCATACAAAGTTAAATGGCCTTATCCCCATTAGCTTTCTAGATGGAACACAATTGCTCAGCACAGACATTTAGGGACTGAGCTGGAGAGAGGAACAATACAAAGAGAATAGAAATGAGTTGTCGATTCAGGATGGTTTGGTAATTTGCTAAACATTTCTTGGATGAGTAAGGAAAATAACTTGGTAAGTCCCAC